>NW_006921622.1:9445743-9447748 GCF_000298275.1 Orycteropus afer afer
TGGCAGTTCAAACTCACCAGCCACTCCTCAGAAGGAAGATTGGGCAATCTACTTCTGTAGAGCTACCACCTCGGAAACCCAAGGAGGTGTCACTGTGAGTCAGAAAACAACGTGAAGGCAGTGAGTTGTGTTCTTAGGGAGTTCTGGTGGTATGGTGGGTAAGGCATTTGGCTGCTAACCAGAAGGTCAGTGGTCCAAAAGCCATCAGCTGCTCTGAGGAAGGAAGAGGAGCCAATCTACTTCTGTAAAGATTTACAGCCTTGGAAACCCAATGGTTCTGTGAGTCAGAATCAACTCAATGGCAGTAGGTTTGTTTTTTGGTATGTGTTCTTACTGTTCCAGGGTCAGCACATAGAATAGTAAGCATAATGCAGCCTTGCTATGGAAAGGAATACAAACTAGAGATTGTTACCTGGCAGCTTGCAGGAGTATGGTGCCCCATAAATGAATTTTGTTTGACTTGCACAATGTCTTTTTCAAATTTAACTATTTCCCAACATTTTAAAATGAGAACATTTCACATAAAAAGTCAGAGATTGAGGTTATCTTGAAAAATTTGAAAATCCAGTAGCCTCTCTCTCAAAAGAATAACTGGCACTTCTGACTCTGAACTACAATGTTTAGAAATATCTAGTTCCTCAAAGTCCGGTACAATCTCTTTCACTCAGCCCTAAATTTGCAAATGCTGTGCTAAACAGTCACAGAATTAAATAAATATATGGTTACCAATAGCAATGAATGCTACAAAGGGAAAGTACGCTTTATAGAGAATGTAAGAGAGGACCCTAATTTAGATTGAGGGTCAAGGAAGATAACTTTGAGGACGTGACATTTTAAACTTTGCTCAAAATTGTTACTTCTTCTGAGATATTTATTCAAACAATAATAAATATCATTTATTGAGAGTTTATTGATGCCTTACTTTAAAAAAAGTAACAAACCTGTTGCCATCAAGGCATTCCTACTCACAGTAACCCTTGTAGGACAGTGAGCAACTGCCCTATATGGTTTCCAAGGCTGTAACCTTTATGGAAGTAGACTGTCAGATATTTCTCTAGTATAGCAGGGTGATAGGTTTGAACTATCGACCTTTCATGTAGCAGCCGAGTACTTAACTACTGCATTCCAGGGCTCATGCCTTACTTACTTATGTTGTTGTTACATGTCAAGTTGGATCCAACTTATAGTGACCCTATGTACAACAGAACAAATTAATGCCTGGTCCTGCACCATGCTCACAGTTGTTGCCACGTTTGAGCCTACTGTTGCTACCACTTGGTCAATCCATCTTGTTGAGGGTCTTCCTCTTTTTCATTGACCCTCTATTTAACCAAGCAGGATGTCCTCCTCTGGGGACTGGTCCTTCCTGTTAATATGTCCAAAATACATAAAACAAAGTTTTGCCATCCTCTCTTCTAAGGAACATTCTGGGTGTACTTCTTACAAAATAGATTTATTTGTTCTTCTGGCAGTCCATGATATATTTACTATTCTTCACCAACATCATAATTCAAATACATCAATTGTTCTTTGATTAAGGAAAACCCCTTATGGAAATTCATTGTCCAGCTTTCATTTGCACATGAGGCAATTGAAAATATCATGGCTTGGGTCAGGTGTACCTTAGTTCTCGAGGTGGTATCTTTGCTTTTAAATACTTTAAAGAGGACTTTTGCAGCAGATTTGCCCAATACAATATGTCATTTGATTTCTTGACTGCTGCTTCCATAGTCATTGATTGTTGAGTCCAAGTAAAATGAAATCCTTGACAATTTCATTATTTTCTCTGTTTAACATGATGTTGCTTATTTGTCCAATTCTAAGGACTTTTGTTTTCTTTATGTTGAGGTGTAATCCATACTGAGACTGTAGTCTTTGATCTTCATCAGTAAAGTCTTCTAATCCTTTTTACTTTTAGTAAGCAAAGTTGTAGGAGCTCTGGTAGCATAGTGCCTAAGGCACTTGACTGCTCACCAGAAGGCTGGCGGTTCAAACCCACCAGCCA
>NW_006921622.1:9447935-9449847 GCF_000298275.1 Orycteropus afer afer
TGTTAATGAGTCATCCTCCAATCCTGATGATACATTCTTCTTCATATAGTCCATCTTCTCAGATTATTATTTGTTCAACATACAGATTGAATGTTGTTGTGTATGGTGAAAGGACACAACCCTGATGAACACTTTTCCTGATTGATTTTAAACCATTCAGTATCCCGTTGTTCTGTTCAACTGACTGCCTTTTGACTTCAAGGCAAGATGGTAAAATAGACAGACAAGCTACATAGACCCTCTTCAACAACAACAACCACAAAAAAAGAAACCAATTGACACAGATACAGAAGATAATCCTGGAGACATGAGCTTTGAAAGGAAGGGTACAGAATTGGATTAAATACCAACTAGTAGAAGAACCTGAATGAAAATAGTGAATAAGAAGACAAACAGAGCTGTAGACTGTCAGCTATCCTGATGACACAGCCAGTTTGAATAATTACAAATAGCATTAGGATCTGGGCAGTAATCTAAGACCTACTCACCAAAGGCTGCATGGACAACTGCACTGGTGGCTGAGGACTAGAAAGGAAAACAGCAAATAAGGAGACAAAATGAGCTGTGGACTTTCAGATGTCCTGAGGGCACAGCCATTTTTAATATTTGCAAGCATTGTGGTCATTTTGGATATTTATAAGCAGAAGCGTCCCTATCCCAGTGACATAAAAATAGCCTCCACTCACCGAGGACAGCACGGGCAACCACATTGGAGCCTGATGACTGGAAAGGTGAAATATTCTGCTTATTGATCTTATACCCCACACTCTCTTGGAGGATGGAGGTGTGGCCACCCCCCACCTCCACCCATCTTCTGGACTGGCGGGAATTCCAACCCAGTCTGTGTGCTCTGACAGAGCCTGGGTGCCCTGCCCTGCCCCACAAGATTTGTTATTTGCTTGTTTTTAAATTATTATTTTTTTCTTCCTTTTATTTTTATTCTTTCTTTTTCCCTTCCCAGGTTCTGGTTTTTGGGTTCTTTTCACTTCCGTTTTCCTACTTCCCATCTTCTCTCTTTCTTTTCATTCTTTCCATCCCTTATTTTTCTTTTTGCAGTTTTCTCATTTTTTTTCCTTTATTATTCTTTTGCTCTTCCTCTTTTCTCTTATTTCCCCTTCCCCAGATATTGTAGGGTTTTTTCCCCTCTTTTTATATTTATATTTCTTTTGTCTTTTCAAAGTATTTTTTTAAATATTTCTTCCCATTTACTGCCTTTCCCTTTTTTATTTTTATTTTATTTGCAATTGTGCCTGTTTGTTTATGCATTTGTGTTTTTCATCCTCTTATTTTCATCTTTCTGGTGGTTTTTTTTTATTGTTGTTTTTGTCTGAGTGGGAGCTAGCAATTGTGCCCAACTGATCCAACCATACTCACAACTCCTACAGCCCCATCTTTTGAGTGAAGGCTACCACTTGCTGCTGCACCACACTGCTGGCCAATGAAAGATGGCAGCCAATAACAGCCTGATGCACACTTAACTGCTTTTCATGAACAGTTAACAGATCTGTGCAGCCACTCTCATTCTCTCTCACACCTACCAGGAGAGAGGTGGTGAGTACCTAAGTGCTGCCAACTAGCAAATAGAGGAGCACAATACCCTGCTTACTCACATATATCAAAACAAACAAAAGAGGAAAAAATTTGGGGCAAATCACACCAATATACAATCACCAATAAATATAAATACAACAACGTCACAATGTCTTAGAGACAACAGACCACCACAGTCCACACAAAGAAGCAAGATAAAGTAGTAGAAACAAGGGACCAGGATACAGATGTAGAAAACATCCCTGAGGAAGAAACAGCATTGGAACTCCCTGATAAGGAATTCAAAAGAATTATATTTAGGTACCTTCAATGGACTGAGAGACAGATCAAGGAAAACACTGACAAAATTAAGGAAAACACA
>NW_006921622.1:9450032-9488219 GCF_000298275.1 Orycteropus afer afer
TAAGGCACTTGATTGCTAACCAGAAGGCTGGAGGTTCAAACCCACCAGCCACTCCTTGGAAGGAAGGTTGGGCAATCTGCTTTTGTAGTGATACTGCCTCAGAAACCCAAGGAGGGGTCACTATGAGTCAGGTCTGACTCAACAGCACATAACAACAACAACAAATCTTTATGGAAGTAGATTGCCCAGTCTTCCTTCCATGGACTGCCAACTGTCTGGTTAGCAGTCAAATGCATTAGGCACTCCACCACCAGAGCTCCTTCAATACTAGTTTGTTAAGGGATCAATCAGAAAAAAAGATCAAAACAAAATGAAGAAAGCCTAAGATTCATGGGGGATACAATCAAGAGTAATAACTTCCTTGTAATTGGACTTCCAGAACAGGAAGAGACAAATAAAACAACAGAGAAAATTGTCAAATATCTGTTGGAAGAAATTTTCTCTGATATGATGAAAGACGAGTCTATATGCATTCAACAAGTTCAATGAACCCCAAAGAGGATAAACCCCAAAAGAAAATTACCAAGACATATAATTAAATTCACCAAAACCAAAGACAAAAAGAGAATCCTGAAAGCAGCATGGGAAAAACAAAAAGTTACCTAAAAAGGGAAACTGATAAAACTGAACTCTGATTTCTTGGCAGAAACCATGCAGGTGAAAAGACAATGGAATGGTATATATAATACCCTACAAGAAAACAATTTCCAACCCAAAATTATATACCTGGCCAAATTGTCCCTCAAATATGATGGGGTAACTAAGACATTTCCAGATAAGCAGAAATTAAGGGAATTTGTTAAACCAGACAACCTTACAAGAGATACTAAAGGGGAGTCCTTTGGACAGAGAACCAACAACAACAAACAACTGACCATTAACACACATGATGACATAACCCAGAAAACAACCCAGTTATGGAAGTATCCAAAGTAAAATAAGCTTCAAGACTCTAACCAGAGAACCAGAGACATCAATTCATAAATGAGGATAACTACAAACCAAAAAGAAGGAAAATATAGTGTAGTTACAGAACTTCTAAATGGTGAGGAAAACAAGACAAATGTGAGATAAAATGTACTGTTGTAAACCTGGGAAGAAAATGATAAATCACAAGGTAACCTCAAAGAAAGTAATAAACCTTTAAGTAAAAATAAAAAAGAGAACAAGTACAAATATTTAGCAACTACCAAAACAATACCAATGAAGGGAATGATAACACGATTCATAAACAAAATGAGCTCAGCACAGAAAATTATATGGAGCAAAGAAATCATCAACACCATGAGAAAACACATAACAAAATGACAGCAACAAATTCATACTTGTTGATAATTACACCAAATGTAAATGGATTAAATGCACCACTCGGGACAGAAAGTTGCAGGATAAGAAAATAGAAAAATCTGGATAAGAAAACACAACCCATCAATATGCTGTCTACAAGAGACACACTTTAGAGATAAAGACAAACATAGACTAAAACTCAAAGGCTGGAAAAAGATATATTAAGCAAACAGCAATCAAAAGAAGCAGGAGTAGCAATATTAATTTCTGATAAAATTGACTTTAAGACAAAAACCACCAAAAGAGACAAGGAAGGACATTATATAATAATTTAAGGATTGGTTGAACAAGAGAACATAACCATAATAAATATCTATGCACCCAATGAAAGAGCCCCAAGATACCTAAATCAGACTTTAACAGAATTGAAAAGACAAATATATGACTTCACAGTCATAGTAGGAGACTTTAACACACCATTCCTAGTGAAAAATAGACCAACTCGAAAGAAACTCAACAAAGATGCAGAAGAACTAAATAATACAACCTACTTATCCTTATAGACATCTACAGAGCATTTCACCCAACAGCAGCACAATATACATTCTTTTCCAGCACACATGGAACATTCTTTAGGACAGACCATATGTTAGGCCACAAAGCAAGCCTTAATAAATTTAAAAACATTGAAATACTGTAAAGCATCTTCTCAGATGACAGCAACAAATTCATACTTGTTGATAATTACAAACCAAATGCTATAAAATTAGAAATCAACAACAGGAAGATCAACAGAAAAAGAGAAAACACTTGGAAACTGAATAACACCCTCCTCAAAATGACTGCATAATGGAGGAAATAAAAAAATTAAATTAAAAATTCCTTGAATCAGATGAGAATGAAAACACAACATATCAAAAAGTCTTTGGGACACAGCAAACACAGTGCAATTTATATCAATAGATACACACATCAAAAAAGAAGAAAGAGCCAAAATCAACACCGTAACCCAGCATCTCCAACAACTAGAAAAACAGCAGGAAAAAAGCCTACAGTCACCAGAAGAAAAGAAATAATAAAGATTCGAGCAGAAATAAATGAAACAGAAAATAGAAAGACAATAGAAAAGATAAACAAGACTAGAAGTTGGTTCTTTGAAAAGTTTTTAAAAATTGACAAGCCATTGGCAAACTTAACTAAGAAAAAGAGGGAGAGAATACAAATAACATGAAAAGAAACTAATTGGATGATGTCACAACAGAACCAACTGAAACAAAAAGGATAATATCAGGATGCTATAAAGAACTGTACTCCAACAAATTTGAAAATCTAGAAGAAATGGATAGATTTCTAGAAACATACTGCTTACCTAAACTAACACAGACTGAGGTGGAAATTTTGAACAGACCCATAACAAAAGAAGAAATTGAACAGGTCATAAAAAAATTACCAACAGAAAAGAAGTCCTGGGCCAAACGGTTTCATTGGAGAATTCTACTAAACATTCAGAGAGGAACTGATAACAATCCTACTCAAACTATTCCAGAACATAGGAAACGTTAGAATCCTCCCAAATTCATTTTATGAAGCAAGCATAATCTTGATACCAAAAGCAGACAAAGAGATCACTAAAAAGGAAAACTACAGACTAATATCCCTAATGAATCTAGACACAAAAATCTTGACCAAAATCCTAGCCAATAGACTCCAACAACATATTAAAAAAATAATACATCATGACCATATGGGGTTCATACCAGCTACACAAGGATGGTTCAGCATTAGAAAAACAATCAATGTAATCTATCACATAAGTAAAATAAAAGAAAAAAATCACATGATCATATCAATCAATGCAGAAAAGGTATTTGATAAAAATCCAATACCCAGTCCTGATAAAAAAAAACTCTCAGAAAAATAGGAATAGAAGGGAAATTCCTCAACATAATAAAGGGTATATATACAGATTCCACAAGAGCACAATTAAGTGTTCTGGATTGCCCAATCTTCGCAATGTTATCCATAATTTCTTATGATCTACACAGTTGAATTCCTTTGCACAGTCAATAAAACATAGGTCCATATCTTTCTGGTATTCCCTGCTTTCAGTCAAGATCCATCTGACATCAGCAATGGTATCCCACATTCCACATCCTCTTCTGAATCCAGATTGAATTTCTGTTATTATTTACACCAAAACCCAAAACACGCTGCCATCAACTTGATTTCTATAGGACAAAGTAGAACTGCCCCACAGGGTTTCTAAAGCTGTAAATCTTTATGGAAACAGACGGCCTCATCCTTCTCCCACAGAGTGGCCGGTGAGTTCAAACCATCGACCCTTTTGTTAGCAGCCCAACGCTTTTAACACAGTGCCACCAGAGCTTCTTGTCATTACTTATAACTTTATATAAATCTCACAGAAATTATGCACCATTTTGCTGATGAAACATGAAAGATGGAATACTTGAGGTAGAGAAGTTAAGACAACCATCCCAAATATACAAAACTGTAAGAGGAGAACTTGGAATAGAAACCAAGCCTTGCTTAATTCCAATTTATATGTTCATTCCTTTAAAAAGAGCTACTTCATAAAGTGTACAATTCAATACTTTTTAGTATACTCACAGATAAGTGCAAGCATCATCATTATCAACTTTAGCAATCTTCATCAACTAAAAAAAAAAACTCTGTAATATTTAGCTGTCACCCGCCCATTCCCATCTCTGTAAATCCTAGGCAAAAACTAAACTTCTTTCTGTTTTCTATGAATTTGCCTATTCTGGGCATTTCATATAGATGGAATCATGTAGCATGTAATCTTTTATGAGTGGCCTCTTTCACTTTGTGTCAAGATTTATCAATGTTCTAGCATGTATCAGTACTTTATTCCTTTTTATGACTGAATAATATTCCATTCTATGGCTAAAGATAAACCTTTTGAATATTCATTCATCATTTGATGCAAATTTGTATTGATTTCACTTTTTGGCTATTATTAAGAATGACATTTGTGTACAAGTTTTTGTGTGGGTATATATTTTCCATTATCTTGAGTATATGCCTAGGACTTACTAGGTCATATGGTAACCATGTGCAGGGGAAAAAAAAAAGAGCTCTTTCAGAATAAGTTCCAGTCCAATTCCTAGATTCAGTTCTCTGCTCTCCCTAAAGCACAATGCCAAGATTATTCAGCAGGGAGCCACCCTGATTCTGTTTACCATGCAATTGATTTATTCTCAAACTATACCTCCACTTATTCATGGCACAGAGGAGTAGCCAGTTCTACAGTTTGAGGCCAGAATCTTTGGCTAAGTCTTGGGACCTAATGATGCTTTCCAAGATGATTTTAACCTGAGCCTGATTTATCAGACTTGGTTCCTTCTCATAGCCAGATCTTGCCTGCTACATTGGTGGGGATATCCAGCTCCCACTGATCAGCTGGTACTTGCCATGTCCATGTCCATAACACTTAAATTTTGTTTTGTCTGTGTCACTTAACCAGTTATGTGATCATCTCATAGAATTTTGGTCTGAATTTTTAGGCTTTCCTCTCAAACCTCTGGGTCTATTTTATTTTGTTGTATTCACTCTTTTTCTATATTCTGAGGGTTTTTTCAACACTAAAATTCCTTACCATGACATCTATTCGAAATTTTTCAACTCATTCAGAATCCTGATTTAATAGTACTAGAAAGAAGATTCCCAAGGAATCACTGTGTTAATGCCACCTCTACCCTTCAATTCAAATCAAATACTCAAATACTAAACTAAACATTCAGAAGGAAGGTTGGGCAATCCTACTTCCGTAGTGATACTGCCTCAGAAACCCAAGGAGGGTCGCTATGAGTTGGGGCCGACTCCACGGCAAACAACAACAACAACAAACTAAACATGGCATATAATGTTTTGAAAGTGAAATCAATAAAAATAAAGATGTTATATGCCCTGTTTTTTGTTTTCTTTTTTTTTTTTTCTGTTCAAGAACACAAAGCAAAAATTTGGGTATTCCTATTTTTGAAGAAAGTATAATTTAAAAATTCACGGCCTTGGCCTCACATCACAGTACTAACCACCCAGACAGCCCTCCCTTCGTAGGCTTTATTTTCCTCATGAATAAATTTTCTTTTCCAGTCAATTTATCAGATTAAGCTGATGTAAAAAATCCTTCCACTCCAACCCCATGAGAATGCTGTAAATAATAATATCTTTTGAAAAATGTTAAGACAGAAAAGAGCTTGAAGTAGAATTCCCAGTAATGTAGCTGAATTCGGAGGAGTGACTGGAAGATGAAGCAACAAGCTCACAAGGGATATTGTATTGAATATATGCCTTAACAAAGTTAGTGACAGTTACACTCATGTAAGGAAGGGAGTCTAAGCCTCTAAATTAAACCTGAACTCACAAAGGGCTGGCCCTTGTTAAATGGAACCTACAAAAACTTGAAGCACCAGTCTGAGAAAGCAGCAAAGAAACTTGTTGCCATGAATGGAAAAACAGTCACTGAAGAGAAATCAGAAACCCAGGCCTTTGCCGTGTGTGGCTATGAGGTTGGAATTCACACTTTTTGCATGCTACAGGGATCTCCAAGCTGAAAAATTAGCATAAAAACTGGTCTGAGGTTCAGTAAAATTTCAGGGTTCATAATCATCACACAAAAATCAGTTGTGTTTCTACACACCAGCAAAGGACAGTTGCAAAGGAAGTTGAGGACATAATTTTATTTACAAGAGCTCTAAAAGAATAAAATCCCTAAGAATAAATTTAACCAGGGAGGTAAAAGACATTGAAAACTATGAAACATTGCTGAAAGAAATTAGCCCCAATAGCCTCCAGTAAATTACAACTGTGTTACTGTGATTTATGAAAATATTTAAATAACTACCTCCCTTCCTGAATCAGATCCGACTCGACGGCAATGTTGTTGTTTTTTGTTGTTCCTATTGCCTGTTCTCATTGACTCTGTCTGTATTTGTCTAAATAAATAGAGTAGAAACCATTGTTAACTCCAACTAGCAGATACTACCAACCCAATAATACTTAAGAACGTGATATTTCATACCTTCTTGTTGTTGTTATGTGCTGTCGAGTCGGACCTGACTCATAGTGACCCCTCCTTGGGTTTCCGAGGTAGTATCACTACGGAAGTAGATTGCCCCATCTTCCTTCCAAGGAATGGCTGGTGGGTTTGAACTGCCAGCCTTGTGGTTAGCAGTCACAAGTGTCTTAGGCACTATGCTACCAGAACTCCCATTTTATACCTGTTGCTGTTGTTGTTGTTTGCCATCGAGTCGGCCCCGACTCATAGCGACCCCTCCTTGGGTTTCCGAGGCAGTATCACTACGGAAGTAGGATTGCCCAACCTTCCTTCCGAGGAGTGGCTGGTGGGTTTGAACCGCCAGCCTTCTGGTGAGCAGTCAAGTGCCTTAGGCACTATGCTACCAGAGCTCCTAAGCCATCTTATTTATACTAATCTTATGTGTGTCTGTGGATCTCAGATTGCCTTTAAATGTCCTAGTTATCTGTAGCTGGTTTTGAGTTATACATTGAGATTTAAAAAAGCATCTAGCAGTCTAATAAATTACTATTTAGTTATGAAAAGATAGTCTAATGTGTTATATACTATATATCCTATGGTTTAATGAATGAGTCAGCAATTGTTTATCTTGGGAGATTCTGCAGCTAATAAAGAGCAAAGTAATGAAATTCTTGCTTGAAGTTGAACATATGAACAAGGCTAATGGTCATAAACCCACTGCCATCAAATTGATAATGACTCATAGTGACCCTATAGGACAGAGTAGAACTGCCCCTTATGGTTTCCAAGGCTATAAATCTTTATGGAGGTAGACTGTCTCATCTTTCTTCCACGGAATAGATGGTGGGTTTGAACCACTGACCTTCTGGTTCACAGTTGAACACCTTAACGACTACACCACCAAAGCTCCTTAACGGTCATGGGATAAGGGATTTTATTTTTCACTTAGTAATTTTCTGTACAGTTTAAAATTTTTACAAAGGACCTATAAGACTTTTGATAATGTAGCTCAAATTTAACTCAAATTTGGTCCTAAAATACTAGTGAGTTTCACATATTGAAGTACTCTGTTAAAAAATTTAGAGCATAGTCTCTACATATATTAAAAGGTGTGTGGTATTGTGTGTGTGTGTGTGTGTGTGTATGTTTCTCAAACACCCTGTCCTTTTGAGGTTTTATGGCTGGGTTGCCCTTAGGCTAATCAGATGCCATTAGAGACATTTGCAACTCAAAAGAAGTACTCTGTAATCTTATTTTAGCCTTTTTGCTATAAAATAATAAAATTATGACACAAGAATAACACTCAGCAGCTCCTCCTGAGGAATGCTTAAATTTGTTACAAAGAAAGGATGTTATATGCACACCCATGTTCATCACAGCACTATTTACAATAGCAAAAAGATGGAAACAACCTCGGTGCCCATCAAAGAAGAATGGATAAGCAAACTATGGTACATACACACAATGGAATACTATGCAACACTAAAGAATAATGTAGAATCTACAAAACCGCACAATGTGGATGAACTTGGAGGACATTATGTTCAGTGAAATAAGTCAATCACAGAAGGACAAATATTTTATTAGTTAATTATTGTAAAAAGTCAAGGAAAGGTTTATATATGGAAGGAAACTTTCTTTGTTGGTTACCAGAGGTGGAAGGGGAGGGGAGGGACACTGCTAGATAGTAGAAACAAGTATTAATTTGGGTGAAGGGAAGGATAATGTACCAAACGAGAGTGATCAGCACAGTGGCATTGAGAAAGAGGAAAATATAGAGAGGAACATGGGAGGTAAAGACAACAAAGATGAACCCTTATGCATGTATAGTACCATGTTGTCAGTGATGGCAAGCATTGATCTACAGGTGGATAGATGGGTAGACAGTCTGAATGATCAGGTATATCTACACAAGGAGTCGTGTACCCTTGACCATGTTTCTACATGCATATGTGTACGTGCTGTAAGAATGACCATTTGTATAGTAAAACTGACAAGGGGCAAGGTTGTGGTAGCTTCTTGGCCATACCCAGCTACCCAGAGGGAGCAAGTCGTTGGACCTGTGGGCTTGGGATCATGGTTTCAGGGGACATGAAGCTCAATTGGCATAACACACTACACAAAAACATTGTTCTCCATCCTACTTTGGTGAGTAGTGACTGGGATCTTAAAAGCTTGCCAAGTGGCCATCTAAATGCAACTCATCATCTAGAGCAAAGAAGAATGAAGAAAACGAAAGACACATGGAAACAATTAGTCCAATGGACTGGTAGACCACGTGGTCTTTAGCCTATATGACCATGAAACCAGAAGTACTAGATGGTGCCTGGCTACCACTGTCAACCACTTGGAGAGGGATCAGTGCAGGAGACCCTTGGTAGAGTCGGATAGCAATGTGGAACAAAACTCAGAATCATAAAAAAAAAAAAAAAAAGACCAGGTTTGCTGGGCTGATAGAACCTGGTGAGACCCTTGAGACTATGGCCTTTAGCCACCTTTCAGGTCTGAAATTGAACTCACTTCTGTGGCTTCCAGCCAAAGAATAGACAAGTATATGGAGTGAACATTTACACCAGGTAGATACTCTCCTTGGAGCAATCAATCATGGGAGAACAGAAGGACAGTGTTTGCACAGGCAGATAGCTCAAGGGGCAGGAATGCATGGGAGAAAAGGATATAGGGAAGAAATAACTATGGGGAGGAAGTAAAAAGAGAGCTGTTACATTGTGGGAAATTGCAGTCAATGTCATGAGACAAAATGTGTATGAACTACTGTATGGAAAATGAATTTGCTCTTTAAACTTTCACCCAAATCACAATAAAAATTTAAATTTTTTTAAAAAAGGATATTATGCAGTGCAATGCTAAAAGCTTTTTTCCCCCAATCAATATAATCCTCACAATCACGAATTGTAATATTTGGGTTTTTTGTAACCAAGATGTCATAATGAAAACACAGGAATCCTCTACATCACTACTCTCCTCTCCCAGTCCCTAGCCTCCTCTGCTAAAACTTTTTACCTTTTTCTGTTAACAGCCAAATCATTTGTACTACCCAGGGACTCTAACCTTAGTATGTTGTTGTTGTTGTTGTTGTTACTGTATGCCCTTGAGTCAATTCCAACTCACAGTGACCATGTATGACAGAGTAGTACTGCCCCATTGGGTTTTCTAGGCTGTAATTTTTACAGGAGTAGATCACCAGGTCTTTTCTCCCATGGAGAAATGCCAATCATTCAGTTAGCAACTGAGTGCTTAACACTCAGTGTTAAACGCTGAGTGTTGTGCTACCAGGGTTCCTTTAGTACAGGTGTACTATACTAGATTGAGAAGATCTTTTCCCATGTCTTCTAGCACTGATTGTTGCTCATGAGCAGTTATACAACAATGATTCCATTTCTTTAAGATGATCCATATTTTTATCTCAAGAAGTTTTAAAATATCTTTATTTTTGGTGTTCTGAAATTTCACAAGGATACGTCTAGGTACAAACCCTTTTTTAGTCATCTTGCTGGGCACTTACTAGGCCCTTTCAATCAGAAGACTAATCTCTCTCTTCAGCTCTGTGCAATATTTTTCTGTTGTTTAGTTAATTATTTCCTCCAATGTTTTCTCTGTTCTCGCTATCTGGAATTCTCATTAGTCAGATGTTGAACCTCTTGGATTAATCCTTCACAATTCTTATCCCTACTTTGGTATGTTCAGGGGAGGTAGGATGGGGGAAGTGTGGTTCTGACAGCTTGAAGAGTAAGACTAGAGGATTTATTAATTCTTTATTGACTTTTTTAATTACTGAGAGAACCTAAAATTTCACTGCTTCATTGATTACCCAAAAAATGTCATGAGCTATGGAACATACTAATTTATATTACTGTATTCAGTAATATTAATTGTAAGGAAAGACACATAAAGAATTCTATACCCTAGCTTGTATTGACTAAGGTTTCATGTATGTATGTGTTGATTTTCCATATGGTTTGTGGATTCCTTGAGGACAGAAACCTTGAGTATACTTTGTTTTTCCATTCCTCAGGCCATCTAATATAATTTTTATGACATGGCATTTGTTCCATAAACACTTGCTGATTTATTATTTTAAATAAACTGTGGACAGGGTTTTTATCTATAATCTAAGACATTCTTAAAATAGTTTGAATAACAACTGTATCTGAAATAAAATTTTAAAATATTGTCAAAGAAAGGAGATAGGAACCAAGGGAAAAGAAAGAAGAAAATATGTTTCTAAGAGTTAGCCTACTAGTTCTAAGCACCCTACTAGTCAAGGCAAAGGGGAAAAACAGGAAGTTTATAGTTAACATTATCAAAAAAGGAAAAGCATGCTACTTCTTAATGAAAGAATGTTTACTTATCACTTAAGTTGAGTCTCTTAGGGACAATGATATTTAAGTGATGATCTCATCACTGAATAGATAGAATGAGATCAAAAAAAGTTACCGTAAACTCGAAAGAACGTGATAATTCTTCAAGGTGCATGAAAAGTAAAAAAACTAATTAAAATTAAAAATTGATGTACTGTTTGATTTTTAAAGCAATTTGAGAAGCATAGGAAGGAAGGAAGGTTGGGCAATCCTACTTCCGTAGTGATACTGCCTCGGAAACCCAAGGAGGGGTCGCTATGAGTCGGGGCCGACTCGACGGCACATAACAACAACAACAGCAAGGATTTTAATTGGTAATTTAATCATTTTATTTCCACTTACAGCTTATTACAGAAATTGAAACTTCATGATAAAATATACTTTTAAGAATGGATAACACTATTCAGTAAATTATTACTGCTATCAATCCAAGTTAGTTGAAAGTGTTCCTTAAAAATCTGAGCTAATTAGAGAGATGCAAATCAAAATAACAATGAGATACCATCTTGCTCCAGCACTAGTATCAAAGTTCAACAAGACAGAAAATAACAAATGCTGGCGAAGTTGTGGAGAGATTGGGACTCTCATACACTGCTGGTGGGACTGTAAAATGGTACAACCATTGTGGAAAGCAGTATGGCGATTCCTTCAAAAGTTGGAATTAGAAATACCATTTGACCCAGCCATCCCATTACTAGGTATATACTCTAAAGAAGTGAGAGCCATAACAAGAACAGATATATGCACACCGATGTTCATCGCAGCACTATTTACAATAGCCAAAACATGGAAACAACCTAGATGTCCATCAGCACAAGAATGGATAACCAAACTATGGTACATACACACAATGGAATATTATGCAATGCTAAAGAATAATGTAGAATCTGCAAAACACCGCATAACATGGATGAACTTGGAGGACATTATGCTAAGTGAAATAAGTCAGTCACAAAAGGACAAATATTGTATTAGTCCATTACTGTAAAAGTTAAGGAAAGGTTTATCTATTGGAGGAAATTTTCTTTGTTGGTTACCAGGGGTGGGGGGGGGAGGGGAGGGAACGCTGTTAGATAGATAGAGATAAATATTGGTTTGGGTGAAGAGAAGGGCAATGTACCAAATGTGAGTGACCAATATGGCAGCATTGAGGATGAGAAAGACATAGAGAGGTACATGGGCAGTACAGACAACAAATATGAACCCTTTTGCATATACAGTACTGAGTTGTCAGTGAAAGCAAACATGGGTATATGGACAGAGAGATAGGTGGACAGGCTAAACAATTAGGTATGTCTAAATGGGGAGTGTATCCAAGATCATATATAGGGTTGGCAGACAATGGGCCTATAAGTTCATGTGAATGATCAGAATTCCCAGGTGTATAGTAGAGCTGACAAGGGGCAAGGTTATGGTCATTGCTTGGTCACAGCCAGCTACCCAGAGCGACCGAGTAGTTGATCCTGCAGGCTTAGGACCATAGTCGCAGGGGACATCAAGCTCAATTGGCATAACATACTATACAAAACATTGTTCCACCTCCTACTTTGGTGAGTAGCGACTGGGATCTTAAAAGCTAGCAAGCTGCCATCTAGATGCAACAATGGGTCTCTCCTCGTCAAGAAGAAAAAAATCAAAATTAATGGAAACAATCAGTCCTAGCGACTGGTACACCATCCGATCTGCAACCTATACAAGTATGAGACCAGAAGAACTAAATAGTGCCCGGCTACCACTGTCATCCACTTGGAAGGGTTGTAGGAAATCCTGCATAGAGAGGGAGAACAATGTGGAACAAAACTCAAAATTATTTGGAGGCAAAAAAAAAAAGAAGGTGGGGACCAGGTTTGCTGGTCCAATAGAGCCTGGTGGAACCACTGAGACTATGGCCCCTAGCTGCCCTGCAGGTCTGGAATTGAAGCCACACCTGTGGTTTCCAGCTAAACAAAGTACAGGCATGTGAACTAAACATTTACCTCAAGTAGACACACGCCCTGGAGAGAACAATCATGGGAGAAGGAAGGGCTGCTTATGCACAGGGAGACAGCTCAGGGCGCAGAAGAGTATGGAGGGATGGACACTGGGAAGAGGTAGCTATGGAGAGGAAGTGGGAGGGGAGCTGTTGCATTGTATATTTTGGACAATGACATGAGACAAAGTATATTATGTGAACTGCTATATGAAAAGTGAATTGACGCTGTAAATCTTCACCCAAATCAAAATAAAATTAAAAAAAAAAAAAAATCTGAGCTAACATAAAAGGGAAAAAAAATAAAAAGAAAAGGATGTCAAAAAAAAAGTCTGAGCTAACGTAAGTCAAATCAGAAATAGTATTTAAGCATTAACTTATTAACTTATTAAAAGACAAATTTTATCAATAGAGAAAATAAAATCTAAAAGTAATTTTCAAGGCTCAGAAATGAGTTACTCATCTAGCATAAACCTAGTTCAAGAAGTAAATAAATGATTTAGGAAGTTAATGTTTGATCTAGAACTAGCACCATCAAGCCTTGACGGACTATCTACTAAGGATGACATAGAGCTTGTGGTAGTTAAGGTTGTGTGTCAACTTGGCTGGACCTGGTTGAGTGGCTGGGCAGCTGATGGCAGTGATTCCCCATTATGAGATTGTCAGTCAACTCCATGGTGGGATCTACCACAAGCAGCTGAGTAGCTGTTTTAGGGATGTGGTTTGCTTCCTGTACATAAGAAGCAGTTTTGGGAATGGTCTTTAGCTTATGGCACGCTTGAACCTTGCATGTAGCTGTGTCATTGTTCAGCAGACTGCCATGCTCTGCCGACCTTGGGACTTTCAATGGACTTGAATTAACAGCCTGCTGTGTGGTTTGGTAACATCAGGACTGTGTCTTTTTACTTGTCAACCTTGGGCTTGTCAGCCTTAGCAGCCAACAGCTGAGTGAAGAAAACCCTCCAGCTTCAGTGGGCTGGAAGCAGGAGGCAGAGCTGAAGCCCAAGGTTGAGGGGCTTTCACCCAGCCCCTAGAGCCTGGCACTTTGAACTCAGACTTAAAGCCTCCAAACTGTAAGAGAATAAACTCCTGTTTGTTAAAGCCATCCCATTTGTGGTGTTTTCTATTAGAGCAGCACAGAAGTAACCAGAACAGAGCTTTCTAAAAAATAAAAAATAAATTTAAGAAAAGGTCAAAAATTGTGTTAAAAATTGTTCTCCTCCCTAATATAGCTACCAGAGCTACCAAGTAAAATCAGCAAAGTTGCAGGGTACAAGGTCAGCACACAAAAATCAGTGTGTTCCTATACATGAGCAATGAGCAATCTATAAAGAAAATCAAGAAAACAATACTATTTACAATAGCATATAAAACAACAAACTATCTAGGAATAAATTTAACCAAGAAAGTGAAAGACTTGTACACTGAAAACTACAGAACATCACTGAAATAAATTTTGCAAAACCTAAATATATAGAAAGGCATTCCATGTTCATGGATTGGAAAAGTGACTACTGTTAAGATGTCAGTACTACCCAAAAAAATATAGATTTAATGCAGTTCAAAATTCCAACAGTCTTATTTACAGAAATAGAAAAGACAATCCTCAAATTTATATGGATTACCAGGGGCTCCAAATAGCTAAAGCAATCTTTAAAAAAAAAAAAAAGAAGAAGAAGAAGAAGAAGAAGAAAATCAACCTTGGCTGTGAACCCACCCCTGGAGATCACCTTTCAGCCAAACAACAGACAGACCTATAAAATGAATAGTAACACTCATAAGAAATGTACTCCACAGAACAATTAACTATCTAAGACTAAAAGGCAGCATTTGCCCCAAAACAAAGCTCAGAAGGCAGGAAAGAAGAATGAATGGATATGGGGAACCCAAGGAAGAAGGGGGAAGAGTGCTGTTATATTGAGGGAATTGCAGTTAATATTATGAAACAACAGTTGTATAAATTGTTGAATGGAAAACTAGTTTGCTCTGTAAACTTTCACCCAAACCACAATTTTAAAAAACAAGAAGAAGAAACAAAACAAAAAGTAGGAGGATTCATATATCCAAATTTCAAAACATACTATAAAGCTACAATAATCAAAACAGTCTGGTACTTGTGTAATGATAGACACATAGACCAATGAAATAAAATTGAGAGTCTAGAGATAAATACATACATTTATGATCAGTTAATTTTCAATAAGTGGTGCTGAAACAACTAGATTTCTCAGTGCAAAAGAATGAAGTTGGACTCATACCTCACACCATATATGATAATTAACCCAATAGGAGTCAGAAACCTAAATGTAAAAAATCACAAAAGTCTTAAAACTTATCTGACATGAGTACTCTAAATTAATTTAGGACCCCCAACAGGAGAGAGTGGCCATGCTAAGATCTGAGACTAAAACTCCATTTTGAACCAAAAGGAACCTCTGGATCAGGAAGACAGCCTACCATTCCTGTAACTCTCCACTGTACCCTGAGAAATTACTTAGTAAACAATTTCAGAAAACAATGTAATTTTGTTTGCTTACAGGTTTTGTTTGCTGCCTGGGAAGCCATGTTCAAAAGAATTCTCATAAAAGATGCTTACTCAAAACGAACTTTAGAATAATACATGTCCTCACTGCATACAAGAAGGGTCTCATGATTGTTTTGAGGCCAGATGTACCCAATTTAATGATTATTTTGAAATGTTAGAGACATGTAATCTCCTACCAATCAAATGCACCATCATCCAATTTTGTAACCATTACCCGAATGTCAACCAATCACTGAATATTTACTGAATTTCCTTGATTTTTTTTATATAAACTGTGAACTGTCTCCTCCTTAGATCACCTAGTTCAGAATTCTCTGGACTTTGTGATTCCCGATTTGCAAATTGCTTTTCCTTCAATAAAAGTTCTTTACTTTTAATTTCACCCATACTGGTCCATTTTGTTCTACAACAAAACAAAATATGTTTTGAAATATATTTCAAATGCTTCAGGATCTAGTTTTCAACAATGGATTCTTAGATCTGACATTTAAAAGCATGAGCACTGAGATTTCTGGTAAGATGGCAAAATAGGCAAACAAGCTACACAGTCCCTCTTCAACAAAAAAAAAAGAGAAACCTAGTGACACAGATACAGAAGATAATCCTGGAGCCCTGAGCTTTGAAAGGAAAGATACAGAAGTGGATTAAACACCAACTAGTAGAGGAACCTGAATGAAAACAGTGAATAATGAGACAAACGGAGCTGCAGACTGTCAGCTATCCTGACAGCACGGACAGTTTGAATATTTCCAAGTGGGGCGGGGCCGGTTTAGGACCTGAGAATTAACCTGAAAATCAGCCCTGCTCCCCAAGAGCTGCAAGGCTGACTGCACTGGTGACTAATGACTAAAAAGAGAAACAGCAAAGAGGCAAACTGAGCTGTGGACTTTCGGCTGTCTGGAGGGCACAGACATTTTGAACGTTTACAAGTGGTGGCCATTTTGGATATTTAAAGTGACAGCATTCTCATTCAGATTCCAGGGACCTAAGAATAGGCTCTATTTGTCAAGGAAAACATGGAATACTGGAGGCTGATGACTGGAAAGGAGACAGGTGGTGAGTGCCTAAGTGCTACCAACTAGCAAATAGAGGAGCACCAAATGCTGCTTACTCAGATACATACAAACAAAACAAAGAAAATGAAAATCTTGGGTGAATCACTCCAACATACTATCACCAATTAAATATAAATACAACAGTGTCACAATGCCTCAGAGACAACAGATCATCACAGTCCATACAAAGAAGCAAAATAAAGCAGTAGAAACAAGGGACCAGGATACAAACTGAGAACACATCCTTGAGGAAAAAGCAGCATTGGAACTCCCTGGTAAGGAATTCAAAATAATTATATTTAGGTACCTTCAGTGGATTGAGAGACAATCAAAGAAAACACTGAAAAAATTAAGGAAAATGCAGACAAAACCCTAGAACAATTTTGGAAGAAAATACAAGAACAAAATTACAAAATAAATGAAAAATTAGAAATGATACAAGATCTACAGATAGAAATCCAGAAGATTAAGATAAAATTCTCAGAAATAGATAATACATTCAATGGGCAAAGAAGTAGAAATGAATCAATGGAAGATAGAATTAGTGAGATTGAAAACAAATACCTGAATACTTCCTTGGAAAGGGATCAATGAGAAAAAAGATTAAAACAAAATGAAGAAAGTCTAAGGTTCATGTGGGATACTATCAAAAAGAATACCCTACATGTAATTGGAATTCCAGAACAGGAAGAGACAAAACCACAGAGAAAACTGTTGAAGATTTGTTGGAGGAGAATTTCCCTGGTATGAAGAAAGATGAGACTATATCCATTCAAGAAGTCCAACAAACAGGATAGACCCCAAAAGAAAATCACCAAGACATATCATCAAACTCATCAAAAGCAAAGACAAGGAAAGAATGCTAAAAAGGCATGAGCACAGAAAGACAAAATAGGTAAGTTGGACTTCATTAAAATTAAAATTAAAAACTTCTGTTTATCAACAAAAAGAAAAGTCAAACTACAGAATGGGAGGAAATATTTGGTAACTGTATATTTGATAAAGTTTAATATGTCCAATATAAAAAGAACTCCTGCAACTTAACAACAAAAAGGCAAACAATTCAATCAAAAAAAAAAAAAAAAAAGGGCAAAAGACTTGAATAGACATTTTACCAAAGAATACATGTAAGTGTCCAAAATGCACATGAAAAGATGCTCACCATCATTAGTCTTTGTTGTTGTTGTTAGGTGCCGTCAAGCAGGTGCCAACTCATAGTGGTGCTGTGTACAACAGAATGAAACATTGCCCAGTCCTGCACCATCCTCACAATCCCTGCTATGCTTGAGCCTATTGTTGCAGCCACTGTGTCAACCCATCTTCTTGAGGGTCTTCCCCTTTTTCACTGACCCTCTTCTTTACCTAAGGAGCCCTGATGGTGTAGTGATTAAGGCATTTAGCTACTAACCAGAAGGCTGGCGGTTCAAACCCCCCAGCCATTCCACAGAAGAAAGAAGGGGCAGTCTGCTTCTGTAAAGATTTGCAGCCTTTGAAACCCAATAAGGGTTGCTATGAATCAGAATTGACTCAACGGCAATGAGTGTGGGTTTGGTTTTGGTTTTTATTTTCTGCTTTACCAAGCATGAAATCCTTCTAGAGGGATTGGCCCCTTCTGACAACATGACTAAAGTAGGTGAGATGAAGTCTGGCCATTCTCACTTCCAAGGAGGATTCTGGCTGCACTTCTCCCAGGACAAATTCATTTGTTCTTCTGGCAGTCCATGGTGTTTTCAGTATCCTTTTCCAACACCACATTCAAAGGCATTAACCCTTCTCTAGTCTTCCTTAGTCTTGTCCAGCTTTCACATGCATATTTGGTAATTGAAAATACCATGGCTTCAGTTAGGCACACCTTAGTTTTCAAAGTGATATCTTTGCTCTTTGTCTTAGTTTTCTAATGCTGCTATAACAGAAATAACACAAATGGATGACTTTAACAAACAAGAATTTATTCTCTTACAGTCTAGGAGGCTAGAAGTCTGAATTAAGCGTGCCAGCTGTAGGGGCTGAGTGAAGATTCCTCAGCCTTGGACTTCAGCTCTACCTCTTGTCCAGGCCCATTGGAGCAAGCTAGAAGCGTCTTCTAATTCATACAGCTGCTGGCTGCTCAGGCTGAGGAACCCAAGATTGACAGGTAAAATGGCACAATCCCAAAATCAGTAGGTCACTGGTTCAAATCCAGGAACTAGAGCTGAAAACTTGACCAAACACAGGGCCACAATGTGCCAAAGGCTAGAGATGTTTCTCAAAGCTTCTTTGTATATACTAGAAGCAGGCCACACCCCAAAGGCAATTAATTAGCTCCTCACAGCACATTCCACCATGAAGTTGGTAACATCACATCTAATCTCATCAAGGAGAATAACTACATCCAGCTGCCAAACCACTTAAAACCACAACCCAGCTAAGCTGACACACAACTTTAACTACCACACTCCTTAACACTTTAAGGAGGTCTTTTGCAGCAGATTTTCCCAGTGCAATATGACATCTGATTTGTTGACTGCTGCTTCTATGGGTGTCGATTGTGGATCCAAGTAAAATGAAATCCTGACAACCTCAATCTTTTCTCCATTTAGCACGATGTTATTTATTGGTCCAGTTGTGAGGGTTTTTGTTTTCTTTATGTTGAGGTGTAATCTACACTGAAGATTGCAGTCTTTGATCTTCATCAGTAAGTGCTTCAAATGATCTTCACTTTCAGCAAGGAAGGTTGTCTCATCTGCACATTACAGGTTATTAATGAGTCATTTCCAGATATATCCTGCTTCTCAGATTATTTGCTCAGCATACAGATTGAATAAGTATGATGAAAGGAGACAGACCTGGTGCACACGCTTCCTGATTTTAAACCATGCAGTATCCCCCTGCTCTGTTTGAACAACAACAGTCTTTTGCTCTATGTACAGGTTCCTCATGAGCACAATTAAGTGTTCTGGAATTCCCATTCTTCACCATGTTATGTATAATTTATTCTAATCCACACAGTCAAATGCCTTTGTATAGTCAATAAAACACGGGTAAACATCTTCTGGTATTCTTTGTTTTCAGCCAAGATCCATCTGATATTAGCAATGTTATCTTTTCTTCCATGCCCTCTTCTGAACTCAGCTTGAATTTCTGGAAGTTCCCTGGCAATATACTACTGCAATCTTTTTTGAATTATCAAAATTTTACTAGCGTGTGATATTAATGATATTGTTCAATAATTTCCACATTCTGTTTTTTCACCTTTCATTAGTCATTGTTGTTATGTGCCCTTGAGTCGGACCTGACTCATAGCGACCCCTCCTTGGGTTTCCAAGGCAGTATCACTATGGAAGTACATTGCCCCATCTTCCTTCAGAGGAGTGGCTGGTGGGTTTGAAACGCCAGCTTTCTGGTTTGCAGTCAAGTGCCTTAGGCACTATGCTACCAAAGCTCCCTCATTAGTCATTAGAGAAATGCAAATCAAAACCACAATTACATACCACTAGTATACCCACTGGGAGCTCTGGTAGCATAATGGCTAAGGCACTTGACTGCTAACCAGAAGGCTGGCGGTTTAAACCCACCAGCCACTCCCTGGTGGGAAGATGGGGCAATCTACTTCCGTAGTGATACTGCCTCGGAAACCCAAGGAGGGGTCGCTATGAGTCGGGTCCGATTCGACGGCACATAACAACAACAACAACAACAAAGTATACCCACTAGTGTGGCTATAATCAGAAAAATGGAAAACAAATGATGGCGAGAATATGGAAAAGTCAGAATGCTCATCCATTGCTGGTGAGATTGTAAAATGATGCAGTCTATGTGAAAAACAGTTTGGCAGTTCCTCAAAAAGTTCAAAAGAAATACCATAAGATACAGCAATTCCACTACTAAAATTTCACTACCCAAAAGAATTTGAAGCAGGGACTCAAACAGATACTTGCAAACCAGTGTTCATTTCAACATTATTCACAAAAGCCAAAAGGTGAAAACACCCCAAGTAGGCCATCAGCAGATGAATGGATAAACAAAATGTAATATATACATACAATGAAATATTATTTAGCCATAAACAGAATGTAGTCTAATACATGCTAAAATTACATGGATGAACCTGAAAAACATTTTGCTGAGTGGAATAAGTCAGACACAAAAGGTCAAATATTATATGATCCCATTTATATGAAATATTTAGAATAGGCAATGCATAAAGACCAAAGTTTAATAGTAGTTACTAAGGATAGAGGAGAGGGGAAAGTGGGGGAGATAATGCTAAGGAGAATTGAGTTTCTGTTAAAAGTGATAAAACAATTTGGAAATGGATAGTGATGATGTTTGCAAAACATGGTGAACATAATTAACGTCACTGAACTAAACATATAAAAATGGTTGAAGTGGCAAATATTTTGTTATATGTATTTCACTGTTGTTGTTATTTGCCATTGAGTCAGATCCGATTCATAGTGACCTCTCCATGGGTTTCCGAGGCAGTATCACTGTGGAGGTAGATTGCCCAACCTGCCTTCCAAGGAGTGGCTGGTGAGTTTGAACCACCAGCCTTCTGGTTAGCAGTCAAGTGCCTTAGACACTATGCTACCAGAGCTCCTTGTATTTCTCTACAATTTTAAAAAACAACTGTTCTCCTATGATCACTTTGTAAGGAAAAAAGAAAAGGTCAATTAACTGAATGAAATATATCCCAAAATACCTTTCATTTCAATGACAAGAAAAAAAAATTAAATTGTATGCATGTGAATATCAGAGAAAGCCCATGTCAAATGAAACATAGTTAATCAGCCTTAATAGTTTTCTTAAGTTACTGTCTACAGTTGGTTTGGATACTAAGCTCTTCAGGAGTCATATCAACTGCTGGAGGCCACAAGGATGGCTCTAACGCATTGTTACTACAATGAATCAATAAATAAATGGCACCTTTATGACCTGAAAGAGTTAATATAACTTCCTCTACACATTCCAACACACACACACCCCAGTTTATTGCTAAGGAGATCTTTGGGATATGATTTGGCCCTAAAAAGAACCCATTTGTTCTTAAGATGTTTTACACATAAAGCCCAACAAAGACCCCCTCTTCTTTCTGTCCATCCCCCCACTCTACTTACCCTAAAAATTGTATTTTGTAAACCAAATTTCCAAACTATAAGACTGGTTTTTCTCATGAGGCAAAGAAGAAACCTCTGTGATTAATGCTCTAGCTAAAAGCATAGAATGAGAAGATTATTTATGGTTCTTCTCTTTAGGAGCTAATAGAGTCAGATGTTAGCCTAAAAGGTTGGAAATCCTACAGTGGGATTTTTTTTTTTTTCCAACAGACAAAAGTGGTTTCTGGAAAGCAGCATAAATACTGTCTGAAGTAAGCCATAAGCACTAATAATTTTGCTATAAGTGCTCAGTCAAAGGGAGATGAACATGGTAAATGTTATTAAAAAATGGACAGCATATTATCTTGAAAGCCACAGTGAAATACTAACCTACGTGACAAGTATTGCTTTCAGTGCCATGTTTTAAGATGGACGGTGGTTGGAGGGATTTACCAGGCTACTCTTCCATATACTCAAATCACATTCAGTAACTCAAAATGTAATATGGATTGAATTTTCAATTTCTAGTTATATTTTCCCCAAGCCTGTTAAATTTCTTTTTCCCTCAACTGTTCATTCTTCTTAGGTTGATTCTGTTTGAAAGGCCTGTTTTGCTAATTATCCAAGATAGGCAAGTGCATATGAAACTTGATTTCACTGTTTTTGACATTTTTAAAATTTAATTTGGCAGAGGAAGTGTTTTTTAAAATAGGGCATTTCCAATTAAAAGCTTTTTGCATTTTTGTTCCCTGTTAAAAAACCAGGAGGAACACTAAAAGTTTCTTCTTCTTTAGTGCCATTCTTAAAAAATAAAGGATCTAATGAATTACTGGAAACAAGTAAAGGAAAACCAATTTGGAAATAAAAAGGCCTGAAATAAAACGCTAAGACAAATATATTGCCCCTTTTTAATATAAGAAATTTCCAAAGAATAGATGTGTTGGTTGTAAGTATGCCAGCAGTTGGTTACTGGTCTAATTTAGGGGGTGATTAAAGCGTTCATATGCACAGAAATAGTACTGTAACAGAGCTGTTCCATGGATGACTTGTTCAAAGTGACCAGTGAATCACAACATCCTGGTGAGACAGACAACTCTAAAGGAATCCTACTTCCATATGGGTAGAAATAGTCTAGGTATGGGCTGGTGTTAGAAAAGTACTCCAGATCAGATTTTTAAAATATGTTCAGAATGTTCTATAAGAATATTTGTTGACAGGAAAGAAGTTCATAAATGTGAAGTGATCAGTTTCTTAACAACAACAAATATCTGAAGCAAATAAAGTGTAGATAGAATAATATAGATCAGTCCAGTTCCAGCAGGAAACAGATGTCACACTCAAACTAATTAAATATTGTTAAATGAAGGAACACTTTCTAAAGATGTAGACAGGGTTAAGGGAACCCTGGGGGTGCAGTGGTTAAGTCCTCGGCTGCTAACCAAAAGGTCAACAATTTGAACCCACCCCCCACTCTGCAGGAGAAAGATGTGGCAGTCTACTTCCATGAAGATATACAGCTTTGGAAACCCTATGCGGCAGTTCTACTCTGTCCTGTAGGGTTGCTGTGAGTCAGAATCAACTGACAGCAACAGGGGGTTCTGGTATTTTTCGTGAGCAGGGTTTAGGCAATCCAGCAAGGGTTAATGCAGTAACCAGGAACTAATCACAGCAGATCACTGTTTTGTTTCCACTGTAAGCCTGAAGAGGTTACCAGAACCCAGAGAGAGACTAGCTGTGTGGGGACAGCTGCCAGATAGGAAGTATGGCTTTCAGTAAAAGGATTCAGCCAGCAAGCAGCAACCCAGCAGGAATGGAACTGGGGGTGGAAGGAATAAATAAATACCTTGACCTTGCTCACCTCCCACCCTTCGATCTCCTTTCTCCCATGGGCCAAACCAACTGGAAGCCAGAGCACAAAGTGGTGAGTAGATGCAGGTCATACTATTAGCCTTCTGGGACACTCAGTGGGCAAGGGTGAAGTTTGAATCTGGAGTGATGACCAGAAGATATCCAGCCAGTGGATAATGCAAGTGTTCATTATACTTTTCTCTGTATTTATCTGTAGATTTGAAACAATTCACAGTAAAATTTTAAAAAAGAGACTTACAGGATATTATTATGTTAAAAAAAAAAGGCATCTAATATTGCACATGTTCTGAAGGATATACTAAAAAATATAATGATGGTTATCTTCTGGTTGGGGATTTGTGGAATTTTTAATTTTTATTTTTTAAGTTTTATTACTTTGGTATTAAGTTTTTTACAGGAGTGTAGACTGCCAGGAAAAGAACACTACCATCCAGCTGCATGGGATATAGTAAAAATGAGCAGCATCTATCTGAGAAGGTAGAGAAGATTTCTGAAAGAGGTTTAGGGTACAGGATGGTTTGCTCAGGATGGAAGAGATTGCAGGGATTGGAGTACAACAGTTGGAAGATGAATGGGGAGAGGGGAATGTAGAACAATATGAAATTTAAACCATGTGAGAAGATAATGGAAAGGGCTTGCATTTTGGTTGGTAGCCAAGCATTCATTGCGATTGTGAGGCATTGAGGAATTAACTACCTTCACTGTTCTAAATGGAACTCTGATGAAAGTTATTTTTAAACCTCCAGTGTCAGAAGCCTGACCACACAAGCAATCAAACAGTCTTTGCTTAGGGCTCTCACCAGAATGTGGTTGAAAATCTTTTATGGAAACCTCCAAAAACTCCTTACCCAAGGAGTGCCAGAGCACTCAGGCCTCTTTGATGGAACCTGAACAGAGCTGAGATCATGTCTTTAGAGTCACTATTATAATATTTTCTATATGACTTCTACATTTCTGTAGTAGGATTATTGTTTTTATGTTGCTTAACAGATGTAAAGTTTTAACTTCAATATAAAGGTTACGACACAAATTCCATGTGCCTTTGTAAGTTCTATGACATGGTAAATAAAGTAAAAAACCAGCATCTACACACATGCTATAAAAGTCTCATATCAATTTTCATCAGACGACTATGAGTTACATACTGAGCATGTACAAACATGTAATATTAGAGCCTTCCAACTCAAAAAATACAAAGCTTTTTCTCAAACTAACAATGATTGTATTCCTCAGAGAGCCATGAATATGTAAAGTCTGAAGGTTTTATGTCCAACTATTCTTAAAGTTATTTGAGGGTAAAAAAAAGGTCACCAGGATTTTTTTAAAAAATCATTTAATACAAAAACAGCTGAACTGATTTTCTCTAACATCCTCCAGCTATGAAATGGGAAGAAACCTGCTAATCACTTAAACCTGAACAGCATGACATTTCAGAAAGATAGCAAGAATATTTTTGCTTTCTCAGATTTTATCATTGATTGCTTTTTATTAAAGCTGTTATTGCTCCTTACAATGTGACTTTTCATGTTAATAAAGCTGATTAAGAAAAAAACAATTCCTGAAATTTGGGTTATACCAGGTAAGAGAGAAACAGAAACTTAAAAGATATCATGATTTAATTATTATATTTACTTTTCTGCCAGTCTACATGTATATACACATAAACTAGGAATAAAATTTAAAGAAAGAAGATGAAAGACTTTTTCCAAAACTCAATGAAGTTTCAAACTATTCTCACACTTTTAAAAATTAATCATTTGGCATATGAGTTGAACATTTACCTCAAGTAGATACACTCCTTGGAGAGAACAATCATGGGAGAAAGAAGGGCTGCTTATGCACAGGGAGACAGCTCAGGGGGCAGGAGTGTATGGAGGGATAGACACTGGGAAGAAGTAACTATGGGGAGGAAGTGGGAGGGGAGCTGTTGCATTGTGGTAAACTGTAGTCAATGACATGAGACAAAGTATATGTGAACTGCTGTATGGAAAGTGAATTTGCTCTGTAAATCTTCACCCAAATCACAATAAAAATAATAATAATAATAATCATTCATTCTTCACCAAAATATTTATCTTGGCTCTGAGTTATTAACTCATTCTTAATGCTCAAGCCTTTACAAAGGTTATGTTGTACATTGCCATAACAGTCCCATAAATGAAATGATTCTGAAGAATGGTATACACCTTCATTCTAAGTAGTAAGCCTCTTGGACAATATGCAGATTTCCCCTGATTATAGGGAAAGCTATGTACTGATACAGACAGATATTCAATTTATTATTGAATGCTTTAAGGATTTGGAGGAAATTTTAAGAATAATGTCCTTAAATTTTGCCAATAGAATTCAAGAGGAAAAATACAGAAAGCCATTCACATACATTGAAGGAGTTCTGGTACTATTTTGAATAAATCATGCAATTGCATCAAGCTCATTGATTATGATATATCTCTATATCTCATGCTCCGCAGGACAGCAAACCTGAAATGGCCAGTTAGTATAAGAAACAAAATCAGGCCACCCTCAGATTTTGTATTAATAAAGCGTGATTATGGTTACTTAAAGAGTAAGGAGCTCTGGTAGCATAGTGCCTAAGGCATTTGACTGCTAACCAGAAGGCTGGCAGTTCAAACCCACCAGCCACTCCTCAGAAAGAAGGTTGGGCAATCTACTTCCATAGTGATACCGCCTCAGAAACCCAAGGAGGGGTCACTATGAGTCGGGTCTGATTTGACATCACAAAATAACAACAAAGAGTAAAAGTAATAATCTTTAATTTCAAGAGTTGGGACATACTTATCCTAGAATTATAAAATTTTAAGACAAGAAGGGACCATTTTTTTTTAAATAAATACCTAGCCTAGATGAGAATAAGACATTTACCCCAAAGTATAGTGCTACTTTAGCCTGTAGGCCTCAACAAATTTGTATTTTGTGCCTAATATGTATTTTGTGAGTTTGGGGTGCTATAAAGATAAACAGAGCATTTAGTACCTGTAATCATGGAATTGCATGTCAGCCAGGGTAACAGATCTAGTCAGATGGCTGAGATATAGCATAATGAGTATGATAATACAAGTATGTACACACTACCGAGGAAGTAGAGAGGGTTTATTTCTTTCTCAAGAGTTCTTTATGAGAAAGAGTAGAAAAGATGTTATAAAAGAGGTTACTCTTTAACTAGATTGTCATTACATGGTTGGACAAAGAAGGAGAAAGGAGGTGTCAAGCAATAAGAAGTTCAGGACAGCTGAACAGGGTGGAGGGGAGGTGGGTGTGGGGTAGGAAGGAAGATTGGCAAAAACATACAGCTGATAGAGAAGGCAGGATTCCGGATGTCTAGAGATCTTGTGCTAAATCTCTTTGATTTTATTCTGGAAGCCACAAAAACAAGACATTCAAGCTGGGGATACAAAAATAATAAGCCCATTGTTGTCAAGTTGATTGTGACTCATAGTGACTCTATAGGACAGAGCAGAACTTCCCTATAGGGTTTCCAAGGCTATAAATCTTTCTCCAGTGGAGTGGCTGTTGGTTAGAATTACTAAACTTTCGATTGGCAGCTGAGCACTTAACCACTGTGCCACCAAGGCTCTTTAAGCTGGTGATAGGACTTGTATTTTATAAAGATAACAGTCATTCCTGGTGAATTGGAGGATGGATTATAAAGGAAGATACTGGAGTCTGGAAGGCCCATTAAAAAGCTATGGCAATGATCCAGTCATTACTTTTATATTCTTTTTCCAGCTAAGGCCTTTGGGATTAAGATTTTTCACCCTCCAATACAAAGCCAAGATATCAAACTGTGGCAACTACTATTGTTTTTCTATCTTCACCAGTCACTGACTTCTGAAGTTTATACCACTACCCCATCCTCATGTTCTGACTACATGAGGAACTTTCACTTTCTCTCAAATGCATCAATATTTACTCTGGTAGCGTAGTGCCTAAGACATTTGACTGCTAACTAGAAGGCTGGCAGTTCAAACCCACCAGCCACTCCTCAGAAGGAAGGATGGACAATCTACTTCCATAATGATACTGCCTCGGAAACCCAAGGAGGGGTCGCTATGAGTCAGATCCAACTCCACTGCAGTGAGTTTGGTTTGGTTTGGTTTTGTCTCCATCTTGGGCTTTCTTAGAGTGGAGAAATGGGATTTGTCTTTCCCATTTGTATACTTTCAAATAGTATCCAAATGGGAACAAAGAAGAAATGGGTTTGCATCTGAAAATACAGATCTGGAAGGCATCTGTGAAGCATGAAGTCATAAGAAAAAATAAAATCACGCAAGGAAAGATACCAAAGCAAGAAGGAAAAAACTTAAGAAATGGACAGAAGACATAGAACAAGCAAAAGAAACAATAAAGAACATTCCAAAATATCTAATACCTATTTGATATGACCCACAAAGGCAGCCACAGGTGTGAAAGGTGCCAAAGTTACACCAAACAGGCATGTTATCTGTATGTAACCCAAAATTCAGGTCCCTGGCTGACCTTAAGTTCTTTGTTCATCTAAGGATGTCCTTTAAAATTAGCTTGTGGAAATCCCAATCAGTTCAACCTGTATAGAACTTAATTTGACAATATCTACTACAATTTTAAGCACAGATATTTTGACCTAGTAATTTCACTGTTAGGAATTAATAAACATATTAGCATATTTGCAAAATGGTATGTTGTGTTGGTATTGCATCATTGAGTCAACTCCAACTCCTAGTGACTCTATGTACAACAGAACGAAACACTGCCCTGTCTTGTGCCAGTTTCACAATCCTTGTTATATTTGAGCCCATTGTTGCAGCCACTGTGTCAATCCATCTCTTTGAGGGTCTTACCCTTTTTTGCTGACCCTCCACTTCACCAAGCATGATATCTGTTCTGGTTACCTAGTGCCTCTCTGAAAAGAATATACCACAAATGGGAAGGCCTAAACAAACAGGAGTTTATTCTTACAATTTAGAGCCTTTAAGTCCAAGTTCAGAGTGCCAAGCTCTAGGGGCTGGGTGAAAACCCCTCAGCCTTGGGCTTCAGCTCTGCCTCCAGCTCCCAGCTCACTGAAGCTAGAGGCTTTTCTTCACACAAACAGCTGCTGGCTGCTGAGGCTGCCAAGCCCAAGGTTGACAAGTGAAAAAGCACAGTCCCGATGTTACCAAACCACACAGCAGGTCATTAATTCAAGTCCATTGCAAGTCCCAAAGTCATCAGAGCATGGCAGGCTGCTGAACAATGACACGGCTACATGCTGGGTCCAAGTGTCCCATAAGCTACAGACCATTCCCCAAAGCTTCTGCATATATACAGCAAACAGACCACATTCCCTAAGCCAGCTACTCAGCTGCTCACAGTAGATTCCACCATGGAGTTGATTGCCAGTCTCATCATGGAGAATACTACATCCAGCTGCCCAGCCACTCAAGTAGGCCCAGCCAAGTTGACACACAAACTGAACTACCACAATATCCTTCTCCAGGGAATGGCCCCTTCTGACAACATGACTAAAGTAGTGAGATGACATCTGGCCATTCTCGCTTCCAAGGAGCATTCTGGCTGCACTTCCTCCAGGACAGATTTGTTCGTTCTTCTGGTAGTCCATGGCAGTTTTGGTATTCTTCACCAACACCACAACTCAAAAGCATTAACTCTTCTTTAGTCTTCCTCATTCATTGTCCAGCTTTCACGTGCATAAGAGGTAATTGAAATACCATGGCTTGAGTTAGGCGCACCTTAGTCTTCAAAGGGACATCTTTGCTCTTCAGCACTTTCAAGAGATCTTTTCCAGCAGATGTGCCCAATGTGATACACTGTCTGATTTCTTGACTGCTGCTTCCTTGTGTGTTGATTGTGGACCCAAGTAATATAAACTCTTTGTCGATTTCAATCTGTTCTCCATTTATCGTGATGCTGCTTATGGGTCCATTTGTGAAGATTTTCATTTTCTTTATGTTGAAGTGTAATCCATACTGCAGAGTATAGTCTTTAATCTTCATCAATAAGTGCCTCAAGTCATCTTCACTTTCAGCCAGCAAGGTTGTGTGGTCTGCATATTGCAGGTTATTAATGACTCTTCCTCCAATCCTGATGCCACGTTCTTCTTCATAGAGTCCCAGTTCTTGGATTGTTTGCTCAGCATACAGATTGAATAAATATGGTGAAAGGATACAACCCTGATACACACCCTTCCTGATTTTAAAACATTGTTCTCTTTGCATGACAACCTCCTAGTCTATGTACAGGTTCCTCATGAGCACAATTAAGTGTTCTGGAATTCCCATTCTTTGCAATGTTATCCATAATTTGTTATGATCTACACAGTCAAATGCTTTTGTATAGTCCATAAAACACAAGTAAATATCTTTCTGGTATTCTTTGCTTATACAAAATTGTATAAGTATATGGATATTGTACTTAGTATTACATCTTTATTTACAATGGCAAAAAAATAGAACCAAAATATCTGTGGTGGTTAAGGTTGTATGTCAATTTGGCTGGCTCTGGTTGAGTGGCTGGGCAGCTGGATGTCTAATTTCCCAAGGTAAGATTGGTAATTAACTCCATGGTGGAATCTACTGGAGCAGCTGAGTAGCTGCTTAGGGATGTGGGCTGCTTCCAGTATATAAAAAGATCTCTCTAGAGTTTTGACACACTTGAACCCTGAATGTAGCCAAGTCATCATTCAGCAGACTGACATGTTGCCCTGCTGATCTTGGGACTTTTTCAAGACTTGAATCAATGGTCTGCTGTGTGGTTTGGTACTATTGGGGCTGTGCCATTTAATTTGTTGACTTGGGCTTGTCAGCCTCAGCAGCCAGCAGCTACCTGAGTGAAGAAAAGCCTCTAGCTTCATTGGGCCAGAAGCAAGAGGCAGAGCTGAAGCCCAAGGTCGAGGGGCTTTCACCCAGCCCCTAGAGCCTGGCACTTTGAACTCAGACTTCTAGCCTTCAAAACTGTGAGAGAATAAATTCCCGATTGTTCAAGCCATCCCATTTGTGCTATATTCCTGTAAGAGCAGCACTACGTAACCAAAACAATAACAGTACAGATTAATTTATTAACAAGGTTTGGTTAATAGTGAGTCTCCTAGAATAGAAGGGTTGTGTATGCACAGGGAGACAGCTCAGGGGGCAGAGTGCATAGGACGGAAGGACACGGGGAAGAGGTGACTATGGGGAGGAAGTGGCAGGAGAGTTGTTCCATTGTGGGAGATCGCAGTCAATGTCATGAAGCAAAGTGTATGTGAACTGCTGTATGGAAGATGAATTTGCTCTGTAAACTTTCACCCAAATCACAATAAATTTAAATAAATAAATAAACATTTGGTGAATTAAAAAAAAAAAAAAAAATAGTGTGAGTCTCCTAGTGAGGATGTATCCCTGGCTCAGATCTAGGGTAATCACTAAGTCCAAAGCATACTTTCACTTGAAAAAATAACTGATAGATAAACTGTAATTATTTAGACCTGGGTACTTGGCATGTTCTCTCAAACATGAAGGAAGTGAGTCTGTCACTTCAGGAAAAACAATTGATAATATTGGTTGCCAATGATAAAAGTTTTCAAGGAAAAATTTGTATCTGTCACTGTGAGCTAACAACTTTCCAGTATTTAAAGACTTTCCGATGAGAACAATAGTGATAATAGCAAAGGTGATTCTTTTAATATTATATAATGAAATGTGTCAATATTTGGAAGATCTCAGTAATGTGATGAACCAATATCTTCCAAGTGATCAATGCATGACTGATGATACAAAATTATGTATGGGTAAAAGAGTCCTTCAATATGAAAAATAGATCAGTGGATTTTTAATATAGCAGAGTAAAAAAGTTTGATATGATTTCAGATTCCATATTGCAACTAAATTTTAAGGAACTGCCACTTGTCGAGTCTTAGTGTGATATCAATGAGTTGTTGTTGTTGTTATGTGCCATCAAGTTGGACTCGACTCATAGCGACCCCTCCTCCTTGGGTTTCCGAGGCAGTATCACAACAAAAATAGATTGCCCCATCTAAGGTAAGCAGAGACCCTATAATAAAGACCCCTGTGTGCAAGTTAAACTGGCTTTACCCTGACAGCAATGGAGAGCCACCTGAAGTTTTTCAACAAAGGACTGAAATGATCATATTTGTGCTTCTGAAAAATTATTCTGGCTGTAGCCTAGAGAACAGATTGGAAGGAGGTAAGAACAAAGCAAGGAAGTGAGTTAGGAAGTTGTTGCGGTAATCTAGAAGAGAAACCCTGACCCAGGGTTGTTACAATAGATATGAAGATGAGTAGATGGATTTAGAAAGAACTAGAGTAGTAATTGAACATATTTGATGATTGCTTGAATGAGAAGTGAGAGAGGAGACAATGGTGCCACTCACTGATACAGAATTCAAAAAAGAATAGCAATTTTAAGAGAAAACATGATATGCTTATGGAACAGCCTAATGAATCCAGAGGTGTTTGAAAAACTATGCCTAAAGAGCAATCTTAACTGGAGATGAAAGATGTGATAGTCATTAACACAGAGATGGTGCTTGAAACTCTAACTGTGGATTATTCAGAGAAAGTGTGAAGAATAAGAATAAAAGCAATGATGTGTTGTTAAGTGTGTAACAATCATATCTTTAGCAAACGAAGCTATGATTTGCAGCATTTGCTGCTTTCTGTGGTATAAATACTCCCACCATAGTCAATTTTAAGCTAACAGCTTATCACTGAACATTAAGCTATAAAGAAATATACTCGGTCAATTCTTATGAACTGGTACAGGTCATCTCTAGCACATCAGTAAATAGAAGAGAGACTCATATACAACTCTAACACCAGTATTTGAGAGATGGACAGAACAAAAGAAATTATGGAAAGAAAGGATATGAAGGAGGAAGTGGTCAATAGTGTGAAATACTTCCATCCACCCAAATAAAACTGAAAAGTGTCCATTGGATTTAGCACCAAGGAGGTGATTAGTATCCCTGATAAGATCAGTTTTAATGGCATGGCAGGAATATAGAACAGATGACAGTGATCCTAGAAGTATATGTGAAATCAAGTTCAACACCACAAAGTTAGGTAAATTTTGGACACCAAAAATAGGCTGAAACAGAAGACAGGCATATGAGTTGAATATTTACCTCAGGTAGATACACTCTTTGGAGAGAACAATCATGGGAGAAAGAAGGGCTGCTTATGCACAGGGAGACAGGTCAGGGGGCGGGAGTGCATAGAGAGATGGACACAGGGAAGAGGTAACTATGGGGAGGAAGTGGGAGGGAAGCTGTTGCATTGTGGTAAATTGTGGTCAATATCATGAGACAAAATGTATGTGAACTGCTGTATGGAAAGTTAATTTGCTCTGTAAATCTTCACTCAAATCACAATTTAAAAAAAAAAAAAAGTCAGACTGGAATTTATTTTCTAATGGAAAAAAGAATTAGACCAGTCATTCAAAACCACAATGGCACTATCCCTCACTTCTCTCCATTCCTCACCAACCTTTTGCACACACACACATACACACACACATAAACGTCTAGATTGCCATACTTCTCTGTCTCTCACAATGGACCTCAGACAAAGTGGCACCATTTCTGTAGGGGACATGCAAAATTGTATAGGGGTGTGTGCTAGATTGTGCTGTTGTCAACTTGGCTAACCACAATTCCCAGAACCCTCTTCCCTGTGTATTCCAACTTAGAGTTGTCCAAAAGAAATGGAGTAAAATTTGGAAAGCAGAAGTGAAGCAGTACCCATTACCCTCAGAAGGTCTGGAGTCAGACATGGTGATGGACAGACTCAGAGATGTTTGGCAGACCCCAGCATATCATCATTCTTCTTCATTCTGCATCCAGTTCATCTTCTCAACTGTTTGCCCTAAAACCAACAGCAACCCCAGGCAAAGCAGCAGATATGTGGATGCACATCCAAAGAGGTAATTACTTTCTAGAGATCTGTCCATAAGCTCACCATTGTGATGCCACTTCAAGTCCTGAATGTGCTTGGTTTCTCAGATTTCTCTGCACTTTCACCTTGTCTACCCACGCTGGTGATTCAGGCACACTAGATAATGACTCTTCTTTTGATCCTTAACTCCCCTATCAGACTTTCACTTCCTCAGTTTCTCTCATATTTGTGTTAGGGTCTCAAATTTCTAAAATAGATCTTTTATTTCCATAATACTCCTGATGGCTCTGCTTCCCTGACTGAACCCTGACTGATACAATTATTGGTACTAGGAGTGAAGTGCAGCCAGAAGAAAAACTTAAAATATGTGGCTTTCACTTTGGGACTGGATGATGGATAAAGGCTAGAAAAGTAAAAAGGAAACAGCTGGAAAAACAGCAAACGAATCTATTAATAGAGGATGGAAAAGTAGTGAAAACCTGCAATTACAGGCTAGAAATGCTGATTTGCATTATGTAGTAGTGAAACTATTGGCAAAACTATCACTCCTGGTGATTTAGAAGATAGAAGATGTACATAATGAAATTTTGGATCTAGCTACTGTGATTTCCAGGCAGAATATTGAAAGCACCAGTTGATTAATCCTAGCTGCATATGATAAAGTACTGCAACAGAGAGGGGAGGTGATGAGGGAACTGTAGTTTGCAAGTAGAATTTAGAGGAAATAGAAAATCCAGAACTTACTTATTTTGGAAAACAGAACAATTTTATATCTCAAGCTGATCCAGCCAGCAAAAGATTCCCAAGGTAAATGAATTCAGGGTAAAGATCAAATCAAGGATTTGGCTATAAAACTCTTTGCTAAGACTTCAGAAACATGAAAGTTGGTGCATAGTAGACTCTCTTAGTCAGACAAAAGGGCTTCAAGAAATCTTAAGATCATAGTTCCAAAGAGGTCTAATTTCAAAATAGCTATAAATAAGTCTAAAGAGTGGGCCTGTGGATGTGACTTTCATCTATTGGAGCAGACTATAAATAGAAAGCCCACAAAGTTTTTTAAGGGACTTGTATCAGCTTGGTCCAAAAAGGACTGAGATTGTTCAAACTACAAATAGATTCTAGGCACACAAGTTTCCAAAAGTGGGAAGCAGGCTGAAAAACTGCTCAACTACAAATACAGGCCATTTCTTATGGAAAAGAAAGGATATCTCAGAAAGTGGAACCAAGATACCTGAGTGTGGAGCTGAGATTCTCAAAGAACAATGGACTAAGGAGTCACTCCCAGGAGAGGAAACAGGCCCTAATCAAGGAATGTCTTCTGCCCCAGAGTAAAGGGTCCTGGCAACATGTACCTTTTTGGATTTCAGAATTATTATGAACCAATGATTGCTAGGTACCTCTTAGTCTTCCCCTTTTTGAATGGGAGTGTCCATTGTATGTTGGGTGGATGGGGAGTAGATAATATGTGTTTTAAGTTTGTAGATCTTTAGATTAAGAATAGCCATACCCCCGATGGCTACTGATGATGGTTGTACAACATGATTAATGTAATTGATATTACTGAGTTGTACATGTAAAAAAAATGTTGAATTTGCAAATATTGTATTTTATATATAGGGTTCACCAAAAAGAAAATAAGTAGCCAAACCCAGTATCAAAAAAATAATACATTATGACCAATGGGGTTCATGCCAGGTTTGCAAGGATGCTTCAACATTAGAAAAACAATCAATGTCATCCATCACATAAATAAAACAAAGGAAAAGAATCACATGCTCATGTCAATTGATGCAGGAAAGGCATTTGATAAAATCCAACACCCATTCCTTATAAAACCTCTCAGAAAAATAAGAATAGAAGGGAAATTCTGCAACATAATAAAGGGCATGTATGCAAAACCAACAGCCAACATTATTCTCAATGGAGAGAGAGTGAAACCATTCCCCTTCAAACAGAAACCAGACAACGATGACCTCTATCACCACTTCTACTCAACATTGTATTGGAAGTTCTAGTCAGGGCAATAAGGCAAGAAAGGGAAATCAAAGGCATCCAAATTGGTAAGGAAGAAGTCAACTATCCCTATTTGCTGATGATATGATCCTATACATAGAAAACTCAAGAGCCTCAGCAAAAATACTGTTGTTGATGTTGTTATGTGCCATCGAGTCAGCCCCGACTCATAGCGACCCCTCCTTGGGTTTCTGAGGCAGTATCACTACGGAAGTAGGATTGCCCAACCTTCCTTCCGAGGAGTGGCTGATGGGTTTGAACCGCCAGCCTTCTGGTTAGCAGTCAAGTGCCTTAGCCACTATGCTACCAGAGCTCCTAAGCAAAAATACTACTGGAACAAATTGAGAGATATAGCATAGTGGCAGGATACAAGATCAAGATACAAAAATCAGTTATATCCCTCTACACCAGCAAAGAGATTGCCGAAAAGGAAATAAGGAAATCAATACCATTTACAAGAGCTACCAAAAAAAATAAACTACTTAGGAATAAATCTTGCCAGGAACACAAAAGACTTGTACAAAGAAAACTACAAAACACTGTTTCAATAAACCATAAGAGATTTACATAAATGGAAGAACACACCATATTCATGGATAGAAAGATTGAACATTGTGAAAATGTCAATACTACCCAAAGCAATCTGTACCTTCAATGCAATCCTAATTCAGATCCCATCAACATTCTTTAAGGAAATGAAAAAAACAATCACTAACTTTATATGGAAAGGAAAGAGACCTTGGATAAGCAAAGCACTCTTGAAGAACAGAGTAGGAGGTCTCACACTCCCGGATCTCAAAACCTATTATACAGCCACAGCAGTCAAACAGCCTGGTACTGGTACAACGAGAGACACATAGCCCAGTGAACAGAACTGAGAACCCAGAAATCAATCCATCCACCTATGATCAGCTGGGTGGTCCAGTCAAGTTGACACACAGCTCCAACTATCATATGCTTATTTAAAATGTAGGATTTATCAGGCAGAAAATTTTATATACAACTATATCGTATGTAAATATATACGAGGCCCAAGAGACTGTCCTCAAACCTGAACCAGAGGTAAGACTCCTCCCCAACCCCCTTGATAACACCTCCTCCATCAGAGAAATCAAATCAGGTCGTCTTCTAATCTTGCCTACATTCTTGGAATCCCAGGGTGGTACATACAATTGACGCACTTGGCTCCCAGCTGAAAGGTTCGTAGTTCAAGGCCACCCAGAGGCACCTGGGAAGACTGAGAAATCAGTTACTGAACCCCGATGGGGTGCAAGTCCACCTTGACACACACAGGGTGCTGTGAGTCATGTCGGCTCCAAGGCCACTGGTCTGCCTACCTTCTTCCTCCCCTCCCTCCCAATTTACCTGAAGGCCTAAAGACCTGCCCAATACCTTCCACTCACCCTGGGCTCTGCACGGCAACCCTTCCCATCCCAACAGGGACCTCACGCCCCAGGTATTTCCTCTGTCCCACTCCTGCAACAAGGGGTATTGTTACTCGACTACCCCACACCTGCTTGGTGAACGGAGATTCGGCCATCCCCTACTCCCACGCACCTTCTGGGCCTGCAGAAACTCCATCCCACTCTGTGTGCTCAGACGGAGCCTGGGTGCCCTGCCCTGCCTTGCCCTCCCCAAATTTTTTTCCCTCTATTTCTTTTTTCTGGTTTTTAGTTTGCTTGCTTTTTCTGTTTTAAAAGTACTGCTATTATTAATGGGAGCTCTGGTAGCACAGTGCCTAAGGCACTTGACTGCTAACCAGAGACTGGCAGTTCAAACCCACCAGCCACTCCTCGGAAGGAAGGTTGGGCAATCTACTTCCATAGTGATACCTCCTCAGAAACCCAAGGAGGGGTTGCTATGAGTCGGGGCCAATTCTATGGCACATAACAACAAACAACAACAAACTATTATTAATACTTTTGTCCTTTTTACTATTATTCTTTATTCTTTCCCTCTCAGGTCTTAGTTTTCAGCTTTTTTCTTTTCCCTGTTCCTGGTTGCAGGTTTTTTTTTTTTCTTTTTTGCTCATGATTAACCCTGTTCCTTGTTTTTCTTTTTGCATTTTTCCCATTTTTTCCTTCATTATTCTCTTTCTCTGCCTTTTTTTTTCTCTTATTGCCCTATCCCCAGATATTGCAGATTTTCTTGGTTTTTTGCTGACCTTGTTTGTCTGGAGGGCACAGCCATTTTGATTGTTTACACATGGTAACCATTTTGGATATTTAAAGTGACCAAGGGTGCAGCCATTTTTAATGTTTACAAGTGGCAACCATTTTGGATTTTAAAGTGATAGAAGTCTCATTCAGATTCCAGGGACCTAAGAATAGGCAGCCAGGCAGGAAGCAGAGAGAGGACAAGAGAAGGCAAAGGGGACCAGAACAGATCAAGGAGTCAGCTGCAGGAACCTAGGTGAGGAGAGGGAACCCAGGCCACACCCCACAAGCAGTGAGGCGGGAGCAGGGAGAGGACAGAAAAGGCAAAGGGGACTGGAACAGATCGAGGAGTTAGCCGCAGGGATCCAGGTAAGGGTGGTTGGAGGGGTTTCCAACAGCTAAGGGAGATAAACTTGTCTGTCGGTTTGTCCTATTGTGGTGATGTGTTGCTGTGAGTCTTGAGGCTGTGCCACTGGTGTTTCAAATCCAGTGGGGTGCACCTGTTGCACAGGTATCAGCCTGGCTTGCAGACTGAGACAGACTGGGAAGAAGGAGGAGGCCATCCACTTCTCAAAGAATTGGCCAGGGAAAACCTTATGAATGGCAGAGAAACACTGTCTGATACATTACTGTGCAACTTTATTAATACTCCAGAAACATTGTCCAATACAGAGGAGGAAGATGAGTCACTTAGCTTGGAAAGCTCTCAGAGTAAGACTGGGCAAGAGCTACATTATCAGAGTAAAATCAGCCTTACTCATATGGATAAGGTAAAGCTTTCGAGACCTCCACTTGCTGACATGGCACCACTCAAATTGAGGAGAAACAGCTGCAAACATCCATTAATAATCAGAATATGGAATGTATGAAGTATGAATCTAGGAAAATTGGAAGTTGTCAAAAATGAAATGGAA
>NW_006921622.1:9502242-9532633 GCF_000298275.1 Orycteropus afer afer
TTGTGGTAAACTGTGGTCAATGACATGAGACAAAGTATATGTGAACTGCTGTATGAAAAGTGAATTTACTCTGTAGATCTTCACCCAAATCAAAATAAAATAAAAAAAAAAAGAATATAGTCAGGCAGCCAACAAATACATGAAGAAATGTTTGCGATTATTAGCTATTAGAGAGATGCAAATCAAAACAACCTTGAGAGATCATCTTACCTCAGCACTAATAGCAAAGTTCAACAACACAGGAAATAAATGCTGGAGAGGATGTGGAGAGATTAGGACTCTCATACACTGCTGGTGGGACTGTAAAATGATATAACCACTATGGAAATCAGTATGGTGATTCTTTTAAAAATTGGAAATAGAAATGCCATTTGATTCAGGAATCCTGTTACTAGATATATATCCTAAAGAAGTGAGAGCCAGGACATGAACAGGTATATGCACACCCATGTTCATTGCAGCACTATTCACAATGGCAAAGAGATGGAAACAACCTAAGTGCCCATAAGCAGAAGAATGGATAACCAAACTATGGTACATACACACAATGAAATACTATGCCACACTAAAGAATAATACAGAATCTGTGAAACACCGCATGATGTAGATGAACTTGGAGGGCATTATGAAGACTGAAATGAGTCAATCACAGAAGGACAAATATTATATTAGTTCACCATTGTAGAAAGTCCTAGGAAAGGTTTATACCTGGAAGGGAACTTTTTTTGTTGGTTATCAGGGAAGGGAACGCTGCAAGATAGGTAGAGACAAGTATTGATTTGGGTGAAGGGAAGGGCAATGTACCAAAAGTGAGTGATCAATACAGTGGCACTGAGGAAGAGGAAAGCACAGAGAGGTACACGAGGTAGAGACAACAAAGATCAACCCTGTTACATATACAATATTGTGTTGTCAGTGATAGCAAACACTCATCTATGGGGAAATAGATGGATAGACAGGCAGAATGATCAAGTATATGTAGGCAAAAAGGAATATACCCATGCCCATATATAAGGTTGGCAGATGATATTTCTACATATGTATTTATCTGTGAAGTAAGAATGTCCAAATATATACCAGAGCTAACAAGGAAGGCGCAATGTTGTGATAACTTCTCGGCCATAGCCGACGACCATGAGGGAGTGAATAGTTGGACCTGTGTGCTCAAGGCCATGGTCTTAGGGGACATCAAGCTCAACTGGCATAACATACTACACAAAAACTCTGGTGACGTAGTACCTAAGGCATTAGACTGCTAACCAGAAGGCTAGTGGTTCAAACCCACCGGCTAGCCACTCCTTGGAAGGAAGTTTGGGCGATCTACTTCCATAGTGATACTGCCTTGGACACTCAAGGAGGGGTCACTATGAGTCAGATCTGACGCGACAGCAGTGTGTTTATTTTATATTCTACTTTGGCGAGTGGTGACTGGGATCTTAAAACTTACAAGCAACCATCTAGATGCAAAAAGAAAAATGAAGAAAACCAAAGACACATGGAAATAATCAGTCCAATGTACTAGTGGACCATGCAAACCTCAGCCTATATGACCATGAAACCAGAGGAACTACATGGTGCCCGGCTACCACTGTCAACCACTCGGAGAGGGATCAGTACAGGAGATCCTGGATAGAGTGGGAAAACAATGTGGAACAAGAGTCAAAAATTATTAAAACAAACAAACAAAAAAAGATCAGGTTTACTGGTCTGATAGAGCCTGGTGAGACCCCTGAGACTATAGACCCTAGTTACCCTTCATGTCTGCAACTAAAAACTCATTCCTGTAGCTTCCAGCCAAGCAGTAGACAGGCATATAGGGTGAACATTTACATCAGGTAGATACATTCTTTAGGGCGATCAATTGTGGGAGAATAGAAGGGCAGTGTTTACACAGGGAGATAGCTAGGGTGGGGTGGGCAGGAATGCATAGGAAAGAAGGACTCAGGGAAGAGGTAAATAAAGGAAGGAAGTGGGAAGAGAGCTGCTACATTGTGAGGAATTGCAGTCAATGTAATGAAACAAAATGTGTATGAACTGCTGTATGGAAAATGAATTTGCTCTGTAAACTTACAGCCAAATTCCAATAAAACTTCCCCCAAAAAAGTATTTTTGAGTTCTTTATCTGTATTAGGTATTTTACATGTTCTATTTCATTGATTCCACACAACCTTCTATGATTAGCCCCACTTATCAGATGAGAAAACTGAGACTCAAAATAACTTAGTTGTCTCATGTCACGTAGCTAATAAACAGCAGTAGCAACATGAACCCATGCCTAGCAAACATAACCACAAAGTGGCTTTCCCTGACTATTTAATCTAAGGTGCCCTCTACACCCACTGCCATCTCCCTTTATTATATTACTTTTATTTTTTTTCATAGAAATTATCTCTATTTGAAATACCCTTTTTTGTTTGCTTATCAGAAGCCCCCTACCAGAATGAAAGCTCCATAGAAGCAAGACTTTGTAGGATTTATTCACAACTGCATCTTCAATGCCTAAACATTGGCTGGCACATTTTTAGAAACTTGGTAAATTATTGTTGAGTGAATGAATGGCTTTCCACTACATCCAGAGGCATAGGCTTCATGCAGGCTGGTTTCTCTAGCTTCTGTTCCCTTGGTGTCAGCTCCCTTCTCCTTCCTACCAGCTCTGATTAGTGTGGCTGCAATCTGAGACCCCTGATTTAGGACTAAAGGAACTTCAGAAATTCTCTAATTGTCCAAGCAGGAAAGATGAAACTCTTTAGCATCTCCTCAAGGATATCCCTTCTCAAGTCATATGTTGGTCTCAACACTTCTGTTGCTTTCCTGAACCTGTTTATTTCTCTGTAAAATGGAGATAATAACCACTCTGACAGCTTCACTGAGTTGCTCTGTGGATGATATAAAATAATATGACTTCCTCAAGTCTCACCAACCTGAAGGATGAAAATCAAATGTCAAATCACAATCAAAGATAGTAGACTTGGACCTGTGGTGGTTTCACATATGCTAGCTCAGGATCTCAACAAATGGAGAGCTCTTTGATTTGATTACAATTCAGACACTTGTTATATCAATAAATTCTCCCTCAGCTTTATTTTAATAATTATGGATAACAAGACAAGTAAATGGTTACTGTTTCAGTATCTACTGCTATGTAACTAACCATCTCAAAACTAAGTGGCTTAATATACCAATTTATTCTTTTTCATGATTCTGTTGTCGTATGTGTGTTCTGCTGATTGTAGCTGAGCTCATTCATGTAGCTACATACAAAGGGTATGTTGTGGGCTGGGCTCAGTGGGAGCGGCTAAGATGGCTAGGCCTCTCTCTCCTCATGATCTTTCATCCTGACCTTCTTCATGGCGCAGCATTCCAAGAGGACAAAGGTGGAAGCTGGAAAGCTTCTTGAAGCCTAAACTCTAGAACTTCCACATTGCTTCCACTACATTCAGTGTATGAAAGCCAGTTACAAGGCCAGTCTGCATTCAAGGAGGCAGAGAATAGACTTCACTTCTGGATGGCAGAAGCAGCAAAGTCACTTTGGAAAGGCATATACATTCTAGAATGGGAAGAATTTGTGATCATTTAAAACAGCAGGCCACAGTTGTGAGTGCACATTGTATTATTTTTATAGTTTTGACAAATGGTTAGTAATACTAATAATACAATTCTGATTTCTAAAGCACTATTCAAAGATTTTAAAAATCTACAAATGTTTATTCTTTACCCTACACACACATACCAGGAGTTCTGTCTCAGCACTGGCCGTTGAATTTCTAGTTGTTTTTAACGTAGAAACATTTCTTAGTTAGCTACAGCAATACTTTCTTAAGTATTGTAGCTTGGCAGTTTTTCTTTCCTACTTATGTTGGCTAATTGCCACCTAGAATATTAAGTCCCCTGAGACATGCTGTCAAAGGCAACACTTCTGGAACTGCCTATTGCATTTTTTCCACGCTTGTTGGGGAGAGCAAGACTCCCACAGGGCAAAGCAGTCTCCTTTGCATCCAGGAGGGGAAAAAAAAAATGAGCTGAGCTGGACAGTGACATACAGCTTTTGGTAAAGTCTAATGAACTACTTTTAAATATTTGAGTGGACATTAACTTTTAAAAGGGCCATTTTTGTTGCTCAATGATTTTTATAGCTAACAGGTATTTTATAAGAACTAAAAATATCTAAATTTATTCTGAGGAATATTGCTTGAATATTTTTAATCAGCAAAAAAATGTAAACTACTTCCTTTATCATTTATTTAAACATTTCTTTAAAGAAAGCTGGATACTGGATAGACTCAATTTAAGTCTCGAATTACAAAAATTTCTATAGATAACATTTGTTTATACATGTCTTAAAAGTATAATTGTAAACAAAGTAAGTTAAAAAATCTATACAAGAAGATGAGTCCAGAATAAGAAAATAAATAAATAAGTGGCTTTCTGAGTTGTCCATAATGCTTTTAAATTTCAATTACTATCCATGCCAAAACATTACTTCTGAGATTTTGTGAATACTGTATTTAGTACTCTTGACTTACCTAACAACATTTATTCACAATGTGAACAAACAAACACATACATGGAGAAATTGATGCCATGCCAAAATAATGTTGATAAATTTTCTCCCCAAAAAGAAAAGTAACAGGAAACAGATTTCTATGTTAAATCAAGGAAAAATTAACCTTATTTTAATTTTCCTATTGCCCAGAAGTCTATTTCTCATTAGTAATTTTTTAATTCTTATACTGTCCAATGAACTATTTATGAAAGCTATCAGATATTTTCAAATAGGAAATATGCAAAGATTTCATTTTATCTAATATATGAAAGATCATTATCTTTATGTATATATATCCACATGAGTATTATGAATCAGATTTATTTTAAACCCTCCTATATTTAATAATCGGAAGGAAGGTTGGGCAATCCTACTTCCGTAGTGATACTGCCTCGGAAACCCAAGGAGGGGTCGCTATGAGTCGGGGCCGACTCGACGGCACATAACAACAACAACAACAACATATTTAATAAATTATTAACTTTTGCATATTTTCTCCCATTCTTCTTAATATGTTGGGCATAATTGTATATCTAAGGAGAAGTTTATTTTCTTTATTGTTGCTTTTGTTTAATTTTTATTTATGTAGTCAGACACTAAATTTTAGGCTTTTGGATAGTATATCTGTCTAATATATCACTCCTCCCAGGGGTTTCCCTCACAGCACTATAAATTTGCAATGAGAAGGAAGTATGGATAAGTTAGTAAAAAAAAAAAGATGAAGAAGAAAAAACAAGAGTCCATGAAAAAATCCTTGCTAAAGATTGCACACAATTGAATATTTCACATTTTAATTTTTTCTTCTTATGTTATCTCCAAACCCACCAGCCACTCCTCGGAAGGAAGGTTGGGCAATCCTACTTCCGTAGTAATACTGCCTCGGAAACCCAAGGAGAGGTCGCTATGAGTCAGGTTTGACTCGACGGCACATAACAACAACAACAACAAATGTTATCTCCAAAGGAACATATGTTAGGCTTTTACTCACTTTGATGACCTTAACTGACTTGCTCCAGATTTATAAAGACTATAAAATTAGTAAACACTCATTTAAAAATAAATAAATAGAAACCCCTATATAGTTTTCCAATGCAAACCCAGTATTACTTAAGATTTTATTATTTCAGCTAGTTGGATATATCGTATCTACAGCCCTAGCCAGGTCAGGAAGAGTTCTGTGACTGATGCCTAATAGAACCAATTTTCACTCTGGCAGGACAAATTCAAGTTCTAATACTAACTTGAATTCCAGTTTCCATTGGATGCCAAGAATCAGATAGTTTAACAGGAAATTGTATCAGAGCCTATTAAGCTATATTCCATTCATTTCATCTGAATAGCTAACATGGACAATTTTTGACTAAAGTCAAATTTAAAATAGAAAACTTCATTTTTTAAACTACTAACTTTGTTTTACTCTTTCTTTTTTTTTTCCAGCCTTTTTTCTCTCTTCTCCTTCACAGTTTCAATTTTCTACAAACGTCACCTATCTTGACTCTGGCCCACCAATCTTCCTTAAACAGGGGAAAATGCTTTAGAGCAGGCACCTACCTACCTACACTAACCATCATATTACAGTCACAGTCCATTGACTGTCAATCATATTTTTTTTACCCTGCATCTGATGAGCATGAATGCATTTGAGTATCTTCCTTTGCACTAGAAAGAAAAATAATAATTTAGATAGCATTCTAAAAGTTAGCATGTTTTGTCAATAGCTTCATTGTTCATTGTGTCCATTCATCACACCTTGCCTGCTATTGAAACCTTTCCTTACTTTCAAATGTTATTAAAATCAGTCATTATTAAAGTTATCTCAAAAAGAGATACCCTCTGCATCTTCTAAGATAGTCAACTAGGAATCATATTTCAACACTTGAGATTCTATTATATTTTCAAGCTTCTGAAACATACATACTGTTCTTGCATATTTCCTAATATGGACTTTCATGAAGACAATGATGTAATAGGAAAGATGATGCTTATCTAAAGATTTTTGGAATTGGCCTTTGATAACTGTGATACTCTGAGAAAAGCAGCAATAGTTTTCCTATTATCAGAACAAATTAAAGTGCTTGCTCTGCTGTCCTACATGTCTTCATTTGAGGAATACAAGTCAGTGGGAAAAAAAAAAGAAAAAAAACTCTTCACAATAATGATATTTGTATTCATCTGATTTCATCAAAATATCTTTTGGGGACATGTTTTTTAAATAACAATTACATATTTTACAAGACCACTTAAGGCTAGGAAGTTTTGTATTTAGTTTTTCACACACACACATACAAAAAAAACCCTCAGATTTAATTAAAGCTTCATGAAAAGACTAAAAACACACAAGTTATCTCATAGTTGCTAATTTTCCAACCCCTTCTTCTTAAGTAATTTGAACTAGAGAGTTTAAGTTGTTAGTGGTAAAGTTCAGTAAATAAGCCTCTCTATATGGAATGCATGTATTGTTTTAGTCATTTTCAATTAATATTAAATAGTTTTCCCAAAATGACTGTAAAAGAAAAGTCATCATTCTGAACATTTGGAACAACTATAGTTCATTTTTCATTATTTGTTGGTATTTTGATATAAAAATACTAAACAGTTCATTAATGTTATTTCCCATTTAATCACAAAGAAAGAAATTTAGAGAAAAGATGATCATTTTATTGGTTTACCAAAGATCCCTGATGAAGTGCACACACAATGAGGAAGAAAAGTAGATCCTCAACAGTGTTGACAACTTCAATGGAAACTTAAAACACCGGCATGGATTTACAGACTATATGCTACAGGGAAAAAATCTGTACCTGATGTGTATGCTGTGTATGTTCATGGGTGGGAAGGAAGCCAGAGGGAGAAGCCACAATTGCATGAGAGTTCTCTCTTTAGATTTGTTAATGGGAAGTGGAAAGGTAGATAACTTCTTCGGACTCTTCTCTCTGCTGACAGTACAATACTACACACACACACACACACACACAAAAGCCACTATCTATAATTTACTCTAGAATCTCTTATCTTAGACTAGAGGGAATACAAACCCTGTTATATGTGCTTGTATGTACAGGTGCATACACACATTTTCTTTTCTGAAATTTTTACCTCAAATTTGCTTTAAATCAAAATTAGTCTAGCTTTAAACAGGGACTAGGTGAGAAAGAACCTTCTAAAGACTTTGCTCAGCCCAGCAAACACTTAAAATGTGAAGCAATGAGAAACAGCACTCATTGCATAAAGTTGCTATAAGAGTGCCTGCCTCTATTTTGTTTTTATTTAAAAAAAAAAAAAAAATGTAGTCGGGCTATTTATGAACAAAGAAGGAAAGCCTTCTCAACCCTTTCTTCCCTCCTTCTCCACAATTTGGCCGCTCAGTTTTTCTAATTTTCTTCTTTAATAAAAGTGTCATTCTCCCCTGTTTTATTTATGCTTTCCTTATCTCCATCTCAAGAAGCTTAATTTTCCAGGTAGGACCTTCGATACTTCAACGTGGGAACGTGGGATCCCGGGACTCGACCCACCTGACCCGGGCCGTCCTCCAGCCTGCTTCTCTCCTCGCTTCCCTGAGTAGCCCTGGCAGGGGCGCGCAGTAAGTTGCGAATTTGCTCCAGCGCCACGCGGTGCGTCTAGTAACTTAGACTTTTCCCTAGAGAAAACTATGACATTAGAAACGCGCCTGCTCGAGCTTCATTTGATCGTTCTGGACGACCCCCGACCCTCTGGACTAGTGTCCCAAATCTCTGTGCCTCCGGCCTGGGATTCGAAGAAACCTGGATCTCCTGCTCAGTCAGCGTGTTCGGAGCCCTAGAACCCAAGCTCCGTAACTATTCCTAAGCTGGAGCCAGAAAGGGCGCATGGGGCTTGTAAGGAGCGTGTGTCTGGGCGTGCGGGGTGGTGAAGAAGCTGGACGCCAGTAGAGACTCACGCAGGGAGAAGAGTGTGTGGAAGGGTCACAGTAGGGGTTCTCCCTTGCTTCGGGGGCACCACTGCGCCTCCGGCACGCCCCAGTCCCGGCTCCGAAGCCTAGAAAGCAAACAGAAATGCGGATCTGTTGGCCTCGTAAGCGGGCTTTTTGTTGAGACGGACGGAAAAAAAAAAATAAATAAAGCTCGCGCGTTTGTTTTGGTTTTTCGTCTGTTTGCCTCCCAATTAAAAAGTGGCCGCCTAGGCGACAGCCCTGCGGTTTTCACAGTGTAAAACGGATTAGAGGGAAAAGCTCCAGTGGCTCTCTACTTTCCCTTGTGGTTTGCAACCCCCGGGGCGGGTCAAACCCCGCGGCACCTGCCGGGGCGAGATTCCCCTGCGGCTGTCCGACCCCCGGGCTCCGATTCTTCTGGGCTGGACGCCCCTCGCCCGGCCCACTCTGCTCAGAGCCTGGGGGAGGAGCCGACTACCACGCGCCCGAGCGGGGGTTGGGGGAGAGATTCCCACAGTGCAGGGAAGTTGAGAGTCCGGGCCGAGGGCCCTGACGCTCCTGCTCGCACTGTCTTCCGCTGCCCGGAACCTGTGTGTGCTGGAGCTGCGCCAGCCCGAGGACTCCCCGCTCTCCAGGACGCGGAAAAGGGAAGAGCAGAGGAAAGGAAAGGACTGGGAATGGCATCGGAATCTAGGTTGGCTTTTTCGTTCTTGCTCAGTGTTCGTAGACTTTTCCCTAGGATCTCGAGTTCGCTGAGAAGCACATACATATCCGAGAGACGAAAGGTTCATGCGAAAGCACCATTGAGTTAAATAATTTAAAAAGAAAGGAAAACTGCTTTTCGATTTTCCGATGTTCTCGGTGATCACCAAATAGACAAAGCATCAGGACAAGAGTGGGAAGCTGGGAGCCAGAGGTGAGCAAGGCGAGCTACCCCATCGGGCCCGCGGCTCCCCCCACCCCCACCCAGCCTCTCTTGCTCCCATCTGCCCACGAGTGTTTGGAATGTGAGCACTGAATGAAATTCCCGGACCCCGCTAGTCTCATCCAGAATACTTGGATCTGAAAGACCCATGGCAATGTTAACCCTCGGCGACCTTTTCCTGCAGGCTTCCTGCTTTTAATGAACTTAAAAAAAAAGTTTGCTTTCAGGTTAAAGAAATGTTTTGGTCATTCCTCTCTGACGCGTCATTTACACAACCTCTTATGCTAGCCTAGCCAGGAAAGTATCAATTCTAATTGTCGAAATCGATATCGGGGTATCCACGGACGAGGTCTTGCAGGTAGTGAGGTAAAGGGATCAAGGAAATGGTAACGGGGACCAACAGATTCGGATCGCTCAGTCCCATCAGGCCTGCTTCCCAAAGGAGACTTGCAGCGGGTGTAACGAAGGCTGGCGGCTGAGGGCCGGGAAAGCCCATCGCGCCAGAACAAGCCGGTTCCACCTTAAGAGTCAGGTCCGCGCGGCAGTTGCGGTGGCACCCGGTACCTGCAGGGGGCGCTGCTGCCCTGCTGTTCCACCCTCGAAGTAGCTGGCCTGGGGGGGGTGGGGCAATGGAGGCGAAAGGGAGTAAGTGCAGCCGTTAGGTAAGGAACCCGGCCCTTCCCAGATTTTGAAGTGTCTCAGTGAGGCGTTTGCTGGAGGGAGTTTACGGTCACGCGGCAGCAAGAGGAAATGCGGGGAGGTTCCTTCCCCTGCCCCCACCACTGGCCTTCCTGCCAGCCTCCACCTCTGCTTCTAGCCTGGGACGGCGCTTCCCCCGACCCTTTGTTCTTGTGGTTGAGAACAGCTGGGTGGGGGTTCCCCGGGAAAGAGGTCTCCCCGCGCCACTCTTAGGGGAAGGCATTCTGGCCTCACCACCATTCCTTCAGCCCATTGGCCCCAGCCTTCGCTTCCTTTTGCTTCTTTTCCGACTCTGCCTCCCCTCTGCTCCCCATCTCCCACTCCCAAGCTTTTAAGGTCTGGATACCCGCCTCCCTTCCCATTTCTTCTTTACTACCGAGGTCTCGGGGAAGGTGGGGAGAGCGAGGCTGACGTGAAGGGGAGGAGAAACCACGTCGCCTTTCCTGCACTGCAAAGCCCCCAGGGACCGTTTTAGGCCCCGACCCTTGGGACTCGCCGCCGTGGAAGGGATTTCCCGGCGCAGCCGTAGTTTGGAGGGCCAGCGCCTTGGCTGCACATCCCGCGGGCGAACAGCCCGGCCCGCTAGGCACGGCGAGGCAAGGCGGCGGCCTCTCGCCGTTGGAACGCGAGACTCCCAGTCAGAAGGGGACACCGTAGTCCGCGTCCTGGGGAAGCTAACTGCAGAAGAGCGCCCCTTCCTACCTTCACCACCACCACCCCCGGCGTCACCCACATAGCCTCTCACCCGCTCGTGAGCCTGAGGGCTCCCACGACTATGTCGCCTTGGGTACAGTTAGAATTGTGTTCAGCCTAATTTCTTACTCTGATGAAGGCGTCGCTGGGTGAAGAGGGGACTGGGATGGGGGGCGGGGCGGCAGAAAAGTGAACTCTGAGGCAGGGAGGACTTGGTTTAAGCCTAGGGACTGTGAAGAGCTGCACGAGTCCGGTGTTAGTTTACGAACCAGGACCGCTCGGTTAGGCCCCCACCCCAGGCCGGCAGCCGCAGCCCAGCGGAGCCTTCCAAGCCATCTCCGTGGAAGCGCCTCCGCTATGTGCTATCGACAGCTACATCTAGCATGTAGGAAAGGAGTTCCTCACAGCCAGATCACACGGTACTCCCCCCTGCCTCCAGGAGAGGTGACTAGCACGGCCCAGGGCTGTTCGCTCCAGGCTCCCGCGGAGCGCCCTCGGCCTCTCTGACTCAGGTCCTGACTGGCTCGTCAGTAGCCGTGCCCGAGGTTCTCTCAACTGCGGATTCCCCGGGACACACCCCGTCCCCACCCCCGAGAGCTGGCGGCCAGCTCGGAATGCCAGGCGGCCAGGCGGGCGCCCTGCCAAATTCCGCGTTCTTCTCTAGGAGACAAAAAGTTGCGTCCCAGGCTCGGGAAAGCCCTCAGTTCGGGTTTGGGACTAGTTTGCAAAGCCCCCCCAAGGCGCCAGGGACGCTTATGCAGGTTGAATTCCTGCCTCAGTATCGCTTCAATTTTAATTAATCTTTTAAAACACTGCTGTCACGTCGCTTGCAGAAAATTAATCAAACCTGAATCCTTGTTGCATAGCAAGAATTTCGATCCGAGTCTCTTAAAAAGGACTTGACTTTGCAAAGTCACGTCTTTTACAGTTCTCTCATTCCCCCTTTAGCAAGGGAAATATTGCAAAAGTCAAGACATGTTTGTTTGGTTCTGTCTTCAAAATGAAACTTTGCTTATTTCTGATCCATCCTGTCTTTGAACAAAAAGTAACGAGATAAATTGCCCACCTCTGTTAATTCAAAATATAATTACTTTGAATGATCTTTGTTTAAGAGCCCAGATAAACTAAGATAATCTTAATTTTAATGTGACACGACCCTTATTTTTCCTTGTGAATAATGAGAATAAAGTAGTCATTAATTAATACCGAGGTATCTCCATAGAAGATGGTATCTGGTTGAGCTGAGACGCTGAAACATCAGTTGTATTAGTAATTGATACTGTATAATTGAACATGAAGATACTAGTCTATTTTTAACCTCAAAGCTCAGAGTTTATTTGGTGATTACTGAGCTCCTAATAATTAATATTTGCTCCTTCTTGCTGCATAAATAATTCCTATGGCTTCCAGTTCCCATGTAACAGTCTTCTCATTAAAATCTATCCCTTAAAATATAAGATTATGAAGCTATATTGTGCAGCAACTCTCTATTCCATTATTTATAACATATTTAGTCTCCTTTTGTATCTTCCTATTGCATTCCCCTTTGCTGTAATCTACCTACTCAAAAGTAAGAGAGTACACTATCTTTTACTATAGCTTTGTCTTTCTGTAGTCTATTGGTAGAGTTTAATATATAATATTTAAAATTGCCAGTTTTTCATGTTTCCAAGATTTGATGACAAATTCCTTTGAAAAAAAAATTTTTTTGTATAGTGAAACTGCCATAAATTATACTCCTGCCTAACACACAGTCCACATTATGTCACTTGTTTTGTTGCAAATAGTTTGCTTACATTCCATTTTTTCCATATGAATTGAAGATCAGCTCTCATAATTTCCTGTTAACTTTACATTTTATCATAACTTAGGACTTTCTTTTAAAAAATCCCTCTCTGAAGAAATAAAGAATTCTTCCAACTAGTAATGAAAATTTAAACCCTGCGTTTAAGGTTCTCAGCATCAATGTTCTGATCATTCTTGCTTTTTATCCAATTCAGGAACATTAGGATGTTTTTCTTATACATGAAAAAAAGCTTCCTGCATATTTCTCCAGTTAGGTGTTTCTCCAAATATCTTTGAACTATCTTAATCCACACAAATATTCTTAATATCTACACTACCAAACCCATATACTTCATTGTCAGTGATCATCCTAAAGTGATAAAAAGTGTATCGGCTTTCCACTTTTATTTTCCCCCTTAGTACAATTAAAACTTTGGGTCAATATATGAAGAAGTAATTCTCTTCTCCTGGATTTTTTTTTTTTCCCCCCACTATAATTTAGACTGAAATGGGATTAAAACAGGATCTAGAGTTCTAATCTTGGTTAATGTTTTGGTGTATTCACCGTAATGAGTCCTATTCCCTGGGCTCATGAAGCTCCCAAATGTCAATCAAGCAAACTGATTCAGAAATGCCATTGTTCCACTCCCACGTCACTCGCCTTCCTCTCATTTTATTTAACAATACCAGAATTCTCTGATCAGTCATTCGGAATATGAGGCATTATCCAGGGAAAATTCACAAAGTGTCTTGATCTTTCTTTGGGAGATACTATTAAGGGGTTTCCAAAAGCAGAAAGTGCTTGTTTATATTTTTTGTCGACGGACAGCACTAGGATTGAAAGAACCAATGAATACAGCTTGAAAGAGAATACCATACCATAAATCCGTCAAAAATTAATCCGTCCAGTTGAATGTTACATTTCTATTTTCGTGTTGGAAGCATCCTGATTTGTCATGGAAGAAGTATTACCAAGTCTGGGTGCAACTGACATGTCCCTACGTTCAACCGTCATCTATTTTACTGCATTTAATACTAATATGTTTAGTCTACACCGTTAACTAAGGATTTCTTTAGACGCAAGGAACAGCCAACCTTTGCTCCAGGAGCGCTACCTATTCCAACACGTCCGGGAGTCTCTGCAACTCCCATTTCCCACTCGCACCCCTAGGTCATCCCAGCTTGCGTCCCAGCTCCAGGGCAATTCCTAAAGCCGAACGCGTCGGGTGTGTTACTAGTTCCAAATCGCCCAAATTAATAATCAACTTAACTCGTGAGGGCTTTGAGCCTTCATCTTGAGTTCCCTGAAGACTCCCAGTGTGGAGCCCGGCTCCTGCGAGGACTTTTTTGGAGGCAGGCAGGCAGGCAAGCAGGGACTGGTTGCCTGGGAAAAGCTGTCGCTAGCGCCTTTCACCCACAGGGCTGTGAGGAAGAAGGCATGAACCAGCCCTTCTGTTACAGGCTCTCACATTAGGATTCATCCAAAATTACGACAGCCACTCAAGCGCTAGCTCAGTGGCCTTGACACACATTCATACACAAATACCCGCAATTGCAGCACATATCTCACATTTCCAAACACAGGCACCCTCGCGCCCTGCGCATTCTCCTCGCACACTTGAAGCCGAGGTGACTGGAAAGGCGGCGGGTGTGTGGAGAGGGGGTGGAGCTGTCCTCTGATTACGACTTGATCGATCACCTAAAAGTAAAGGGTTCAAAAGTTCCAAGCTCCCCTTTGGAGAGAAGAGGAAAAGCTTCCCGCGGCCTGCTTCTCTCAGCAGCCCCTGGGTTCCCAGCAGCAGCATAACCATCGCCGATAGCTGGAGCCACCTCTCTGGAACACCCCCTCCGGCCAGCTCAGCAGTACAAGGTTTACCGAACTGCAAGGGGGCAATTTGGATCCCTGGGAAGGAATTGTCTCTACCTCCCTCGGCAAAAACACGTTCCCGTCGCGTACAGCCCCAGGCAGGCTTCAAGGACGCACGCTTTTCCCTTTCTCAGCAAGCGGGAAAGGCCTGTATCAGAGGCCTGCGGAGCGCCGGCACAGCAGAGGCGCCGAGCTTGGTGAAAACCCGAGCTCCCTGCAAGTTGCTCTGCAAGAAGGGGCGGGGAGGAGCTCCAGCAAGTTGCCCCGAGGCGGACAGTGCGAATTCCTGAGAAAAATCCCTGGAAAACGCTAAAACCTTCCTAAGACATAGCTTTGGGCCCTCTACAGGGAATTTAAGACAATCCCCATCCTGCAGTCTTTTTCTTAAGACAGGAAGACCCTCCTCCTAGCCATCACCTGTAGCCTTTTGAAGGGCCTATCCACCATCTCTTCTTAACCCTTACTTCCTACTCCGGATTTTTTAAGCTCTGTCTAGTTCCTGCATTTTTTGAGGCCCTTGCTGGGATAGCAAGGGTGCTTCAGAGGAAATAAAATTGTTCTGGAGATTACAGTGGAGCTTTTGGCCAAAAGAAGGTTTTTCCCCCCTTTTCTCATGCTTCCATGTTAAGAGCAAACTTGTATTTCTCTTCCCACGAATAGACACATTTTCTCGCTTATTTGCGTTTTGCAAAGTTCTACATACAGATCAGTGAACCTTAAGCGCCCCTTTTCAGAGGCACATTGTGAAAGTTTGTCAAGGTCCTTGGGCAGTGAGCGTAATGACAGGTGAATCCAACAGTCTCAGCGAGAGCCGACCTAACCTCCAAGACTATGGATAGGGTAGAGGCAGAGGCTTTTCAAGCAGCTTCAAGCAACAGGTACTCAACAGGAGGGGAGGCTTTCAGGATCCCAGAGATCAGTCCCTTGACTCACAACCTGTTCCCCTTGACCTGGGACAGAAAGGCCCCATCAGTGTCTCTCCCTCTTTCCCCCAAGATTCTTTTTCTGCAAATTATCCCTCAAATGGATATGAACAAGAATCTGCACTTCATACCACCTGCCCAGATAAAACAACCAGGCCTTGTTTCACCTTTAGCAGGCCCTCATGGTAAAAGACTAAGGTGCTTTCAACCTGCTTATTCTCCCTGACATTATTTTAAATCATTATAAAAATAAAGGCAGGAAGATGCAGAATTTTTTAAAAGGCCAAAGGAGATCAGAGCAGAACAGTGCAACTCCTTTTTTAGCCAAATTGCTCCAAACTCAGTCTTCACATTCAACAGAGATAAGCCTTTTCAGTAGCTGTAAAGTCTCAAAGAAATTTTTGTTGAGTAATATTTTGCTCCTGGGTCTCACTGGACCTAATCTACCTCTCTCCCCAACCTGAAGAGAGGAAGGAGCCATCTAGTTATAGGGTGATAACTACAGGGAAGAAAGAGCCTGTAGCCACTCATCATTTCATGGAAAGCCTGAGAGTTTCAGGCTGCTGGAACTTAAGTGCTCTTTTGCACAACCAATCTCAGTCTCAACCCAATCATGGTCAGCCCAAGTTAGATTAGAAAGAAATAGTGGAGGTTTAGGGTTCCTTCTGCCTTGACCATTCCCTGGTAAGGAGATCCCTCATATAGAAATATGACTAGGCCATAAGACCAAACCCCAAATGGGAGCTCGATGACTAGGGAAAGCTAAAGATGGAAGAAGATTAATTGCAAAAGAGGAAGGAGGGTGCTAATGCAGAGATGTATATACGGAGAAAGACAGCGAAAGGTATTTGCCATTGCCTGACTCTGCAATTCCTGACTGACTTGGACCTTCTGAGTCCATCCTCAGTTAGCAAGAGGGATCAGCTACTGGATTATCAGAGGGAGTAGTCAAGGGTACCCTTTCCAACCCCAGGCTAGATAAGGAAGGATACAATGTATAAGAAAAGATCTGGTAGAGGGTAAGAGTCTGAGCAGTAGCTACAACCTATAGTCACCCTGAGGAACTCATCCTCATTAAAGAAATCCTTTGTATGATGCTGCATTTCTTTCCCAGATTTGTAGTGGCCACATGGAAGGAGGTAGCTGTAGTAGCTGCTGCTGCTGCATGCCGGCATCCTGCAGTGTGTTCCTAGCAGCAGACTTGGTGTCCCCAGTGTGAAGAGCCCAGGCTTTGCCCATTAGCTGTGACTGAAAACAATCCCCCCTGCTCCAAGCAGCCTCCACAATGACTACCCCAAATCCCTAAGCAGATTCCTGTACTGAAAGAAACACAGTTCATAGCATGAATGTCTAAGAGGTAGAGTTAGTAAAAAAGAAAAGAAAGAACAGAAAATCCCACCCAATTCTGAAATCACTAAAGGAATCACGTGTGGTACTGGGTATTTGTGTCTGTATATATGTTTCATCCTTTTGGCCCCAGAATGACATTTCAGAAATATTTCTCCCCTACATAGTACTAAAGGCTAGGCTGTTTCTATGTCCTGCTATTGCAAATCAACCTTCTATAAACCATATTATACATTTTCTCCTGGATTTTAATTAAAGAAGAACAGTGCAAAAGCAACTGCATTGTCCCAGAGCTGGAACAAAGACTAACATATGGGAAAGGAAGAGTGTCTCTAAAATGTACTCTTCTCTGATTTAGAAGGAACGTTCTTAGAGTGACCAGCCATAGTTGTGGTTGATATTTAATTTTCCTTGGTACAAAGACCCATCTTTTCACTAGGCAGAAGCACCATCGAGATATAACTAATGTTTAGGGTTATATCTCAAACTGGGAGTCCAAGGCTTAGACGTGGATTGTCTATGCCTCTTCTAACTTGAACAAAAAGGATCTGAAGAAAATCACATTTTTTTCCTCACAACAAAGCATCCCTAATCACTTCAGCTTGTTGGTGAATTTTTATTCCCGTGTCCACTTGGGGTATTGAAATCGATCGCTGCAATATTTAATATATTACACTCTCAGGGTCATTGCTCTCCTAAGACTGAATTTTCTTTCTCTCATGCCCTCAACTCAGCCTGGCTTCTACCCTCCCACTCCCATCTGTCCGGGCTCTCTGTGTATCTGTCCATATAATGCCTTTAATTCTCAACCCCGGCACCTTCACGTTTATTCTGTTTTCTTCTAGGATGGAAAATACTGAAAAGCTTTAGGCAGCCCTGCACTTAAAAGGGAAAATGAAGAGCTCAGTAGATTGGAGAAAATTAACCTGCCACAAATAACCTCATTAAAGACATGCCTAGCAAGAGTTAAGAATTAATAGCAAAATGGATGGGGGAAAAAAAAACTCGAGTGAAGAGACTTAAACCTCATTCTCCAAAAGGTGTATAATTTACAAGCCAAACCTAACATTTAGTTTTATTTCCCCTTCTTAGTGACCTGTCCCATAACCTTGTAATCCACTGGGGTGGGGGGGTTCTCTTTTGTCTCTTTCTTCTTTTTACACACCCATAGGTTTGTAAGTACAAATGCTTTCTGATATTTTTTGGTTCAAAATGCACCTAAATTATTTGGGGCATTTTAATTTAGAAAGATACTATAAGAGACTCCTGGAATACCCTTTGGGAATTGTTAGATGATTTGAAGAGTGCCCTTAAAAGAATTGTGTTTGGATAGGTGGGGGGTGGGGAGTCATACAGAAAGAAGCATGAAAAACTAGAGTGAGGACATTTTGTAGATTTAGTATTTTGATAGTGCTGTGGTTTATTTTGCACATGAAGTTAAAATTTAAGTAAAGCCTATGTGTATGGGCTGTAAGTTGCTTTTCTAATGTTTTATTGGGCATTGTATTCTATATTGGTATTTTATATGCATAATCTCATTTCAATGCAGAGCTGCATACTAAATCCTGAAGCAAGCAGATGAGAATGCAGTATGGATATTACACTCAATTTCTTTGGCTTCAATGAGATTTTGCACATCAAGATTTCCATTGTAATGGCTTATCTTTGGCTAGAATTTTACACATTGACATGCTATTTATTTGACCAAGATCTTGAATGAAGAAACCCTGTCAATGGAACAGCCATAATGATTCCATTCACATTATAACAGGTAACTGGATTAATGGTCTTAACAGTATTTATTTTTTTAATTTCCTGTTTTTCTTTACCTTAATAATAATTTTTTCACTTTTTTTTTTTTTGGAAGGAGATCACATTTAAAACCAACTTTAAGTAAACACTCAAGTACAGGTTCAAAACAGGAAGAGATAGGAAATTCACAATCAGGATGTTTCTAATTCATCTACAAATCTTTCCATTATGTCAGGATATTATATGTATCCCACATGTTAGGTGGGACTGGATCCTATTCAGATAAACCAGCTAGAAAATGATACAAGGACAAGATTTTAGAAGCTCTGGCAACCTCCTTAACTCTACAAATTAAGTTATATTTCCCGCCCTTATAAATTCTACAAAATAAGTTATATATCCTCCCATTTAATAGTAATTTTAAATTACAAACCGTAGACTATAAGATGATATGAAGCACTGACATTTTAGACAAAGTCAGTGTTTCAGAGGTAATTTTTCTAAAGATGTCAGGAGTATTTAGCTAATTTCCAAATTTTAAATTAATGTACATAAAGGTGTAAAAGGACTTTAAAAAACACAAAGAATAATTTTTTTTATCATTTTCTTAAAATTAGATAGATGGCAAAACAATTGAGCAATTCAAATTTTAACCAAACTCTTCTACTTAAAATATTACTTTTTTTCTAAATTCAAATATGTAATACTTTGGTAGTAGTGACCTACATCCTTTCAATTTTCAATCTTATATGCAAGAGGTGGAATATATGTGTGTGTGTGTGTGTGTATATACACATACATATATATATTTAACAGAAAATCAAAATTGGCTTTCTGAACAGCAATTTGCCACATGATGTATAACATTTGGAACAAAACTAAAAGCATCTCTTTGCATCTGGCAATGTACTCCATGTTAGAACCATAGCATGTGTTTATGGAGTTTGAGCTCTTGAGATATACTCTGTTTTTATAGCCTAACCGAAATAGCACAGCACATTGGGGACCAGAGGCTGGGAAGCCCTGGCCTCTCAGCCCAGTAAGGAAGCTCAGGGTCACTGAAGGCTTCCAGGCCACCTCTATCAGCATTGGTTTAAAGTCCAGATCTCACTCTCTTTCCACCTCTGGAGAAAGTATTACTAAATAATACTGGTATTTCCCCACTAAGCCTTCATAAAGGTGCAAAGGTTAGGTAGGGGGAGGGAAAAAAAGGGAAGGCTGAGTGGCTGTGAGAAGAGAAAAGAATGAAAAGGAGAAAGGTAAATAAACACTATCATGGCAATTCCTGCTACATCAAGCAGGTTTTACTTGGAATGGATATAATAATAAATAGGCATCTGAAAGCTTAACCATCCACTGGTCTGCATATTTGTATCCAATGTAGGGGAAGAAACTAATCTTCATCTTAGACATTTGTACCACTGACAATCAGCGTATTCATTTGAAAGGGAGGGGAAAAGAGAGGTATGAGAGAGAATGATTGTAAAATGTGCCTTTATTCCTAGGAAATCCAGGAATTCTAGGCCCTTTGTAGTCATTTCAGAGTCTGAAACCCCTAACCTACTGACCAAATTGTATCCTTAATATCTCTTACATATCTATGTCATATCATATATCTTATATCTCTTACATATTGTGTTATAACTTTCACAGGAAAGAGGAGGTCTGCTGCCTAAGGTTAGTGACTTCTTTCTTCCATACTGTTTTTCCTCTCTGCTGCTCATCACTTATCACAAGTATTGTGTTTTTCCTGGAGCTAAGTGAAACTGCTCTTAAAGAAGACAAACACTAACAATGGAAATTTTATTCCAACCTTCCGGTGCCCTATGTGTGTTTCTCCAATAGCCCAGTTTCCAGAAGTCTTTTGAGTTTGTTTATTTGTTTGTTTTCTGGTGGCTTGGGCAGCCACTCAGACAGTTTCCTTTCTGCTTCCCTCCCTTCCTTCCTTGCATCCGGGCTAGGGAAGGTCTCTGCAGACCTGTGAGCTGTTGCTTTCCGCTGGACTGGTGGTAATATCTTAGAGTCTTTAGTATCTCCAAGTCTATTGACTGCTAAGCCTGTTTCACCCAAAAAGGGTCAACCACAAACATATTGATGACACTGATTAGATGAGTAACTGGACCTTACTGAAAAGCCTCTAGACTGCCTGACACTATCTCTCTCCACCTCTTTCTGCCTTGCTCCATTCTTCTAACCTGAAGGAAGACCCAGGAAGCAGGAGGTAATAAATCGGGGATACCCTGGCACCCTGGATACTTGGGCTGTCAGACTTTCATCACACACACATATGCTGGCAGTAAGGTTTCCAAATTCTCTTTTGGGGACCCTCCATCCCCCACCCCCTCACCCCCCACGAATTTGCGTAAAAGGTCGCTTATAAGGGAACAACCACTGCCCTTCCCCCAGTAAGGCATTAGTTGGGCCCTGCAGCCATGGCTGAGTCCGCAAAAGAATAGAGAGCTCGCTGTGCTGCAACCCAGACAGTCCAGCTGTGGGCAAAGAAAAAGTCATGGGAGCCCAGTAGTGGCCAGGAGAGGGCTGTTCCTTGACCAGTACACTAATCCAATTCGATAAACGTTTTCCGAGTACCCATCATGGCACTCTGAGGCGCTGCTGTTTTTTTTTTTTTTATGTAAGAAAATAAAGAAAGGGGATGGTAATCAGAATGTAAGAGAGGAGACCCTCACAGAAGCCACTGACAGGGGTTTTACTCCACACGTTTTGGGGTCCGTGTTTTCCCAAGCAAACTGGAGTGATCTTTAGGGAAAACCAAATACACAAGATGAAAACATCCTGTTTTGAGAGGCAGAAACAGTGGAAGAGCAATTATCGCCTGCGAGTGCGTTAATCAGTCAGGAAAGGAGCTTGGCAGCCCAAGGCTTGAATTTGGTGAATTCGTGTAATTTGGAGCATTTCGACTTAGTATTGATCCCTAAACTCAATTTTAAAAACAGCCTCCATCGCAGAAGTGTGGGTTGTGTTTATCCCAGTATTTGCACGCATCGATTGGGCAAAAATAAAATGCATCATACTCTCCGTAAAGAAAGAAGAGGCAGGGACAGCCACAGGAGGAATAGCAGAAAGTGCATAGTTAATACGGGTTGTACGCGAATCCGCGAAACAAGTGCTTTAAACCCAGGGGAATTTCACGTAATAGCTAATTTGGTGAGAGAGCAAGAGTGCGCAAGCAGAGGGCCATCTTAAAAGGGAAGGATGATAGCTGAATATAGGTTTTTCAGATTGGCATTAACATTTCCTTGTGATTTACATCTGCTAATGTCCAGTCCCTCACACACAGTCCACCTCACCCAGGTTTTCTTCCACCGATGTAGGCTTCAGAAGAAATTCTCTTGCCTGTACGAGAATTCTTGCCTGAACTCTGCACAGCCCTAGTTCAGAGGCTGCCGAGAAGCGGCTGCTGCTTTTCCCCCAACCCCCTAGGCCTGGGGAAAGGCGGTGGGTCCGAGCCTAGGGAGGCACTCTCCCGCCAGCCCTCTCTCGGCCTGCAGGACCTGGTGGGTCCTTGCCTCAAAGTTAATCAAACGAAACCAGCGCCTGCCTGGTATGGCCCACACTCTTCCCAGGTCCCAACTCGGTGGTAAGAAAAGAACTGAAGAAGATAGGAAATGGAAACAGGAATATTTTATCTGCGACTAAAGAAAAATCATTTTATTTGTTAAAACAAAATCCTTTCTCCTCTTTTTTCTCCCTATTTTCTGAGTTTATTTCAGGTTTCTAAAAGAGGATGTGTGTGTGTGTATGTGAGATAGAAGAGAAAGTGTAAAAGAGAGAGAGAGAGATGAAAAGCTTTAAACAAAAGACAAGGAGATGCAGGCAGGGGTCTGGAGCTCTCTCCTTCGGAGTCTGATTTGTCTGTAGGCCCCTCCAGTTCCCTAGCCTGGCGTTTTCGGGTGTTCAGCTGGCTTGGCCGAACCGGCCTGAGCCCGCGCTCCACGCGGCTGAAAAACTGGAGACAAAGCCCAAGAATGATCCCACCCCAGCGTAGCTCGAGCCGGCGCCTGGGGCTGCCCAGCCAGTGGTCAAGGCGCGACCCCATACGTACTGTGACCAGCGAGGGGAGCCTGGGCGCACTCGCCTCTTGCGCGGTGATCGCCGCCAGGGTCGCCTCGGCCTGCCGAGTTCCCCCAGCCGCACTCAGCACGCTGCTACTGGGGCCTGCGAGTTCAAAACCTGCCTTTCTGTTAATTAAAACCTGGAAACCCTCGACATTTTTTTTTTTTTTTCCCCCAGGCAGAGACCACATCTCCAGAGGTCACCGCGTTACTCTCGGCCGGCACCGGTTTCCGCGCTTGGCCTCGGAGGCCGAGTGGCCATTTACTGCCCTCTGATTACGCCGAGGACCAGGTTAGCTCATAAAGCCTTTCACACTCAACAATGGGGATTTTCTCAACAATTAACAAGAAACAACATAATAAAGCCATTTACAAAGACCTTCCTATTTACTATAAATTAGGCACTCTTTAAGAGACCAGTGCGTAATTTCACACACTTTACAACTGGGGCTGCATTTTAAACACCGGGGAAAACAAGCTTGTTGCACTTTCCTGTGACCTATCTGCTGTGCACCTCTGTTGCCCCTCTTCCTCAAGTAGCAGCTTTGTTTGCATTGCTGCACTCCAATCTCCCCAACCAAGGGTGGTTTTCCAGGTCACTGTCTCACGTTTCCCGTTTCCAGGTCACCATTTCCACTTTCAGATGGACTAAGAGGTTCCACGGGACCGGAACCACCGCGCCAAAGAAAGCAAGCCGTACCACATCACATTTCTTCCACTTCGGGAGTTCCCCTAGCTCTAGCCTGTTCCCCCGTGAGCTCTGCAGACAGCGGGCCTCTGGTCTTGGGCCACTTCCCAGAAGGTGTTCAGAACCACCAATGCCCAGTATGAAGCCCCATCTCTTTCCCATTTGCGTTTCAGCCACTCATTTTGCAGGCCTTGGCCAGCCAGCCTTCCGCTAATGCAAAAACATGGGCCCATTTGCCTGGGGAAGAGAGCACATGAGGCCTGAGCTAGAAGGTGAGAAATGGCGAGGCGGTGTGTGCGTGTGTAGGGGTGAGAGATTACTTCAGAACACACAAAAGGAGCACAGAATGAGGGCAGACGTTCCAGTCACCGAGGGCTGGCCCGGGGGAGCGGGCCAAGGCCAGCCGCGCGCCTGTCGCCCCCTCCTCCCGGCGGGCCTGGCCACGAGGCCGCTTTGATGTGAGGCTGCTCGAGAAGAGCTGGGGGCCGCGCGCCGAGGGGTGCGAGCTCTTCTGTACCGGGGAGAGAGTTTCTCACAAATTCATAGGAAAGCTAGAACTGGGCGCGAGGGAAAAAGTCACAAAGAAATGTTTTGCCACCATGTAAAATGGCGGCATTAAAACAACTCTCTGGTGGTGGTGGTGGTGGTGGTGGCCCAGACGAGAGAGCTAAGGGCTGCTCCGGGTCAGCGCGGCCCCCAGAGCTCTGCGGTCGAGAGGGAAAGTGACCCCCAAACCCACAAGGTCCCCGGGCCGACCCATCGCCCGCAACCCTTCGCTCAGCCGTCCCCAGCCTTCCCTCAGAGCCCGCCAGGCCCAACGCACTGCCAGCAGCCCCTGGACACTGACCCCTGTTTACAAACACAGCCTGGGGGCGGGGTGGGGCTGGCCGGAGCTCTGACTGGCGGGGTGGGGGGAGGTTGCTCACTCGGGAGAACGCCACCAGCAGAGAGGAACAAGGAGTTGGTGCGAGAGAGCTGGCTCGGCAGCTGGAAAGGACTGAACGCCTTGTTTTTGAAACTGTCAATTCCCTCAACCCCTATTGTGAGGGCTTCATGCAAAACATCTCGGGCCTTTTAAAGTAGGAGCTTGTGAGGCCGCCAGAGTTTGAAAAGGAGCGAGAGAGGAGCGGGGGGCCTAGGGCATGGGCAAAGAATGATAGTTGGGTCCCCCTCCTTTATTTTTTTAAGCAAAAGAGGGCCTGGCAAACAGGTAAAATGCAGCCCTCTCCCAAGTCCTAGATCTGCCTTATCCTCCCCCCCAAGTTAGTTTGCAAAATGCCCTTTGGCCTAGGGTGCAAACCAAAACCAAACCTAGCATTAAAAATAGTTCTTCCTATTAGAGAGGGGAAAAATCTTGAGGATAACTTGGATGACTGGGTGGACTCCCGATGAGGTAGACTCCCTATTACTCCGTGCCAATTTCCTGAAGTTAGTTGAGGAGGAGGCTTTAATTTTTGTTTTTTTCCTTAGTTTGGAGGTAATCCCTTCTTGGCTCTGGGAACTCCCTCTTTACACATCTTTTTCAGCAGGCAATTATATTGAAGGTGAAGTAAAACTCACCACGTTTTCTGTGTTTTGTAGATGCTAATTGAGATATAGATATATCTATCTATCTATCTATCTATTTTTAAACAATGGGTATATTTTTTTTCTTTGAAAGAAAATAAATACTTTTGAGGAATAGTTTCCACAGCTTTTCCTGCATGCAAACAAAACTATTACATTCCTCTGCACAAACTTCCAATTCTTGTTGAGTAGAACCTTGAAGGATTTCTAGACCATTGAAAGTCACCCACATAAGGGTAAGATAAAAATCGACATACCAGCCCATCTAGTTTGTATTATTGCTGTTTAGTGTTGACTCCTTGTTGCTTTTAAAATAAACAGCCATTATTGAGATTACTCCACTGTAATCAAGCAAGCCAGTAGAAAAGAACACCTACTTTAAAAAGTAAAAAGAACAAGTTGCAGTTTCTTTGAAGGCAGATAACCTGACTCTGGAAGACAGAGTATAAATATCTCTTTAAAAAAAAAAAAAGAAATCTTCATTTCACATTCTTATCAGGAAATTTCTTTCACAAGAGACCAAAAATGTTTGTTTCCCAAAAAAGTCAGAGTCCTTTCCTACATTTCCTTCATGTCTGTGAGTGAATCAGTGACCCTGGAGCTATATAGTATATATATATATATATTTTAAAATTGTGTTCCCTGAAAAAATTTAAGTATAAAAATGCAGTCTAGCAAAGGAGGTAACTTTCTTTTATCCCTCAATAAGGCTTAACTTTTTGAACAAATGGCACTTGTATAGTAGCTTAGAAAAGCTACATATTGTCATTAATCATAAAAAATAAATAAATAAACTGTACGGAGAATAATTCCCACAGCAGAATGGGAAAACAGCTAAGGTGCTACTTGGAGTTGAAAGAATACCTTGTATTTGCAAGTTACTGCATACTGTTTGGTACACTTTCTTAACAGAAGCCCCAACTCAGGTTTTGCTGTGGTTGGCTGGCTTGTAGTTGTACTGTGGGGTGAAATTTGTGTTGACTATTTAATTTCTTTCCTTTTGATGGTATCACTCTGGAATGCCTCAGCCTCCATGCTGCTCATTCTCCAGCTCCTAAACTGAAACTATTGATTCTCTTAGGGCTGGAGACCAAGTGTTAAAGCTGGAGGCCCATATTTTATGTCAGAAATTCCATAGGGTATATTTGTTTTAAATTATGCTTATTCCATCTCTCAGTCTTCCCACACCCATGAGCTGTAGACTTCAAAAATATTCTCAATTTATAATTTAGGAACAATAATTCCATAGCCAACAAGAAATGTACTAGTTGACATGTAACCATACTTTGAACTTTCTTGATTTAGCAATAATTAAAGAGTAGAAATTACAGATTTTTAGTATGTGTATATCACACTTTTTACAGATTGATTTTTTTCAGGACAACTCACTGCACTCAAATTCTATATTGTCTTTCAAATAAAGAATTAAGACTGAAAAAACAATTGTTCAGTTTTCTGGGGCTTTAACTATAACATGTCTTTGGAATTATAAACATGAATTTGAGGATAACATCCTCAAATTTTCTTTAACCATATCCACCAATCCAAAAAAAAAAAAAAAAAGGGATCCAGTGAACCTACATCTGGCAACATTCAAGAAAAAAAGGAAGGGAAGTAGTTCAAAGCATCTGTTTACTCCGTCCAATTGTATTTGGATGCAGGTATTCTCAGCCTCTATCCTTTACAATAAGAAGAAAACCACAGAGCATATACAGCAATTAGGGCTGAGACCATCCAGATCTTTCTGAAACATTTATAGACAAAAGAAAGTTTCAAAGGGAATAGGAATTAAAAGGTTGGGGGGGGGGAACCCCAGACTGAATTTCTATGAGAAACAGTGACTTAAATTCACACAGTAAACATTTCATTGGTGTTTTGTTTTGCTTTGTGATTTATGATCTATAGATGCAACTTCTTAGGTTTAAGATGGCAAGGATCTGAGATACATAATTTATCAGATTAAGGGGGGGTGGGACAACAATTACTAGATTCAAGTTTCATTAAAATAACTGATCTCTGCTTCAATTTCTTAAACCTAAAACATTTTGTACTTACTTTGTGACAAGTTTGTAAAGTTTTTTTGTTGTTATTTAGGAAGAAATCCACCAGTGTTTTGCACAGAATCTCACTGGCCTCATCACACCTTATTACAACAAAATACTACACCCATAAATACATTTCTTTCAAGCAAAACATTATAAGCGAAAATGTCAACAAAATGATTAATTCCTGTTAGTCATTCTTCAATCTGGAATAAGTAGAAATGTATAGAACCAGAAATTTTAAACAGTGTTTTTAATTGAAAATAAAGCTAAAGCATGCTTTTCAACAGTGCACATTTCCATAATTTTGATTTACTGCTTCCATCATCACAACATAGTACACCAGCATGGCCCTTACCAAGGGCTAGACCCTAGCCATCTGCATGTTGAACTAGTTTAAGTGCAAATATATTCACCTCTGATTGTCACTTGCAGTAGGAACTCTCCTGCTCTATACACAGGATGGTCTGAAAACAGAACTTTAGAGATGGAGAAAAAGTGAAAGGTGATAAAATCCAAATGCCTGAGTTCTGGTACAAAAAGCCCTGAAATCACGGTTATTTTTCATTGAGGGTATTCTTATTATGCTGACTCCTCATTTTATTTTTCGTGGTTGTATTTACTGCTTTACCACTATGAACACTTAGACCATAAAATATCCTGCTATTAAGAGAAACATTTTAATTATTTTGCAAAGTTGAGGCATTGTGTTCAGACCAAAAGGTAAGCAGGACAATTGTGAATAAGAATTACCTTATTTAAAACCTTTGGGTTAGAACACAAAAAGGACTTTTCCAATTGCAAGGAGTGGCTGTAAAAGTAAAATGACTACCAAAAAAATAAAAGCAAGTCCATATTTATTTTACTCAGTATATACGAGGCAGCTTTTACCAGCATGCAAGCAGGACTTACACCCCAATCTTTCCACTCCAAAAAAGAAAAAAAAAGAAAAAAAGTTAAGTGCAACTACTCTTGGAGAGAGGATAAGGGGAGTAAAAAGTAAGATACCCCACAAACAGAGCACCAGAAAAGAATAATTTGGGCTCACATAAGCTTCTTGCTACCTCATTGTATAACCATGAAACTTAACAAACTTCCACTGAATTAACAATTAGACTTTCAGGTCTGAAATCTAGTGCATAAACTTAATGGCTCATTGTAGTATTTATGATTCAACTTTTTGACATTTATTTGTAGCAGTTGAATTGAGGTCCAAACCAAACCCGTTGCTGTCGAGTCGATTCTGACTCATGCATTATTAGCAATGAAACAGTAAAGTGTTCCAGCTCTACCATAATAACTGAGTTTTACTTGAGTCTTTAGCCTGAAGTAGTCTGTGGAATGTAAACCAACCCTTCTCCCACCCCGCCCCCACTCTACTTAAAAAAAAAAAAAAAAAAAAAAAACTCAATGGAAAAAAAAAAAATCCGATTTCTGTCTTCAAAATGTGATAAACCAGGACTCCAAAAGGGGTGTAACACATTAATGGACTTGTACAAACCATCCTGTGCAGTTTAAAACAAAAGGAAGGTAATATGGTTCAAGAAAAGATCTTCCAAAACATTTTTATGAATTAAATTTCCTGAATTTGTGACTAGGTGGAAGAGGTATTGCAGAACCGCCCAGCTGCCATTTCCATATAGGATGGGCCTTGTGAGGAGGTTGGGAATCCTTAGTGGTGTTTAAGGAATACGCCGGCCACAAATCCCCATCCTTCCCAATAATGAGTGATGGTGGACAAGGAAAATTTGCCATGAAATTAAATGGCCTTTTCACTGCTGATGCTACATTGCTGGCTACCTTTTTGCGTCTATTTATAACTGTAAAATCATCCAGTGTTCCTTCATGTGTCTCGGTTTTACCTGTAGGACGAGGGCTTCTAGCTGATTTCAAATTTGGTTTGACTGGAGGTGTCTGAAGTATAGGTCGCTTTCCCAGTACTAGTGTCCGGTAATTTTTTCTCACCTTGGCACCAAATTTATATTCCCCATCCTCAGGTTTTGGAGAACCTAAAGTGCATGAATGGCCCTGACTCTGAGCCAGATGATTTAAGGAAGGAGTTTCTTTATCAGGGCATGCAAAACCTTCCTTGGCTGTAGTTAACAAGGTGTCTTCCTCCTTACTTTCAGTCACACTGTAATATTCACCCTTTGTATCATTGCACTCGCACTTTAGCTTATTTGTAATAAGGTCAGGTTCATATTCTTCATTAGCACTACTATCTTCTACTTTGATTTTAATATTGTGCAGAAATGGCAATGTCTTGTCGCCTGTGTCAGTGCACGGATTCTCGGCTTTAGTTGTTGCTGCATCCACCTCAGGATCCGTTTGCAAAGAGGGCAAATCCGCAGCAAATTCAGTACAATGAAGGATTTTGGAATCTTTTTCTGAGTTTGCTGAAGATCCTGAAGAATCATTATTTAAGAACCTAGCAGCTATTGTGTTGTTATCTGCACAGTGTGTAGTAGGAGTTGCTTGTAGGCATTTCCTAGCCTCTCCGAGTATTCTTTGTTGTGGAAATGCATTGTTTGTCTTTGGGCTAGGTGAAGAGGCTCCCTCCGCCAGGCAGTTAATTGTCAGGTCAGTTCTCCTTACAGTACTGGAAATTTCAGAGTGTGGGAATGTAATCTCAGATACCCTATCGTTCCTTATCTCTGCGAAACAACTCCCCAGGCTGGCTGGGCAGTACACCGGAGACGCTTTGGAGGCCCAGCTCTGCAGATTCCATTCCTCTGGCGATTCCGCTTTGACACTACTCTTGAGGTCGGGAAGTCTGCCTGCATCCTCGAAAGCAGTGGGTTTGGTTGCAACGGCGGCGGAGGCCAGATGGTACAAGAAGTTGGCCTGCGCCTGCACACTGGGAGGCTTGCAGAAGCTGGTGCGCCTGAAACGGATGCTCTGCACTGACACTTGGCTGGATCCAGAGCTGGAGTCCGATTCCGAGGACGAGTCCTCCTCCTCTGAGCTAACTTCACTAGAGTCCGAGGCCCCACTGCCCCCCTCCTCCTCTTCCTCCTCCTCCTCTTCCTCCTCCTCTCCTTCCTCCTCCTCTTCCTCTTCCTCAGAAGACACAGAGTTGCTGGAACTGGACAAACTGGAGCCAAAATCCGAGTCGTTGGCGGCATGGTCCGAGTAGGAGCTGGACTCGGAGTCACTGCTACAACTCTCGGGAAAGCTGCCCAGATGGGGCTGTGGCCGGTGGTGATGAGGGAGGTGGTGATTCTGCGGCGGCTGCTGGGCCCGGTGGTGATGGTGGTGGTGGTGGTGGTGGTGGTGGTGGTGGTGGTGGTGGTGGTGAGGAGGGGGGCAGAAGCCGTTGACCAGATGAAACCTTTCCAAGCAAGTGGCCCCGGCGGCCGCCTCTGCTGCCGCCGCCGCCTTGGCTTTGTAGGACCTGGGTAGCAGCAGCAGACGCCGGGCGCCGGCGTGGGGCGCAAGCAGGCAGTCCTTGGCGACCCCGCGCTTGCGCTTGCACCGGTAGGTCAGGCTTACCGGCCCTCCAGCACCGGCCGCCGACTTGGGCTGGGGCCCGGCCGCTGATGCCTGGTAGTAGGCGGCTGCTGCTGCCGCGGCGGCGGCGG
>NW_006921622.1:9532932-9554600 GCF_000298275.1 Orycteropus afer afer
CGGGGCGCGGGGACTGCGCGCTGATTGGCAGGGGTCGCGCGGCTCCGCTCAGGCCCCGCCAAAGTTGGTGCTTGTCCTTCCAAAAAGCCGGGCGGGGGCTGGCGGCGACGGCGGCGCGCTCTGGCGGCGGCGCTTGTGTGGCCAGGGCCCGGCTGGCCCTTCTGCGCTTGGTCTTGAGCACGCGCTCGGTTTTGCAGGAGGTATAGAGGGCTTCCACGTCTTCCCGGGAGATGAGCGTGCATTTGGCGGCGTGGAAGGCAATGCTGTTGATCGCCTTGAGTTTCCTCAACTCCTCCAGATCGCAGTGGTGCTTTTTCACTTTCAGATGATCCATGCGCTTGTGCACGGTTGTCCTCGGGATGTTTTTCAGCAGATCCGTGAAGACTTGGGAGAGGGCAAACATTTGCTTTCCTTTAATGATGAGGTAGCCGAGCCTCACGCCATCCACCTCTTCAAAACCTGACTTCAGGTCTCCCATCTCGGGCACTAAATGATCCCCACCATTTGCAGTAAATATATACGTGACGCATACATACACATGTATGTATGTTAATCCTCCGCCAGATGCTGCGTGTGTCTCAAGGCATCCTGCTAATAAAATAACAAAGATTGTTATTCCCGGCGAAGGGAGTGCCAAACTCTAGGCAAAATTATTGGGGTAGGAGGGAACCCATGAAATTACACTGACTTGATTCTTGCTTTTTTTTTGGTTTTCGTTTTTTTTTAAAAAGAGGGAGAAAACCATCCGGCTTCTGATCTGCCAGTGTGTTGGTCTAAGTCCCCGATGCAGATCAGTACCTGGGCCCCTCTATTCCTTCCTTCTCCATTGGAGCACTATGATAATGGAATGTGAAGGGAGAAAGAGAAAAGAAATGCAGCTGCTATTCCCGCCGCTGCTTTAGCTACAAATAAAATGACAGAGTGAAGTGAGCTCGTCCGGAGACACCTTCATCAATTAATTCCTCTAAAGCCGGCGCTGATTGGACACTCCTGACAGGTGATGCAATAAAAATTGATATTCCACCCCTTCCCCCCAAAATCTCCCACTAATTAGCATACCCTTATACTGCCACCTCCCCTCCCAAAGTAAATAATACAGTCGGTATATAAATCTTTCCATTAAACTATCGGAGCTCAGAAGCAGCTTGACTCACAGACTTCATCAGAAGGAGTGTGTGTACGCTTAAAAAAACACCACTGTATATTCGCCTTTAAAGGAATATTGCCTTTTTTTTTTTTGCATTATTTGCATTTTACCGATACAGCTATTATCATTTCAAAGGAAAGGGATTTTAAAAACATTATTAAGCCTAAATAGATATTCCCCACCCCCTTTTTCTTTGGAAAATGGAGCTTAAGCGAAAATGTGCAAAATAGCTAAATGTGCAGAATAGGTTGGTATTTCCCTTGTGGGAGTAGGGGAGACCGGCTGGGAGCTCCAAAGTTAAACCCGCGCGGTGAACCACCCCAACACACTTACGTTTTGAATTTCTCTCGATTTTCCTTTTTCACTGAAATGCCTTTTACAACCAGAGACAAAGTTATTTGGCCAAGGAAGCAGTGCAGGGCTCCAGCTCCGAAACACTGTAACAATTCAACTGGATTTCGGTTCTCTGCTATGGGGGGAGGAGGTAGTTTCACGTCAGACTCATAACAAAGCATAGATAAGCCAGAAATGTGTACACTTTTCACAATTAACCGGGCTGGATTGCAGGCGGAATAGTCCTAGAGTCCCCAACACAGCTTTTGCCAGGGTCCTGTTCTCGACAGGTCAGAATTCCAGGGAGCAGATTGCTTCTGCAGGCAGCAAAGAAAAGAAAATGTTAAACACCCTAGGTGCTTCCAGAGGTTTTACGTAATAACGATGGAAAAGGGGGGGGGGGGGCTGATGTATGTTGCAGACCATTTCAGTGGTCCATGATGCTTTTGGTAGGTAGTTTAAAAGTGAATCTTCCACAATTCCCCCCCCCCCGTTTTTCCTCCATGAAACCCAAGTATCTGGTTTAAAAAATCACTTGGGATGAGTATCAATATGGTTTAACCTTTCCTTAGTCAAATTAAGGCATATTTTGGTGTAATTTCCAAGGATATTCAAAATATTGCCAAGTGAAAGCAAGAGTCTTCCCAGTTGCATTACCACGATCCCAAGGCGGTTTGTTGGCTGCTTTGCAAAATACGGCAAAATTTTCTTAACTGTCCAACGTTTGCAACTACAGCATAAATGCAACCCAGGCATTTATATATTTCCTTGTTCCTCCAAAAATAGATACATCCGTGTGGCTAAAAGTATAAACGGATATTTCTGAGGCTTCCAGAAAAAAAATTGTGCGATAATTCCTTCCAATTCAAAAGTTCCAGCTTCTCCTGCTCTGGTCTGGCTACCATGAGCAGGTATGGTTCAAAAAATAAATAAATAAAAATAAAAACAGAGGAATTAGACATACAGAAAGGTAGTTTGCTTGATAAAAAGAAGTCTCAGCCGTAGTTCCCCACCCCCATCCCTCTTGCAATTTCCCAGGAATTCTGAAGAGAATTGGGAATTTCAAGAAGTGTATCCGGAAATTAAGGAAGTCTATTTAAGAGAGTCTGTAACTCAGGAGGCTGGGATTTGAAAAGTCAGCCCTGGACTACTGTTGCACTCAGCACAGATGTAATCGCCGCTCTTCAACTTAATCAATGTGTGTACAAACCGCGATGTCTAGTTCTTGCCTTTGAAATCTAAGGCTAGCATTTCCATCCAAGAAATCAGAGCTACAGCAAATTACATTTTTGTCCCTTGAATGAGAGAAGGATCACTGAATGGATCTCGTGATATTTCAGGCTTTAAACGTAACCGAGAGGCAGCAATGAACAATGCCTCGTCACAGCTAATACCATCCACCGAGTTGGCTTGCTTTTGCATCTGGATCTATCACACCGCGTTTTTCTCTTTCACTTTCACAGGAGGCAAAATGTAAAACCTTTAAGCAGAAAACAAAGTTTCCACGAAAAGCAGATGCTGGCGTTTGTTTTTACAGTAGAATGACCAGAGTCTTTCTATTGCCAGCGACAATAATGTTTTAAAATTCCTCCCGATGCACTTATATACTGCCAGCTCTCCTTCCTCCCACCCCTCACTCCCGCCCAATTCCCCTCCCCCAGCTTTAAGATTTAGACCAAAGAGTCGAACAGCCAAGAAATAGTAAACTCAGAAAAAGCCTTTGAGAAGACATTTCAAAAGGTTGGGTAAAGCGTCCTTTTTGCCAGGTAGCTTCAGTTGTTCTTGATTTCTATTTAGATTCATACACACAAGCACACACAAACTCACACCCCTACTCCTACACATGGCAATGTGATTAAATAACCATTTCAAAATTACCTTCTTTTCCTCTCTCTTCCTCCTTGTCCACCTTTAATATACTGAACATACTGGTAGTTTTTTTAAAAAACTACTAGTATATTAAATCTTAAAAAACGAACTAAAAATATAATCTGTTGGGTTAAATAGAGAAAAATAAAGGCCAAGAGAATTGGGAAATGTGTCTATGAACACTATATATGTGATTATCTTTGAATATGCACTCAGACACCTTTACACTTAAACATTTTAATACTCCTATTACACATCTTTTTTCTTTTCTAATACATTCTTTTGTTCCTTTAACTTCCCATCAGGGTGTGAGTGTGTGTATGTGTGTGTGAAGGCGCGTTCTTGAGCGCGCACACATAATATGACAGACAGCTTTCTTGTGGCCATCAGCACACATTGCATATCCGGGGTCTTCTCCAGGCACATTGGGGGTCGATCCCGATAAAAAGATCTAGCAGAGGCCCCTGAGCGCTCACACATGAAAGGCAGGGGACTTTAAGATGGATTTGCATGCACACAGGGGATTTCGATCAATAGCTACCAACATTTATGGGTTAGATTATTAATGCGAAAGCTAGCCAAAAGAGTGTGGATGAAAAATTAAAGGTGTCTGTTATCAATTATGCTTAAAGTTATGCAATAATTTACTTACTCTTCATGGATGTGCAGGTCCAGATGTATGTAGTACTATTCCTCAAAAGCCAGAGGTTTCTTTGAAAAATTTGTTGACCATGTCAGCCACCTCTACAACCAAAGATGAATGCAATTCAGATGATAGAATGCATTCAAATTCTTTTAAGGAAAAAAAAATCTATCAATTTCTATATTTCTTAAATGCATGTACATATGTGAATGGAAGTGCTAAAGTAACACTTGTGTACATATTCATCTCTGTGGGTCCCTGAAATCACTTATTGTGACTTTAGGCAGATATATATGCAGTGAGTTTGTTAATTAAATGTGATTATTTACTTAGTGAGGAATGCATAATCTACGTGCTAATAAAAAGTATTTGAGCTTTGAAAATAAAGCTGCTTGCTAAAGGAAAATCCTTTTCTAGCAAGTACAGATAGAAACATATTCTTAATGTCTACATACTTCTGCATTTATTGTAAAAAAAATCAGCTTTCAGTTTTTAAAGGGATGGGCTGTGAAGATAGGAAAAAATTTATTTACTTATCCCATATGAATGTGCTAAATTTACCTCTAGATGGTCTATTTTGATTTATTTTCACAGTATTTTATGTTTAAATACCATTGCAATTCAGTCTGACCTCTTTCCTCTGGAGCCAAGTAATGCACACGGCATTTACAGTCTTTTAAATGGTTAGCTGGGAAATGCAATAAGCAATTTGCAGGAGTAGTTTACTAATGGGGAAAGTTCTTTTGAAAACCTGAAGTAAAACCTAAGAAAAGTACTTTTGCATTTCTACACTACAACTGTCATATAATTAAAGTATTGAAGAGCATTAAAATAATCCTCTTCCTTCCAAGCTTTCACCCATATATACATAATTTAACTGAGGATCATCCACCACCACCACCACCATCACCATCTAACTCTTCACCATATACATTTGTTTTAGTGATTGCTGGGCACACTTTGTTCAAAGTGAATTCAAACAGAAAAGAGTAAGAAGCACCACAAAGGCCTCAACGATGGTAAGTACACTGGTTAGAAGAATGAAAGGAGCCCCTTGTACTGCTAACTGAAAGTAGCTATAATACTTACAACATAACAAAAATCTAAAATGATAATAATAATAATTTTAAAACTCTTGTATGGCTAAATCCTTTTTGTATCCTGAAGTGAAGATATTAGACAATAAAATCTCCTGTGACAGTCAAAAATTCCTTAGCTAAATGCATCTACTATTACATTTTCTCTGCTTTTTTTGGAGGGGAAAATGGGAATGGAGGAGGAAGAAATGGCTAAATTAAAGAATAACTTAAATAATAACTTAGCATATTTTCTTTAATTTTTTTCTCTTTGTCTCATCCAAGCACATAAGGGTAAGTCTCCAAAAGGGCCTATCCTTCGGTTCTTAGGCTTTTTAAAATCCTGTTTTTAACAGAAGTTTGGGACACAGAGTATATGCCATGTTGTCTGCTGACCCATAATCAAAATGCAGTGACCTTCTACCCTTTTTTTGCCCCCTGACCCATCTTGAATTCAATGCAGCCTTTATAAATTTGCAAATCCTTGGAGGTAAAGGGGTTTTTGTTAGGCTTTGTTCTGAGAAAGTCCTAAGAGTGTGTTTTCTACACTAGACAAAGGTAAAGCAACAAACCCTAGTGGACAAGATTTTATACAGGTGAGCAACAGACAACTCTTCAGACAGCATGCTTTGCAAGCTAAAAAGCAGTTATAAACATAGGACACAAGAAGGTTATGGACTGCATCATATTAGAGTGTGGTACACATCACTTTCATGATGTAAGAAATGGGTAGGCCACAATTTTCCTGATTCCAAGGGCTGTGGGGGACCCTAGTCACCAAGTAAGGAGTGAGGGTAGAAGAAACAGAGGGGAAGGAGGGAAGAAGAGAAAGAGAAAGAAGGGAGACCTGATCTAAATCCATAGGCACATTCCCTTATCTTTCCTGTTATCAGCCAGTTTAAAGGACACCATAATTATGATGGTGATAAAACAATGCTTGCTTATGTGTGCTGAATAAATAAAGAATGTTTACAGCTCAAGAATCTTTTAATTCCAATTAAATGCTATCAAAGAAAAGGCACTTTCCCTACTGCAACCGCCTTTCCCCCCAATTATCTTGTTTTGTTGCAGTATTTTCCTGTGAGACACAAGGGCCTTTCACAATTAATCCTGAATGTAAAAAATCTGAGAAAGTAGGGTTCAAAGTTGATGTATAAAATAATACACTAATACCAAGAAACATAATTTGGATTACCCAAGTTTTTGTTTATTTTACATAAGGGCCAACTGTGTAGAAACTGAAGTGATGACACCAAGTGTTGAGGCCTACCCATGATCATACTAAAATTCTGAGCACCTATGAGGGGAGAAAGGAAAGATAAAACATGAGGGGCCTGGTGGTCTCTGGAAAGGGAATCCTCTGGTTCTGTTCCCCTGGCCTCAGCCCAAATCCTTCTAGGAGCACTGGAGCCAATCACTGTCTTCCAAAGCTGCAGCTACTGGGAACACACAGAAAGCGGGGAGATCAAAAAAAGTCCTAAGTTTGCATTTATGGATACACAAGTATTACTTCATATTCATGACTTCAGCAAATCACATCATAATAAGATTTAAACAAGGTTTGGGTAGTAAAGCCCATGAGGCTGGCCACTAAACACTGACACGTTAATCAGAAAATTCACTTTTAAAATTTTGGAACCATAGCGTGAAAATGAAGTCTTTTAACATTGAAAAACTCACTTTTCCTCGTCTGAGGCCAAATTTTACACCAGTAAAATTCAGATGAACGTCCCTCTTGAAGTCATTCCACAACATTACAATTCAAAGTTTCCCGTCTTTCTCAGTTCTAGTAGTGTTGTGCTTAAAAAAAAAAAAAAAAAAGGCAAAACAAACGCTATGTAAAACTCCCTCATTCCGTTAAATGCCGATACAAACCTGCTTTTTCACTCCATCTAAGTAGCGCAGTGCTAACCATAAACTTAAAAAAAATACTTTGATAGGAGAAATATTTAATATTCTTGGTAAATTTCATTAGGTGACTTGGTGTAAAAAACAAAGTAGTAAAAAAATTTAATGTTATTTGTTAAGTTTTCTGAATAGTTACAGACCCCTCTCCTTTTGAAAGTTTAGAGCTCCAATACCCTCAATTCTACTGGTAGAATTAGGATGGACTTAGAGGGTCCTAAACGTGACCGATTCACTAAGGCGGGGGGCTACAGCTTGCAGCAACGTGCTCGGCAACTTAATCCTACGCTAAAAGAGGGCAGAGAGCGAAAAAGAATGGAATACAAACTCTCCTGACGTTCGTAGTTACTTTCAAGGTGGATTGTGGATTTTAAGGCTGATGGGAACGTCTGGTTTTTGGAGCAAAAAGAAGAGAAGGTAAGTGTTTGTCCTTGTATCCGCCAGTTCATAGAGAAACAATGAAAGAACAAAGGGAACCACTTCTCCATTTGAACATTTTCTGAATCTCCCTCGTTTCAAGCCAAAAAGCTTGCGAGACGATTCCCTTTACTCTACCTTAAGTAGTTGCTGCTAGGCTTGTTGAACCAAGTATGGGGGGGGGGGACTTGAGCGGCAGTGTAAATATAGACTAAATAATAATAAAGACTTATTGTGGCGAATCTCCACAGCGCCAACCGCAGCAACTTACAGCAGAAGTTGCTAAATGCATGAAGGCAAAGCCCAAGAAATAATCTTTACATACCATATTTCTAACTCAGTCCTTTAGTCTTTCTTGCTTTTGAAGGGGTTTTTACCCGCACAACGTGTACACACTGTCTATGGAAAGAGGGGTGTACTATTTAGTTTGCAAAATGGTCTCTATTGCTGCCTGGAAAATAATTTTAAAAAAGGAAAGGGGATTCAAGTATTGACGCTTCTGTTTGCTAATACAAGAAACGGCAGTCGTGGTTGGGAAAGGAGAGGGATTCCTATTTAAATGTATTGGTTTTTGGGTATGCTGGTTATAGGCAAAGTCAGCCTTTGTGGGTCTGTGTGGTTGAATGAGTGAGTGCCGTCGGCATTATATACATGGATTCAGTGTGGGGGGAGCCCTCAAAGCCAGGAGCACATGAAACTCGAGTTTTTACTGCCGCCCCCCCCCAGCGGCGACCAACCCCCCCCCGACCCCACCCCAAAATCCGTATATTACCTGCCCTGTTACAGTGACACATGTTTATGTTTATAGTCCTGGTTTGTAGTAGTGTCAAGAGCCGCAGCAAGAGGAGGGGGAGGAGAGGAGAGGGAGGAGTAAATGCAACCACCCCCACTTGTTGTTAAAGCAAATTTACTGCGCTATTGCAAGCCTTGTAAGGGGGGCTGGGAGGAGAGTTGAGGGGAAGGGTAGAGTTGGGAAGAGTGTTAGTGGTGGAAGGGGGTGGGGTTAGGAGATACGAGATGGAGCTACTCTCGCTAGCAGCTTGGGAAAAGCAGCTTGGTCAATCGCGGGAGCGAGCTAGGGCGGTGGAAGAAAAAAAGATTGCTCCTGTTCCTTGCGTTCCCGTGGGGGCTCTGCACGCCCGGTCCAGGCCCTGACCTCTGACCCCGGCTTCTCTCCGCGCTCTCCTGGTGCCGCGCGGCCACTTTTTACCCAGGATCCCTTGCGCGGGCCGCGCTCGTGCCGAGCTCGAGTCCTGCCTAATCCTCCATTCCCCGATTTCCATCCCCTCCTTCTTCACCTCCAGCCCCAGGGGAGGATTCTACGGCTGGGAACTCCCGCCCTACCCCCACCTCGAAAGCTGCGTTTGAGTGGCCTGTATGAGACTGGGTGGGGCGGGGAGTGCGGAGCAGGGCCTCCCCAGCCAAACCGGGTTTACGGGGGAGGGAAGGGAAGCAAAGAGGAGGGACGACTTCCCAGCTGCTTGGCCCTGCTGCCCAGCCTGGGGCCTGGACCTGTTGACTGCTATTGGTCCGCCTAGTCCCGCGCCCTCTCCCTGCCCACTATAGCTCCAGTTCTGAGGAAATTTGGGAAGAAATGAGGGCACTTCTCCCCCTCCCTCCAACTTTTTTCTTGGGGTTTGAAAAAGCAAACTAATTGTGTCCGTTTTCCTAATTTTTTTTTTTTTTTTAAGTATCGTAATGCTTTTACCACCACCTTTTCAGTCTCCATTTAAAAAAACCCTCCTTTTTTCTCCAAATCAGTTCCCTTGACCGGAGCCTCCAGGCCCTCGACGCCTCCACTTCCCTTCCCCCCGCGTGGTCCGCTTCGTCCCCAGCGATTGTGTTGCTTTTCTTCCGTAGTAGCTCCCTCGTCCACGTTTCACTTTTTTTTTCGTCTCTGGTGGCGTTAGATAAAACCTCTGATTTGCTGCGTGCTGCCGGACACATTTTCTGTCCTCTCGTCAAAATGCGTTTGATGAAGAGTTTAAAATAACAGTAAAGGAGGGAATAGTTCTTTTGTCAGTTGTAGAGGACATAAATACATAAGATATTAAAATACTAGGTGTATTTAGGGTTAAAGATATTTCATGTATTTCCTTAGAGATTTTGGGTTTGCTGGGGACTATTTTCCTGAGGGGAATAAATCAACATAAAGATGCAAGTGAGACTTCTCAACCACTTCAAATAAAGGAGAAAATTTTAAAATAGGTTAAAAAAATGCGGGGAGGCTGCCGTAGCGAAAGCTGAAGGAAGTACCTCCTTGTCGGAGGCTGAAGATGGAGAGAAAGAGGCGGGCGGAGAGGCGAGAGCAGCGCCCGGACCGCAGCACTCCGGAAGAAGGCGGGCGGCGGACAGAGCGAGCGCGAAAACGCCGACGGGGAGGGCCATAGTTGGGCGGGGGCTGGGCGTGCAGCCGACGCAGCGGAGGAAGCGGGAGCTGGGATCTTCTCGCCCGTCGCCCCCATTGTTCGTTCTCACGCTGCTGTTCTCCCAGCGCGACCGTCCTGAGGGAGGGGTCCTGCGGCCCAACTCGACCTACACTCCCACCTCCCGGAACTAAAAAACTTGGGGTCGGTCGGCTCGGCAAGTTTTATTATCTGACTTGGCCAGCTGGAGGTTCCCAACCTTGCAGAAAAGAGGTTTTAAAATGTGCCACTAACAAGGAAGCGGGGCACATATTAAAAGACTAGGGAAAGCGGTATAGTTATGTTTTTAACGTGATAACTATATAGGGACAAATGTGGACAATTTTTCCTGGATCCAGGAACGTTACGAATACTATATAGTATTTTAAGTATTTTTAAACATACGGATTACAAAATGCATGTCCAGGTTCAAAAGACTTCGGAAAAGCACGTTTCACTGTCTTAGTTTGTTGTCTACAAGGAGTCTAATTTTAAAAGAAAGGGCTGAGCTAGTTCTAATAAAAACAGGCTTGATTTCTTAATAACCAATGCGTTTTCAAAATTACAGTGATTTTCAAAAGGGAAAAGCGTTTAATTTGCGTTTAAACCACGTTTTGAAAACAAATAATTGTAACCCACCTACGAAACTCTTCTTGTTTTCCTTTGTGAAGCATGTAGAAAGAAAGACTGGCAAACAGCACAGTTTTTAAAAATGAAGATTTTCAACAAGTGACTGCTAAGTAAGCGTGCGTGAAAGTTTTAAGAGGAAATATTTTCAATCCTGTGTCCAAATCTTTCTAAGGCTAGAAAGTAATTTTGCCTTAGCTTTGTAATTGAGTTCGTGGAAATTCTTCCTTAAAATACCAGTTTTCGTCTGGGTACTGTACTATGCAGCACCGTTCCCCAAGGTGGGTTTTAAAAAACCAATTAGAATTGATCTCTAATGGAATATTATATTTACACGTCATCATGAAAACATCATTTGACAAGAGTTTTGAATTACAATAAAGAGGTTAATAAATGTTTATAAGTAGCATTTGTTTGAAGATACCCCGAAAGAACCTGTTAAAGATAGTGGTGCTTGTGATTTTGCATTTGAAATGCTGTAGAAGTTATTTGGATTTAAAACACTTTGGTGAGTCATCTTTTAAAACTTGCATTTCTTCATAGAAATCAGTTATTTCGAAGCATAGGCCACAAATCATTTGAGACGTAACTATGGGTAGGTTTGAACAGAAAAAAATATTGGCATTGGAGATTAAGTATTTTCAATCTATTCATTCTTTCCCACACTCATCCTCCCATTGTTCCGCTCCCCCAAAAAACCTGCTTGATTCAATATACATTTTTTTATTTATAATCCTTTTAATATTTTGAATAGCTTTACAAGTATATGTGGTATGCAGTTGATGGTAGTAGAAGGTGACTCTTTTTACATCTTTTACTGTTCCAGGCTTTTCACTTAAAGTAAAAAAAATATATATAAATATATACACACACATATATATATTACAAATCATGATGTACTGTGAGAAAAACAACGATGGGGTGGAAAAGGATATGGATGGAGGTGGATATTGTGGCATTTCTAGTCAGTCTTTATTATAACTTTCTTTAATATTTTCCACTTCTACTTGCACCAATGATCATTGCTGTTTTTAATTGGGGTAAAGTGCCACTATATTAAAAATTACCCACATTCTCACTCTTAAAGCGGCACAGTAAAGTAAGTCTGACAAAAATGACCAGGAGCTCATGTGCTTAATTCGTCAGGAATGTTAAGCCTCGTAAGATTCACCCTATGGGGTCATGTTGGTCCTTGGCACTTCACTGTACAATTTCAAGGGGTAAATATACACATTATAGATTTTTTAAATCTAATATGTATTAGACACTTTATTAATGGAAGTAATAAAAAAAAACCCTGAATTTGTCAGCCTCATTCTTTCTGGGACACAATACAATTAATTAACATATTCTTGGGCTTGTTTCTGAATTTGGTAAGTAGTGGCCCCTTTCAGAAAGGAAAACATTTAAATTTTAAAAAGTGACTTTCTTTGGTTCAACTAGTCTTTAGCAACTCAGTTTTAAACCCCCCCTTTTTTTCAGTCCAAGTTATGTTTCATTTATTTGATGGTTCTCTTCCATTTCAAAAATTGATTTTCCTCTTCACATGTCCAGGATCTTTTTCCTTAGATAACCTTATTGTATTGTTTACTGACACCTAAATATATCATTTTAATCACACTTTAATTATAACAAATGCAAATCTTAAGTGTCAGTAGAAAATGGGAACATGAACTTTACAATCCCACTCTTAATATGGATGATTTCCTGAAAAGTCAAAGTGTAACACCTTTAAGTATTGTTGCATCGTGGAAAAAAAAAAAGCTTACCTCTGGAATGTCCCTAGGATTTATGTAATGCCCACAAGATCTGAAGACAGCTTTTAGATACTATTTTTCTATTGGTAATTACATGGTGTTTTACCAAAAAATGTAAATACAACCAATAAATATCAATTTAATTGCAAAAGGAATTGCTCAGAAGGCAAACACAAGATTAACCAAACCAAACCTCTAAAGTAAATATTAGGCCTTTATTCTTAAAAAGATTTATTTAGTTTACACACAATTTAAATTTTAGAATTACCTAACTAAACTTTACAAAAATTAACTGTATCTACAATATTAATTATGATTTATTGATAGTCTATTCTATAACAAAATGATTACTTTTACATGAAAAATGGTAAACATTAGAGAATTATTTAAATATAGACAATTCTAAACTTACTGGTAAATTAAAAAAATCTTTACGTATATTAATTTAAACTATTGAAAATCTTTAAATAAATCAATTTGTTATCTGAAAATTTCTGTTAATCATTTCTTAGAAAACTTAATTCAATTTTGCATGCAAAGTAGTTTTCCTTTATTCTGAAGAATAAAGCTCAGACTGCAGTTAGCATTTAAACAATAATACTGTACATTAAACAAGCATATATTGAGGGCCTACTATGTGCAAGACACTTGCTGAGGACTATGGTGAAGGAAAAAAAAAATCACCTAGTAAGATCAACTGCTTCATGAAATGCAATTTTCTAAAAGCTATTAATAGTATCTCAATTTAAAACATAATGAAAAGGAACACTTCTAAAGAAAACTTCAAATACTACTGCATGACATAAGTGCTACATGTGAGTTTGTATTTATGATACAGTATTCATTTACAGTGTGGTAAATAACAAAACTAGATTCAGAAACAGCTCAGTGTTTTAGTCATAGTAACATAAATATATGGCTCAGAATAAACTTTTCAGGTAAAAGAATACCTGGCCACCAGAAAAGCAAAACAAAATTTTATCCAGAGATTCCTTTATATAAAAGAGGATACATCTCAAACTTTGTATAGATCATAAAGAAAGTGATTTTTTGAGTTTTCCAAATTATTTTAGAAACAGGAGTATTGTTTCCAATAAGTTTTAATGTCAACACTAACTCTAATAATCACTTTCTGTTTAAAAGACTTAGATCACAGTTAATACAGAATTTTAAACACTTGTGGAAGTCAAGAACCTGAGTTAAGGAAAAGGTATCTATTCTAAGCATTTTACAAATATACCTCAATAATAGGTATAATAAACTAAATATGCATAAAAAGAAGGCTAAGAAAACATTAAAAAATGGAGATGAATATGAACAGTACTAACTTATGAACTAAATATAGTTTATTATTCTTTCATAGTATCTACTTATGTAAATGATTATGGAAAAGCAAATACAAAAATTTGGTGCCTAAGTTAAGGAAAAAAGGAAAATTATGAAAAGACATTTTACTCATAAAGAAAAATAGTTTCCCATTATAGTAGTGTTAGAGGTTATATAATAAAACACTTAACTTGATTTTTTTGTGATTTGTCTCAGATTAATTCAGAGAAATGGATGAGCCACTGTTTAGTTGCTGTTATATAAAGAATAATATTGGATGCAACAGGCTTTTGTTTTATTCTACACGCGCCAGATGTACTTTTTTTAAAGGATATTTTGACATTGTAGAATGTGATTATTGTAGGAAATTGAAATGGTCCTTTTCTAAGAAGTTATGCTATAAATTCCATGATAATTTATTTTTACCTTATGTATTTAAAAAAACAAACTTGAATTCTAACAATTCTGGAAATTTAATGATAGTTTTATCCATTCTGAGGTATGAGAATTAATGTATTACAGAGAAAATTGAGCAGTTGTGTGCATTGCATATCCATCTATATACACATACCTGTATATATGCATATATGAATATACATATGCAGATACATACATAAATATAAGTTGCTCACTGCTTTTCCTGCATATATAAGCTGCTCACTGCTTTTTCTGCATCCAGAATTCACCCTAGCACACAGTAAATGGTCAAAAAATATTTATTGAATGAATAGATAAATAAGTGGATATCTGAACTATTTTATATCTTATTCTTCCTTTTTACTATATAGAAATAAACTAAATAGTATACTTCTATTATATAACTTATATGAAAGTTCAGTATCTGGTACATGAATTAAAATGAATATGACTTTTTTACGTCCATTGTGTTTTCTTATAATTTCTGTAACTCACTTATCAACATGTTAAAATCCATTTAACATGATTTGTTAATGAAAATTTGGCAATTGGCTATCAACATGTATACATACATCTTTAACCAAATTTCTGCCTCATGTATAATTATTTATATACAGGCTTGTTATGAAATAGTGTCTTACCTTTTAATTTCAAAAATCTCTTACAGATTATGATTTTTTAAAAAAAATAATGTTTTTTTTTTTAAATAATGTTTACCTACATTTATTTTTATTAAGTGTTACAGAATAGGGTAAGGTACCCATCCTTCTTTACTTATAAATTAATTCCATCAGAAGAACTAAATTCCAATGTATTAAAAATAAAACAAATGTATTTTTAAATAATCTAATGCATTAAAGCTTAACCAAAGTTTTTGGGGAGGGAAGTTTCAGATTAATTTTAATTCAAAGCTATATACCTGTGGAAATCTGAGCAGGGACTGGATGTTTGAACTGGTTGGTAGTCTTTGTAAAAGAGGGAAATATACAGTTAAGACACACAAAACAATGTAGTTTACTTGAGGGCAATTTTTTAGTTTTATAAGTGTTGGTGATATTTTAAGAACATAATTATTATATGATCAGAAATTTATTAATCATTGCCATGTCTAAAAAAAATCTACACTTATGTAAATGTAAATCTTGTAGTAATCTTTTCTTAATGCACTAATACAGCTAAAATAACTCTCATTTGTAAATTTTCTCCCTATCTTATGCTTTAGATTTCCACTAGATATAATTCTCACTTAGCTTTTAATAAATTTTAATGTATTTGTTAATATTATGCTTGCATTGTATTATGTCTGTTTTGATTCTTAGCTTTCTAGTAAATTATTTAACATAGAAAAAAAGCTATGCAACCTTTTTTTTTTTCTTTATGAGAACATTTGTGATGCTTTTAAAGCTTAAGCCCATATATTATCTTTTGATAAGTGATCAGAACTTGTGTTCCATCATCCTTCAGCATCATGTAACTGTATTTTCCAACTCATCATGTTATATGTCACTAATTTCTTATAAACTTTCATTTTGTATCTGCAAAATATAAGTTTGTATTTATAACCTAAGAGCCATAGATTCACATTGTAATCATGCTGGTTACTGAAACAATCTACCCATACATTCCTATTTCATGGTAAGTAAGTAGGCAGATTTTGCTTAAAGCAGTGTTGAGCTAACAAGGATGCATAGGGCGGAGAGAGATTTTACAGTAGTTTGCTTAGTTGTCAGGTATGCTAATTAATCTACAAATTTAGGTCTAATCCATTTTCTGTATCTGAGGGAACTTCTTTTCTTCTTCCTGTCACTAAAATGACCTCAAGTTTTAAAGAGTAAATTTGGAGAACATAGCGCAATCTGAGAAATCTTCAACCAAAACTGACTCCCCTGTCTCATGGTCTTATATTTTGGTGACTTACTAGGAGAAATTGGATTCTTTCATCTCTTAGCATCCTGTAACCGCATTTTCTAGATCATCTTATTATCGATTCCTCGGCAACTTCCTTTTTTTTCTTCTTAAATTTCTGATAAACAACCATGTGTACTCCTGCACACCTAGCTTACGGTTGCCTTGATCTTATTAGTCCTCCAATATAACCATAACACGTTTTGACCTTCAGTCTGTGATGCACTTTCATTGGTCACGGGAGCCAATGTGGTGTGTAAATGGGCAGTGGGTTGGTGGCACTTCCAGTTAGTTAACTTTGGGTAGAGTCCAGGATGTGAATTTAATGAATGGAAAGGCTGCAACAGTACTGTTAAGTTAGCATGGACAACGGCAAGAAGCCATGCTTCATTACACGCTTCATGGAAGGTGGCAAACACTGCCAACCCGTTATCCACAGGCCAGTTCTTAAGGAAAATGCAGCCAGGTAGTCTCCTAGTGCAGGGATATCCCCACCTCAGAACGCCCTCCAACTAGTCTGACAAAATCCTCAACCAGCCTCTACATCCTCTCCCTTTTCCTTCCCTCTGACGCCTATCTGCGACGTGCACACGCAGCCCGCGCGACCGGCGCTGCAGGAGGCGGCCTCAACGTCCCCGCCCCCGCGTGCGCGCCCCCGCGGGTTCGTTCATGCCTCTGCGCACCATCGGCTCCACTTGCTCCCACCCGCCGTGGCACACCTCGGAGGCTGTGACCGGCGCGGGGGAAGGAGAGGGGCCTGGGAGGTAGGCCGGGGCTGCAGACTGGTCGCGGCGGCGCGCACGCAGGCCTCGCCTCTCCTTGGCCTCCTTCCTTACGCCCGCCGCAGGGCGGGCGCGCACGCCGAGTGACGCTTGGGGGAGGAAGCGCAACCTTCTTTCCCCTCCCTCGCTGCCCCTGGCCCAGCGGGAGCCCCCTCCCCCCCCGTTCGCCTTTGCGGAGGCCTGCTTGATTATGTGTGCCCTCTCTGGGCTTCAGCTTTAGCCGGGTGGAGGTGGGGAGGGAAGAAGACGAGGAGGAGGAGGAGGAGGAGGCGGTGGAGGGGAGGTGGGGGAGTCAGCAAGGACATGGCTCCTGACTCCTGTGCGGAACGTGAGTGACTGAGCGGCAAAGCCCGAGTGAGCGAGCGACCGAGCGGCGGGCGGGGGCCGGGACGCCGGAAAGGGAGCGGGGACGCGGGTGGTTGTTTGGGGGAGGAGAGGAAGTATTAATTGGTTTGCATGTGTTTTTTAATGGTCCCCCACTCCCTCTTAGATGGTCTCTAGCGACCGGCCCGTGTCACTGGAGGACGAGGTCTCCCATAGTATGAAGGAGATGATTGGAGGCTGTTGCGTTTGCTCAGACGAGAGAGGCTGGGCCGAGAACCCGCTGGTTTATTGCGACGGGCACGGCTGCAGCGTCGCGGTTCATCAAGGTAAACACCCAACCGTCCACCGGGCCAAACCCGGCCTGCTCCCAACCGTCACCGCTTTCCCCATCTAGGCATCAACTGCCAATTCCCTTCCGCCCCTCCCCCCGCCCCGCCCTCGCCTCTTCTGCGGCCCAGGATTTACTTGGAGGGTCCGCAGAAGGGTAGAGGGGGTGTGGGCAGTGCAAGTGGGAGAAAGTGCGTGTGGCCTGGATTGTCATGTGATCTGCTCTCACTCTCTCAAGTGTCATTTGGCCGCTGCTTGCGCGCGGATCCTTGGGTCTGGAGATTCCGAGGCGGAGGCTGGAGGAGGGGGTGGTGCGGGGCTGCGGCCTGCGGCCAGAGGTAGTGGTGATATGTGTGTGTGGGGGGGGGGGGGGAAGAGAAGCGCTGAGCTAGCGCTCCTCCTCTCTATCGGTGGCTGTGGGTTTGAGTTTGGGAACGTTGAGACCCCTCCCCCTTCTTTGCTTTCTCCTGTGTCTGGAGACATCCTGTGGTAAGGAGACTGGTACAGCCCAGAGACTTGCTGCGATGGGTAGGGTGAGGGGAGAAGGAGGGTTGCCTAGTCTCTTCAGTGAGGGAAGGTGGTCACTACTGCACCCTAAGCTTTCTGGTGGAGGCACTGCTGCTGCGGACTGCGAGCTGCTGCGGACAAGAAGGCGAGAGGTCGCCGTCTGCACTTCTGCTGATGCAAGAGTGTCTTGGCTGAGATGCCCTCGGTTGGTGCAATAGGCTAAGTGGCTGCATCAGGCCACTTCCGTTTCTGTTTACTGAAGAGAAGAAGAGGTGGTGGTGTTGCCAGTGATTTGGGGAGCATTCTAATTTATTTCTGGGTATTTCCGTTTGGTGAGTTTTTTTGATATTCAGAAAAGCTGAGGGCACTAGTAAGATATTTTCTAGTTATTGAAGTTTGTGACTGAAACAACCTAGACAATTTTTTGGTGGCTTTTATCCACTTCCTGTTTATTTACCACCCTGTCCTTTTTATCATTTCTGAGTCTGGCATTGAAGGATGCAGATACTGTTGAGTAGTTTATTGGAAAAGACACTACCAAATGAGAGGGAGGAAAATCTGAACATAAGGTGTCAAAGTGCATTCTTTATAGAATGGAATGTCAAAACTGTGACATAACTTACATGCAGTGATGACGATTCTGGGATACTGTCTTAACTTGAGAAAGCAATTATTTCCATTTTCTTTTAAGGAAAAGTAAAGTTGCACACTTCCTTCTTTTAAGGAGTAAAGACATGTCAAACTTAGTTATTGTTACACTTTGGTATTTTAATACATTGGGGCTGATGTGTGGTATTTCTATTAACAGTTTTCATTGGCAGGCATTTATGGGGACTTATGAATTATTAAGTTTTGATAGGTGGTTTCATCTGCCAATATAGAAAATGTTTATTTAAATCTTAAATTTTCCTTTCTAAAGTTATCTTCAGAATAAAATTTAACCATTTTTTAACTACAGATAAGAGAGAAACAAAATTGGACTTTATTATAGTTTTTGAACACTATTATTGTTTCTTGCCTTACTGAAAATTTTTACTTTGACATATTTACAAATGTTATCAAGGGATTAGAAAATTAGGTTTTGGAATTTAAAAAATTTCTGCTGATATTATATTTTTTATATTTTATTTCCAATATTTAAGTTATTTTCAGATTTTCTCTTAGGAAGCTTATGTGAAAATTTCAGTTGGATATTACTGTTTTTGTATTTTTGGAAAAATTATTGTTTTGAATTAATTACATATTAACTGAATAGTTAAAACCAGGTTATTTACAAATATGTGATATGCAGGTTAGTTGTTGGGCCTATCACATTATATATTTAACATTAAACATTTCTTCTTTTTAAATAACAGCTTTATTGAGAGAAAATTCATACTCCATACAGTTCACCCATTTTTTTTTCAGTATATTCACAGAGTTGTGCATCTATCACCACAACAAGTTTTGGAACATTTTCATCACTCTACAAGAAACTTCATACCTATTAGTAGTCATTCCCTATTTCGTCCTAACTTCCACAGCATTGGACAAATCTTTCTGTCTCTATGGATTTGTCTGTTCTAGACATTTCGTTATAAATGGAAGCATGTCACTTTTAATAGTTTTTTGTGTTACGTAATAGCAATTACTCATTTTGAAAGGTGATTTAGAAATATTTTCATTAGACATATCAAGTACTTGCTATATAAACTATAAAATACAAGAATGAATGAATTTCTGTGATTCCATGTACAACCTGTGTTAAAATTAACCTTATGGTCTGTCATAAAAGAAAAAATAAAAAATCATAGCTTGTTTGAAACTTACTTAAATAAAAAAAAGATTTGATTTAAAATTTTTAAAATGTCATACAATTTTACTTTCTTTTTGAACTTTTTGTGATTTGGGTGAAAGTTTCAGATCACTTTGCCATTCAACACTTCTCACACATTTTGTTTTATGTCATTGACTTAATGATTCTACTTTTTAATTAAATAAACTGTGAAAAGTAGGGTATAAAATGTTTTAATTCCTTGTAAGACAAGTAGTTTACTTGAGTAGTTTGAGAGAGAGTTTAATAAGGATTTAAAAGGATATTTGATTTTCCCTTTGAATTCTTTAAATCTGAACAGATTTTAAAACATTTTATTTCCTAACAGCTTGCTATGGCATTGTTCAAGTACCCACTGGGCCATGGTTTTGCAGAAAATGTGAATCTCAGGAAAGAGCAGCCAGAGTGGTAAGCGTTGTTTATAAAAAATTTGGACTTTAGCTGTTTCTGTAGAATCAGGTTTGAAGATTACATTGGTTAATCGTAGAATATAATGTCAGTAGAACATGAGGAAGTTAGACTACTAATTCTGCTGAGTTCTATTTAAGTAGAAAGGAAACACAAAGATTTTAGTTTTTATCATTTTCTTTTTACTACATCTATGCATGTATAGTTTATTAATTTTGAGCTACCAGTGTTTGCAGACACTTGATCTCTTGGGCTGGCTATGTTCTTTCTGAACGCTCATTAAATTTGTAAGAATGAAGAAGGTATGTTTTCTCTTTTGTGGCCAGAAGCATTTCTCCTGGTTCAACTTCTGAGAATATGAGGGATAAATGGATTTAATCTTCATTAGTTCTACAAAAGTATTACCACTTGTGTTGTGGTTTTTTTTCCTTTTAGCGTTGACTAGAGACTTTGAAAGGAGCTCTAGTGGCTCAGTGCCTAAGGCATTAAATTGGTAACCAGAAGGTTGGTGGTTCAGACCCACCAGCTGCTCTGTGGAAGAAAGACAGGGCAATCTACTTCCGTAAAGATTTACTGCCTTGGAAACCCAGTGGAGGTCGCTATGCATTGGGATTGACTTGATGGGAGTGAGTGAGTAGGGACTTTGAAAGAAAGTAGAAAACTTTTAAAGTTTTTTATCTAAATGTATAGTGAAAGCAGAAACTTTTATTTTTGCCTGGGCAATTTTTGATCAGCAGAAACCTGGGTAACCTATCTAAAATTGTGAGTCTTAGAGCAGTGTTTTTGTAGTTCTGTTGATGTGTTTTGTTTGTACGTGAGAATGCCCTGTGGTAGAATTAGAGCTCTTGTTCTAGCATTCATAAAATGGGAATTAGCAAAGATAGGAAAGGTTCATAAATGTTTTAGGACTTGAAATATATGTGTGTGTGTGTGTGTGTGTATAAATAAAAAATGGCTAATCTTTGATTTCCCTCCACTCTTTTTGTTATAGTGAGGGGGGATGAATCATCAAGCAAAGGAAGTCATGCTATCATTTATCAGTAATCAGTAAACATCAACAGTGAGGTGAAGCTATTCTAGAAGGTGTCACCAATAGATTCAAGGCCAGAAAAAAAACAATAAAATAGGAGGATGGATAATAAGAGAGGGAAGATAAAGGAGATCATGAATGGGAAGTGGTGGAATTCAACATTATTTACCTCAGATGCCACTTGTTGCCTTATTTGGTTCCTTTATCAATGGGTATGGTCATTTGTCAAAGCTCATAAGGTAGTTACCTGAAATTGGGTACTCATTTCAGCTTTGTTTGGTGCGATGTGGAGACCATTAAAAGTCTTAAAGAAGAGGCACAGTCTCCTCTATATTTCCATGTTGTTGCTGTTGTTATGTGCCATCAAGTAGGACCCCTCCTTGAGTTTCCACTCCAAGCTTATATAAACAAAGGACATTTTATTGTAAGGATACAGGAGGCAGGAAGTCCAAAATAGAAATTTATCTGTAACTCAAAGAGGGAATTAATTAGTTTTAATCTTGCTTCTGCTTTTCTCAGTATGCCTACTTCATTCTTTATCTCTGCTACTTCAGTAATCTTGGCTCAAGGCAAAGAATACCAGAAAGATGTTTACTTGTGTTTTATTGACTATGCAAAGGCATTTGATTGTGTGGATCATGACAAATTAT
>NW_006921622.1:9556010-9565902 GCF_000298275.1 Orycteropus afer afer
AAGGTTGGGCAATCCTACTTCCATAGTGATACTGCCTCGGAAACCCAAGGAGGGGTCACTATGAGTTGGGGCCGACTTGACGGCACATAACAACAACAAATGGTAAAATGTAGCCATACTTCAGCTCCTTATATTTCCTCTCTTTAGAAACTAGTCTAGACTGGAGAGCTGTGGTAGTGTAATGCCTAAGGCACTTGACTGCTAACCAGAAGGCTGGTGGTTCAAACCCACTGCCCACTCCTTGGAAGGAAGGTTGGGCAATCTACTTCTGTAGTGATACTGCCTCGGAAACCCAAGGAGGGATCGCTATGAGTTGGGTCTGACTTGAGAGCACGTGTCAACAGTAACAACAGCAGTCTAGACTGAGGACTGAAATCTCAGTCTGAATCTCATTTTCCTTTTGTGGGGGGTAAAAAAACTGGCTTGGCTTGGATGAGGGGGCCAATTAGCCATGGCCAGGCAATAAAGTTGAATTGTTCTGATACAGGTAGGGAGATCCCTGTGGGAGATCTCAGGGGAGGTGCAATTGTGAGCTGATAATAAAAGATACTGAACAGTTAAAGGTCCAGAAAAGAAAGTAGTTTTTTTATAAAATTAGTTTGATAGTAGAGGCAGTCCCCTGTTCCTGTGTGTTTGAGAATTTATAGGTAAGTTGAAACATGTATACAATTCTCGTTTAGCCTTACTTAAGTTCAAGAAAGGACCTCTGGTAGCACAGTGTCTAAGGCGTTTGACTGCTAACCAGAGGGTTGGCAGTTCAAACCTACCAGCCACTCTGCGAAGGAAGATGGACAATCTACTTCTGTAAAGGTTACTGCCTTGGAAACCCACTGGGGGTCACTGTGAGTCGTGGTGGACTTGATGGCAGGGGATTAGTGTAAGAAAGGAGGAGCTAAGGTAGTGTATAGTGGTTAAAATATTCAACTGCTAACCACAAGGTTGGCTATTTGAACCTACCAGCTGCTCTGTGGGAGAAAGATGAAGCAGTCTGCTTCCATAAAGATTTACAGCCTTGGAAACCCTGTAGGACACTTCTGCTCTGTCTTACAGGGTCACTATGAGTGAGAAGCCACTTGGTGGCAGTGGGTTTTTTATTTTTTGGTTAGTTCAAGAAAAGGCTTGAAGCCTTTTTAGTGATTTAAAAGCTGCATGTGCAGGAAGTGAGGGTGTTTGTGATGGAGAATTTTTTGTGAATAGGGGTTGGTTCAGTTGTTTGAAAGTCATGGAAAATTGATGTAACATTAAAGGGCAGGTAAGAGTTGTACATGAATCTAAGTTGAATGCTTGTAATTCAGGACTGCCTATATATGGATTTGAAAGGAGAGGATAGAACCTGAAAATCTTAGAATTCTGTTACTACAAAGAGGTAGTAAAAAGGGAGAAGGGAGGGGAGGGAACATTCTGAGGAATGAAATGACAGAAATGGATGTTGGGTAAAGGAAAGGGGAATAATCGAAGATGATCCTGAGATATCAAGACTGATGACTGTTGAATGGTGATGTCGTTTTTAGTCATAGAGGAAGGAGAGTAAATTTGAAGAGGAATGAAATCTATTTGGGATATATTGGATTTGATCTGCTGGCCATTTTCTTTGGGTATTTAAAGTTATGGAGTGAAGTTAGGTTTGGAGCTGCATACAGAAGGAAGACTGGGAACCGAATGACATTTCTGCTAGAAAAGAAAATTGAAGACAGAACTATGATGAGTATCTTCATTTGAGAGTAAGAGAGCAAGTTGCAGTGGACAAATAATGAACTGTCAAGAAAGGAGAAAATTCAGAGTAGAATGGTAACACAGACAATTGAATTTTCAGGAAAGAGTGGTCGATGGTGACTGCTGCCAAAGGATGTGAAGGACTAAAGTTTTTGACACAGCAATTTTAGTTAATTAGTTTGGGCAGAACCCTGGTTGTAAGGATTGAATAGAGTTTTGGAGGTTGTAGGGTTAGATGGTTTATTGAAAAATGTAAGGAAAGAGGAAATTAAAAGTAGTTGGACTGGTTTGAGGGGAAGTTGGTTGGCTTTTAAGGGAAGGTCTTTATAGGCAATCATTCATAAAAAACACTAGAAGTACTTAAGTGAATTTTTTGTTGGGTTTATAGTGCAGTTTTTGGTTAGACTTACAGTTGTTGGGAGTTAAAATACTTACTGATGAATATTTTTGTATTTAATGCATATATTCTTAATTGCTATAGACTGAAGTGAATTATGTTGTTGTTGTTATGTGCCATTGAGTCAGATATGACTCATAGCGACTCCTCCTTGGGTTTCTGAGGCTGTATCACTACAGAAGTAGATTGCCCAACCTTCCTTCCGAGTAGTGGTGTCTGGTTAGTAGTCAAGTGTCTCAGGCACTACGTTACCAGAATTATAAGAAATTTTATCTAATTGTTTAATTTTAGTCCTGGTGATGCAGTGGTTAAGTGCTCAGCTCCCAACCTAAAGTTTGGCAGTTTGCACCTGCCATCTACTCCACGAGAGAAAGATGTGTCAGTCTGCTTCTGTAAAGATTTACAGTCTCAGAAACCCTGTGGGGGCAGTTCTACCCTGTGCTATAGGGTCACTGTGAGTCAGTCATGATCAGCTTGACACAGTGGGTTTGTTTTTGGTTTCTGTATAATTTTAGTCAGATACAGAGAAAATATGTTAGATTTTAAATACTGTATTTTGAAAGTTGAGAGTGGATTGGACAAAATTTAAACAGGCAAGAGCCCATTAAGAATTTGCATATTTTAAGGTATTACTGTTTTAGCTCAAAGGAGCTCTGGTGGTAGAGTGGGTAAGACATTTGGCTGCTAACCATGTCAGCAGTTGAAACCCACCATCTGTTCCATGGGAGGAAGATGAGGCAATCTACTTCTTCGAAGATTTGTAGCCTTGGAAACCCAGTGGGGTTGCTATGAGTTGGAATCAACTTGATGGAGGTGTTTTTTTTTTTTTTTTTTTGCTCAAAATGAAAGACTAATCCTTTGCTTTAAGAGGTGAGCTGTAACTTTACTACGGCTCTGCCCCCCCCCCCTTTTTTTTTAGATGAGTGAGTGTGTGTGTGTATGTGTATATATGTTTTTTTTGGTGAGTTTTTCATTCTGTGTGTCTTTTTGAAAATACAATTAAGTTTTTAAAATAATCGAAGTGTAGTTCTTGTTTATTTAAAAAAAAAAAAGCCTGCCCTGCTACTGCACTTTTTGGACAACTCTAGAATATGAAAATCCAAGCTTTCTTCATTGGACAGCTTTTCAGTGACTTCCCCAGATTTCTCTTTTTCACCTTCCACCTTGTCCCTACCTCCACACCCAAAATCACTGCAACAGAGTGCTTTGAGCTCAGTTCTTCCAAGCACTAGAGCAAAATACCTTCTTATCAGGATTGGCAGCTTGTTCACGGGTTGGCTAGATTTCTGTTGAGTCGGCCAACTGGGTGGCTTGGGTATCCAGGGTGGGCTCCACAAGGAGTCCTGGCTGGCTCTTGTGAGTCTGAGGTCTGTGCCTCAGGGCAGGCACCTGAGCATCTGGCAGCTGTGAGCTTCCATCCCTACCTCCTGCCTAACCCTGCAGTCACACCTGCAGGGAGATAGAGACAGGCAGGTAGGGATGAACAGGGACTCCTTCCCAGTGCTGGTGTCTCAAGAGAGGGCAGTCAGGAATCCTTAAAGTTCACTTCTTTCCAGGTGCTCTATCTCTTTACTGGCTTCTTACATTGTCAGCAAGCAACTGCTGCATAGAATGAAAACCAAGGTTTTAGAGATTGATGTTAAGTGCTGTCTGACTCATAGCGACCCTGTCTATAACAGAACAAAATGTTGCCCTGTCCTGTACCATCCTCACAGTTGTTGGCTATGTTTGAGCCCATTGTTGCAGTCACTGTGTCAATCCAGCCAATTGAAGGTCGGCTTCTTCTGAGCTAACCCTCTACTTCACTGAGCATAACGTGCTTCTCCAGGGACTGGCCCTTCTTGATAACAGATGGAAAGTAAGTGAGATGGGGTCTCATTATCCTTGTTTTTAAGGAGCATTCTGGGTATATTTCTTCCAAGACAGAGTTGTTCTTCTTCTGATGGTCTGTGGCATACTCAGTATTCTTTGCCAACATCATAATTCAAATGCATTAATTGTTTGTTCTTCCTTATTCATTGTCCAGCTTTTGCTTATGTAGGAGGTAATTGAAAATACTATGGCTTGATGCAGGAATGCACAATTTTATTTTTTAATCTTTGCTTAATGAAGGTATACATATATACGTATATAACAATAAATTTGTAAAGTCATATTATTACATGCTTAATTATATAAATTTAATTATATTATTATAAATATTTCTAAACAATATACAGCATAAAATAAATATCTACGCCTTCCTCACCCAGAATGAACAAATGTCATTTCTTCATGTTTACTCCATAGCTTCCCTTCTGTTTAAAAGGAATAATGCTTTTAACAAATTCTGTTGAATTTCTTTTTGTACTGTCCCCACTTTGAGTCAGCTTTTATCACTTTAGTGTCTACTCACCCCATCTGTATTTTAATGCTTATACTACATATAGATCTCTATAAACACCATGTAGTATACTATTTTATAGAAGTGATGTTATACTGTAGGTGTGCTGTCTCGCAGTTTGAATTCTAGCAATATCAATATATAAAACTTTAGTTGATTGTTTTTTAGTATTCTGTCACATGAATATGCTATAGTTTATTTAATTCCCTTACTGATTTTTTACGTTATATTCAGTTTTTCATAATTCCAAATTATGTTTTAATAAACATTCTTATCAATATAATAAACTTTAATTTTTAAATACAGTAATTTTTAAGAGAATCTGTCTTAATAGACAGATTTAATTAGTATACATTTATAGTAGTGACTGATGCATTTGAACTTATTTTTAAAAATTTTCTTTTGTGTTATTTATTTACCATAGTTTAATTCTTCCACTTTTTCACGCCATCCCATTTTTCTTTCTGTTGGAGTGATTGTGTTTTCTTTTCCTTTTTAATTTTCTGCTGGTTGTATATTTTATTTTTTTATGCTAGTAATTGTCTTTTAATTTTTAATGTGCATACTTGCTCTGAGTCTGGTATCTGTACCCCTGAAAAAAGCCAAGGACTTTAGGATACCTTATATTCCCCCTGAATGCTTTCTTTGCAAAATCTTTATTATTGTCTATATTTTAGTTCCCCCTTATTTTTACTCTCCCAGATCAGTAGTTGTGATTATTTCTTTTTATAGTTATTTATCATTGATATTTAAACATTCTTTATGTTTTTGTTCTCTGCAGCCTTTTGTTTTCCTTGCTTTGTGGGTTCATTTTCCTTATTGTGTATACCTCTTGGTGGTAGTTTTTTCCCGAGTCTGTGTCTAGTAAACTGTATTACCCTTTTTATGTCTAAGAATATCATTATTTTGAACTCTTGTGTGGTATTTGGGTATAGTAGTATAGGATGATAGTTGTTTTCCTGTAACTAAATGTTTTATTCTGGTTTGTCTTGTAGCTATTTGTGCTAATAGGAAATATGTTGTCAATCTGTTTATCTTGTTTAAGACTTGGCCTCATTTTTCATTCTCAGATCTTTGTCTTCCATTTTGGAAAAAAAATTTTTATTCTGTACTTTTAAATATTGTCACTTTCTTACTATCATTTGTTTTCCTGAACTGTTAATTAAGTGTAGTTAGGGGTTTTCATTCTTTTCATGTCTTTTAATTTCTTTTTCATATTTTCTATCTTATCTCTGCCTTATGGACAATCCTTTTAGCTCTGTCTTCAAATTTATGTTTACTCTTTTAATTTACTGGGTAAACTTCTTTCAGAGTAAATCACATGTAGAATTTCTGCTTGTTTTTATTTTTCAATTTGCCTTTTCCTCTTTTTAGTTCAGCATTTAAAACAATTATTTTAAAGGACTGCTGAGATTTTGGAATTCTCTGTTTGTTGACTCTGGTGATAAGATACCTTCATGTGTTTTGTAAATTTTGACTGTGAGTTAATCTTCAGGAGTTGTCATCTTTGGGATTCCTGTTCCTCTACTTGAGTTATAAAGATGTCAGGTGTGGGGAGTTTTTGCATTTGCACTGTATCTGTTAAGAATTGAGTTTGGTTACTAGTAACACGTACTGGATTATAGTGGCTTCTATTGATTAGGAGGTTATCTTTAGCTTAAAAAGAGTTGAGAGGCATTTTAGAGCTGTTAAGACAGCTCTGTGAAGTAGTTAGGGATGCGCTTTTTGTGTCTTCCTTATGTATCATCTTTAGCACTTGGTTGTCATTTTTAAGGTTGTCCCATGATCACAGCATGGCAACTAGAACTACAAGTCATTGTGATTAAGTTCCAGGCAGAAGTAAGGGGAAAATTCAAAAGTGGGTCCTCTCCCAGCTGAGTTGTTCCCCTAAATGAGTTTTGGAAGCCTAACTCAACAAATTGTGCTTAATTTTACTGCCTCTTAATTGTTAGGAAGCCTGCACAATATGGTCTTAAAAGTGAGTCCATTGTTGAACTGAATTTTTAAAAGAGTTTTGTTAGCAGAGAAGGGGTAAATGGATTTGGAGTTGGTAACCAGCAGATATTTTCATAGTTTGCTTAATGAGGTTCATTGTTCTCGACCAGTTTTTAAGTTGTTTCTTGACTTGAATTCCTGTACCTTCTAAATAATGTATTTTGGGACTTACATACTCTCTTAGGAGCTCTGGTGGTATAGTGCCTAAGGCATTTGACTGCTAACCAGAAGGCTAGTGATTCAAACCCACCACCAGCCACTCCTTGGAAGAACATTGGGCAATCTACTTCTGTAGTGATACTGCTTTGGAAACCCAAGGAGAGGTCTCTGTGAGTGAATCTGACTAAATGACAGTGAGTTTTGAGTTTATATTCTCTTAGAATGTGCTCGAGTTTCCTATTTTTTTAAGAGTGATTCCTTTTTTAATGGCTAGAGCTGGCATTTCACTTTTGTGCAGCTTCTCTAGTCTTAGAGGGCATGTTTTTTCTGGATTCTTGCTCAGTGTGATGAAATAGGCCCTTTCCAGCTTCTGTTCTTGTACATGGAACCCAGTTAGAACTCTTCTGCACACCTAGGTCTATACTGGTATTATAGTCAACTGCAGCCTCACAAGTCCACAGCTGATTTGATACGTTCATTGACTACCTTGGCTTCAGCTAATCATTCTTTAGCTTTTAGGTTCTTTTTTATTTCTGCCACCTGGAGATTTATCTTTATGTACAGGCTTAGTTATCTAGTATTGCTATAACAGAAATACCACAAATGGAGGACTCTAACACAAATTTATTTTCTCATAGTTAAGGAGGCTAGAAGTCCAAATTAATAGTGCTGGCTCTAGAGGAAGGTTTTCTCTTTCTCTATTGACTCTGGAGAAAGGTCCTTGTCTCCTTTCAACATCTGTGGTCCTAATATTTCTTAGGTATCTTCATGTGCCTTGGCATCAGTCTTTCTCTGGGTCTAGGGGGTTCTGGTGCAGTGACATCAGGTTCGAAGGATATGCTGTACTCTTGGCTCTTCTTTGTTGGTGATGAGAGGCTTCTTTATTCTCTGCTTGCTTCTCTCTCTTTCTGTCTCTTGTAAGATAAAAGATGATGGAAGCCACACCCCAGGGAAAAACTACCATTACATCTTATCTGGGCTGTGATTTGAAAAAGGATGTTGCATCTCATTATAACCTCCTTGGGTGCTCACATCAGATCACGTCATGGAGGGTGATTACATCATCACTAGGGTTGGAGGTTTCAGTCCACTCAGAAGGTCCGGGAAAGAAAGACCTGGTGAATTACTTCTGAAAAATCTGCTTTTGGAGCACATTTTTACTTTTGACACACATAGGTCACCATGAGTTTGCATCAACTCAGTGGTGACTATCCTTTTTTTTAAAAACAATTTTTATTGTGATTTGGGTGAAAGTTTATAGAGCAAATTCATTTTCTATACAGCATTTCATACAGATTTTGTTTCATGACATTAACTGCATTTCCTCACGGTGTAACAGCCCTTTCACATTTCCTCCCTGTAGTTACCTCTTCCCCTTATCCTTCTTTCCTATATATCCTTGCCCTCTGAGCTATCTTCCTGTGTAAATACTGCCTTTCTGTTCTCTCATGATTGATTGTTCTAAGGAGTGTCTCTACCTGATGTAAATGTTCACCCTATATGCTGTCTATTGTTTGGCTGGAAGCCATGGGAGTAAGTTAAATTTCAAACCTGAATGAAAACTAGGGGACGTAGTCTCGGGGGTCTCACCACAGATGCTCAGTAAACCTGATCTTTTTTATGATTTTGAGTTTTGTTCCACATTATTCTCCTACTCTATCCAGGATCTTCTGCATTGATCCCCTTCGTCTACATTATGCAGTCTTTTGCAGATTCTACATAATCCTCTAGTGTTGCATAGTATTCCATTGTGTGTATAGTATGGTTATCCATTCTTCCATTGATGGGCACCCAGGTTATTTCTATCTTTTTGCTATTGTAAATAGTGCTGCGATGAACATGGGTGTGCATGTATCTGTCCTTGTCCTGGCTCTCACTTCTTTAGGATCTATACCTAGTAATGGCATTGCTAGATCAAATGGTATTTCTAATTCCAACTTTTTAAGGGATCACCATACTGCTTTCCACAGTGGTTGTATCATTTTACAGTCCTGCTGGCAATGTATGAGAGTCCTAATCTCTCCACATCCTTGCTAGCATTTACTATTTTCTGTGTTTAACTTTGCCATTAGTGCTGGCGCCAGATGGTATCTCATTGTTGTATTGATTTGTATCTCTCTAATGGCTAATGATTGTGAGCGTTTCTTTGTGTGTTTGTTGGCTGCCTGAATATCCTCCTTGGTAAAGTGTCTGTTCATGTCTTCTGCCCATTTTTTAATTGGATTATCTTTTGTTGAGGTGTTGGAGTTTTTTTTATGAATTTTAGAGATAAGTCCCTTGTCAGATATATCATTGTTGAATATTTTTTCCCCATCTGTAGGGTTCTCTTTTGACTCTTTTGGAGATGTCTTTTGAAGCACATAAGAATTTAATTTTTAGAAGGTCTCAAACATCTAGTTGCTCTTCTGTTTGTGCATCTTGAGTCAACGCTTGACAGTCTATTTATGCCATAAATTAGGGCCCCTAAATTTGCCCCAATTTTTCCTTTGAGGAACTTCGTAGTTTTAGGTTTCACATTTAAGTCTGATAGATCTGGAGTTAGTTTTTGTGTATGGTGTGAGTTCCAGATCTTACTTCATTTTTCTGCAAATAGATACCTAGTTTGGCCAGCACCATTTGTTAAAGAGGCCATCTCTTACCCATGTAATAGATTTTGGCCCTGTGTAAAAAATCAGCTGACCATAGATTGATAGATCTGTTTTTGGGTTCTCAGTTCTGTTCCACTGGTCTTTGTGTCTGTCATTGCACCAGTACCAGGCAGTTTTGACAATTGTGGCTGTATAGTAGGTTTTGAGATTCGGGAGTGTGAGACCTCCTACTCTGTTCTTCTTCAGTAATACTTTGCTTATCTGAGGTCTCTTTCCTTTCCATAAATTAGTGATTTTTTTTTTCCCTATCCTTAAAGAATGTTGAGGGGAACTGGATTGGGATTGCATTGACTATATAAATTGCTTTTTTTTTTTTGTTTTGTTTTGTTAAATTGTAATTTGGGTGAAGATTTACAAAGCAAATTCACTTTCCATATAGCAGTTTACATATACTTTGTCTCATGTCATTGACCACAGTTTACCACAATGCAACAGCTCCCCTTCCACTTCTTCCCCATAGTTCCCTCTTCCCAGTGTCCATCCCTCCATACACTCCTGGCCCCTGAGCTGTCTCCCTGTGCATAAGCAGCCCTTCTTTCTCCCATGATTGTTCTCTCCAAGGAGTGTATCTACTTGAGGTAAACGTTCAACTCATAT
>NW_006921622.1:9569122-9575417 GCF_000298275.1 Orycteropus afer afer
CTGGCGGTTCAAACCCACCAGCCACTCCTCGGAAGGAAGATGGGGCAATCTACTTCTATAGTGATACTGCCTCGGAAACTCAAGGAGGGGTCGCTGTGAGTCGAGTCCGACTCGACGGCACATAACAACAACAGCAGCAATCCCACAAGAGGAAGACAGAATCACCATCAATAGTCCAAGGCCTATTCCTGCGAGGCCACACATGCTGCCTCCCTTCAGCCCTTTCTCCAAGCGTTCCTCCCGAAGCATCCACCACCTCTCTCCTGGGTTCGATAATTCGCTGCAGTGGCCACACAAACTCATAGATTATGGGTTTTATTAGGGAAGCACCAGGCTACAATTCAAGTTCAGGAAAAAACACTCAGTCTTTCCCAGCCCACCGTCTCTCAGCCAAGTCTCTCATAGTCTCTCCCCCAGCAGTGCCTGTCCCTCAGTGTCTCAGCAATGCGTGTCTCTTTCGTCTCTTTCCCAGCAGCACGTGTCTCTTTCAGGAGCCTGTGTCTTTTTCAGCAGCACGTCTTCCTCAACCAGCAGTCAGAGAGAGTTCTGCCTCTAGGAGGCCTCCTTTTGAGCCTGGCAGAGTGCTCAAACTAGCCAATCATAGCATCAGAACTCTCAGTGCCTGAGAAAGAGTGGGAACCTCCCAGAACATTATTTTGTGCCACTCCCCACAGAAATACTCCAGGTGGACAACTTCAGCAATCAGGAGCCCCTCAGTTGCTCATAGCAAATCCCACCTTGGAGTTTACAAAGACTTATGGGTAGAAAAGCCACACTAAGTAATTTAATTTACTATACCGCAGTGTCCCTGGTATGATTTGTTGTTATTGTTGTTGTTATGTGCCGTTGAGTCAGCCCTGACTCATAGCGACCCCTCCTTGGGTTTCCGAGGCAGTATCACTACGGAAGTAGGATTGCCCAACCTTCCTTCCGAGGAGTGGCTGGTGGGTTTGAACCGCCAGCCTTCTGGTTAGCAGTCAAGTGCCTTAGCCACTATGCTACCAGAGCTCCCTGGTATGATTTATTCCCAAGTATTTAATTTTTTTTTTTAGCTATTGTAAACACTATTGATTTCCTTATTTCTTTTTCAGCAATCTCTTTGCTGATGTAGAGGCATCCAACTGAGTTTTGGATGTTGATCTTATATCCTGACATGGAGTATAGTTCTTGATAGTATCCTGATACTGTCTTTTTAATTTCTGTTGGTTTTGTTGTGATATCACTCCATGTGTTTATTATTAGTGTTATTTGTCTTTTCTTTCTCTGCCTTTGTCAAATTTGCCAGTGGTTTGTCAATTTTATTAATCCCTTCTTAAAAAAAAACAAACAAAAAACCAAAAAACAGCTTCTAGTCCTGTTGCTCTTTTTCTACCGCCTATTTTTTTGTTTCATTTATTTCTGCTGGATTCTTTCTTTATTTTTTTTTACTGCTCTTTTTCTGATTGTTGGAGATCTTGGGTTAAGGTGTTGATTTTGGCTCGCTTTTCTTTTTTGATATGTGCATTTGTTGCTATAAATTAGCCTTTGATCACTGCTTTTGCTGTGTCTCAAAGATTTTGGTATGTTGTGTTTTTGTTCTTGTTTGAGTCAAGGGATTTTTAAATTTCTTCTATTACCCAGTAATTTTCAAGGAGGGTGTTACTCAGTTGCCATGTGTTTGCTCTTTTGCTGTTTATCTTTCTTTTGTTGATTACTTACTTTATAGCATTGTGATCTGAGAAGATGCTTCGGAGCATTTCAGTGTTTCTAAAGTTATTAAAGCTTGTTTCACAGACTAACATATGGTTTGTCTTGGAGAATGTTCCATGTGCTTTGGAAAAGAATGTATATTGTGCTATTGTTGGGTGAAGTGCTCTGTAGATGTCTATAAGGTCCAGTTGATGGATTATATTGTTTTGTTCTTTTGTGTCTTTCTCCATTTATTCTATCTGGTGGAGTAGTGCCTAAGGCATTTGACTGCTAACCAGAAGGCTGGTAGTCAAACCCACCAGCCACTCCTCGGAAGGAAGGTTGGGCAGTCTACTTCTGTAGTGATACCGCCTTGGAAACCCAAGGAGGGGTCGCTGTGAGTCGGATCTGACTCCCCGGCTGTGAGTTTGGTTTGGTTTTAGGTTTTGGTTTTGATTGAATGTGGTGTATTAAAGTCTCCTACTATGATTGTGGAGTCATCTGTTTGTGTTTTCGGTTCTGTTAAAGTCTGATTTATATATTTTGTGGCTCTTTCATTGGGTGCGTAGATATTTATTATTGTTACGTCCTCTTATTCAGTCGATCTTTTAACCATTATATGTTGTCCTTCCTTGTCTCTTATGGTGGTTTTTGTCTTAATGTCAATTTTGTCAGAAATTAGTGTTGCTACCTCTCCTCTTTTAGGGTTGCCATCTGTTTTATGAATCTTTTTCCAACTTTTGATTTTTGTCTGTTTTTGTCTTTGTCTCTAAGGTGTGTCTCTTGTAGACAGCTTATTGATAGGTTATGTTTTCTTATCCATTCTGCAGCTCTACGTCTCTTGAATGGTACATTCAGTCCATTGACATTCAGTGTAATTATTGACAAGTATGAATTTGTTGCTATCATTTTGTTACGTGTTTTTTCGTGGTCTTACTGATTTCTTTGTTCGTGTAATTTTCTGTGCTGAGCTGGTTGTGTTTATAAATTGTGTTTCCACTTCCTTTGTTGCTGTTATTTTAGTATTTGCTAAATATTTGTGCTTGTCCTCTTCTTTTATTTTGATGTTCAAGTTTATCATTTTTCTTTGAGGCTATTCTGTGATTTTTAATTTTCTTCCCAAGTTTAGAACAGTCTACTCTATCTTGCAGTTGTCTTGACTTTCTCTCCATTTGGACGTTCTGTAACAACACTGTTTATTCCCTCTTGTTTGGTTTGTAGTTGTCTTCATTTTTCAATTGATATCTCTGGTTCCCTGTTTACAATCTCGTAGGCTTATTTAGTTTGGATACTTCCGTAACTGGATTGGTTTCCGGGTTATGTCATCATGTGTGTTACTGGTCGGTGGTTGTTTGCTACTGTTGGTTCTCTGTCCAAAGGAGTCTCTTTAACATCTCTTGCAAGGTTGCAACAAATTCCTTTAATTTCTGCTTATTTGGAACTGTCCTAATTTCACTATCATATTTGAGGGACATTTTGGTGGGTATATAATTGTTGGCTGGAAATTTTTTTCTTTCACCGTTTTATGTATACCGTCCCTTTGTTTTCTTGCCTGCATGGTTTCTGCCAAGAAATCAGAACTTGGTCTTACTGATTGCCCTTTATAGGTAACTTTGTGTTTTTACTGTGCTGCTTTCAGGATTTTGTCTTTGTCTTTGATTTTGGTGAGTTTGATGATGATATGTCTTGGTGATTTTCTTTTGAGATCTATCCTGTTTAGAGTCTGTTTAACTTCTTGAATGGATGTATTCTTGTCTTTCATTGTGTAAGAGAAGTTCTCCTCTAACAAATCTTGGACAATTTTCTCTGTTGTTTTATTTGTCTCTTCCTGTTCTGGAATTCCCATTGCACGTAGGTTATTCCTTTTGATGGTATCCCTCATGAACCTTAAGCTTTCTTCATTTTGTTTTGATCATTATTCTGATTGATCCTTTTCCATAGAGGTATTGTGATATTTGTATACAATATCATTTATTTTGTCTTCCTTTGATTCAGTTCTGCTCCTTTGCCTGTTCAATATATGTTTCTGAGAATTTAGTATTGATCTTCTAGATTTTTAGTTGTAGATTTTGTATCGTTTCTGATTTTCTTTGTATTTTGTACTTTTATTCTTGTGTTGTCTTCCTAGATTGCTGTATGGTTTTGTCTGTGTTTTCCTCAATTTTTGTCATTGTTTTCCTTGATCTGTCTCAGTCTATTGAAGTTGCCTAAATACAATGCTAGTAGCTGTGGTAGCATAGTGCCTAAGGCACTTGACTGCTAACCCAGAAGGCTGGCAGTTCAAGCCCACCTGCCACTCCTCGGAAGGAAGGTTGGGCATTCTACTTCTGTTGTGTTACTGCCTCGGCAACCCAAAGAGGGTTCGCTGTGGGAACAAATACAATGCTTTTGAATTCCTTATCAGGGAGTTTCAGTGCTGCTGCTTTCTCGGGGATGTGTTCTGGGTCTGTATCCTGGTCCCTTGTTTTACTGTTCTCTCTTGCTTCTTTGTGTGGACTGTGATGGTCTTTTGTCTCCAAAACATTGTGACAGTTTTGTGTTTCATTGGTGATTGTATGAGTGATTCGCCCAGGATTTTTGTTTTCTTTGTTTTATTTTCATGTATCTAAGTAAGCCAGTGTACTATGCTCCTCTATTCTCTAGTTGGTAGCATTTATGTACTCACCATCTGACCCCTTTCCAGCCATCAGCCTCCTGTATGTCCATGCTGTCCTTGGCAAGCGGAGCATATTCTTAGGTCCCTGGAATCTGAATGAGAATGCTGTTGCTTTAAACACCCAAAATGGCCACTGCTTGTAAATATTTATAATGGCTGTGCTTGGCTGCTGCTTGTAAACTTTCAAAATGGCTGCACCTTCCCAATGGCCAAAAGTCCACAGTTCAGTTTTTCTCCATCTTTGCTGATTCCCTTTTTAGTCCCCAGCTACCTGTGCAGCTCTTGGTGAGCAGGGCTGATTTTTTGTTTAATTCTTAGGTCCTGACACCACTTGGAAATACTCAGGCTGTCCTTGCAATCAGGATAGCTGACAGTCTGCAGCTCTGTTTGTCGCCTTACTCACTGTTTTCTTTAAGGTTCTTCTACTAGTTGGTGTTTACTCCACTTCTATATCCGTCCTTTCACAGCTCAGGGCTCTAGAATTACCTTCTATACCTATGTCAATTGGTTTCTCTTTTCTCGGTGGAAGATGGTCTGTGTAGCTTGTCTGTCCATTCCTCCATCTCACAGGAAGTCTCCTTTTATTGTTTTTAGTTTTTATGTTTATGAAAGTGATAGATGCACATAATCAAAGTAAAGTGTTGCCAAAACCTTATCTCTTAATTCACACAACATAGTACCTTGTTGCATGACTCTTGAACCCTTACGTCATTCCCAGAGGAAGCTTTTGTCAGCTCTTGGCTGGTTCCTTCTGCTGTTTCTGTATTTCTGAAAGAAAAATATAAGCAGCTATTCTTGATATATCTGGTTTAGTTGTTAACCTATTGATTTGCTTCCCCTCTTCTGTTTCAGTATATCACAGGTTTTAGTAAAATCAGTAGTGTTAAAGAATATTTTCATTATTATGGATATTTAAATCATACTCATTTCTGAGCCAAAAGTATAGTTATTTTCCTTTCTTGTGTTAATTTTTTTATTGTTTTCTTTGTGGTTAATAACTGCCTTTCATTTTCATTTTCCTCCAGTTTTTTTTAATCTCAGTCTTTATCGTTTCGTCACTTCCTTGTAAGTAGATTTCTTTTTTTCTTTTTTCCCCCCACATTGTTCTCCCTCTCTATCAAGGGTCTCCTACATAGATCCCCTTCCAAGTGGATGATAGTGGTAGCCAGGCACCATCTACTTCTTCTGATCTCATAGTCATATAGGCTGCAGATCGGATGGTGTACCAGTTGCTAGGACTAAGTGTTTCCATGAATTTTTGGTTTTCTTCATTCTTCTTTGCTCTGGACGAGGAGAGACCCATCATTGCATCTAGATGGCAGCTTGCTAGCTTTTAAGATCCCAGTCGCTACTCGCCAAAGCAGGAGGTGGAACTATATTTTGTATAGTATGTTATGCCAGTTGAGCTTGATGTCCTCTGTGACTATGGTCCCGAGCCCACAGGTTCAACTATTCGGTCCCTCTGGGTAGCTGTCTGTGACCAAGCAGTGACCACAACCTTCCCCTTGTCAGCTCTACTATACACCTGGGAATTCTGATCATTCACATAAACGTATAGAACCATTGTCTGCCAACCCTATAAATGTTCTTCGATACCCTCCCCATTTCATAGACATGCCTAATGGTTTAGCCTGTCTACCCATCTATCCACCCATATACCCATGTTTGCATTCACTGACAACGCAGTACTGTATGTGCAAAAGGGTTGATATTTGTTGTCTATACCTCCCATGTACCTCTCTGTGTCTTTCTCACCCTCAATGGTGTCATATTGGTCATTCATGTTTGGTACATTGCCCTTGTCTTCACCCAAATAATACTTACCTTTTTTATCTATCTAACAGCCTTCCCTTCCTTCCCCTCCCACCCCTGGTGACCAACAAAGAAAATTTCCATTTATAGATAAACCTTTTCTTTTTTTTTATTCTTACATTGAATATTCTTTTTTTTTTTTAAATTAGGATTTGGGTG
>NW_006921622.1:9597708-9604889 GCF_000298275.1 Orycteropus afer afer
GCAAATTCTTCTGCTAGTTGGGGTTTAGTCCAATTCTGTATCCTTCCCTTCAAGGCTCAGGGGTCCAAGATTATCTTCTGTGTCTGTGTTAATTGGTTTTCCTTTTCTTTGTTGAAGAGGGTCTGTGCAATCCTTCTGCCTAGTCCGCCATGTTGCCGTAACTCCCATCTATTCAAATTTAATTAATTGTGCTAATTGAAGCTGATTGGGAGCTATGTATGTGGGCAGGGCTTGTTGTTGGTTTGGAGTCATTATAGGTGATCTAGTTGGTCTCTTTTTATTGGTGGACCACCAACTAGTATGTTTATTTAGAGAGAAATCATTTATTAAAATATGTCATTTATTAGGGATCGACAGATTGATTACCAATATTCTTTGAGTCAGGTGGATGCTAGAATTTCACTATTTAGAATTAGACTTTATGTAATTCTTCTTTTTCAGTGTGGTATCCCTTCAGCTGTGACTGATGTCCCAGAGTCTAGATTTCTTTTAGTTTGCCCTCTCTAGAAAATTAACCTCTCTGTTTTTCTAGTGTAGGTGAGAGAGATGTAACAGTGTGTAGTGAAGCAGGAGAATTGGGGGTAGGAACCTGATGGCTCCTCAGAGTCTATCTAGTTCTTCCTATTTTTAGCCTCATGTGAACCCACTCCTCCCAAGTATATATACCTCCTGCCTTTGTACTATTTTACCCCCTTCTACCATCCACTTACATTGGTACCTGATAATTAAATAGTTTCTCCAGTCAGATGCATTGCTTTTGAGCTTGTCTTACTGAAGAAACATTCTTTGGTCTATTGAGTCATTTGCTCCTTTTCTATTTCCTTTGCATCATCCAAAATCCTTACTTACTTACTTATTTATTTATTTATTTATTTTCAAGTATACCATTTATCGATGATGGAATTATACTACGAATACGATTATAAGAAAAGAACAAATCTTTTGAACAGAAAAATCATTGTTTTTACTGAATGAAATATTTCTTAGAAACATAGCATGCAAAAAATTGTCAAATATGCCATTATAGATACCTTGGATAATGTATAGATGTCTCAGTAGTAATTTTTCGAAGTTCCACTCCGTATCACATCAAACAATTTTATTTAATACCTGTGTTTTGGAATGATGAACCATATTTTAGCTAGACTTCTTGGAATAGCTTTGCTCACATTGAGATATGTGGGGAAAAAGATTTCTGGTTAATGAGTCAGCACTTATCCTTAGATACAAATGAGGGTGATAGATAACATTCAATACTATGTTTTGGGCTGATTTCTTTCTTTATTCTTGGTGACTTAATTTCTTCCCTCTGATTCTTGTGAAAAGACAAAGGTACAGATGAAATTGGTATTGGATACCTTCTTGGGAGACATCTTATTGAGACCATTTTAGCTAGTGATTGAATTATTTGAGCAATACTAGGCTTGGTTGAGAGTTCTGGGCATGGGTTTAAATTGGAGCTTTTGACATTTGTAAAGTCATAAGTGGCAATCAGTTATCTTGTGGTAAATGAACTTTTTAGGGATATTGGTTTAGAATTCCATTTATATTTGCTGGCATCGGTCCAATTTAATTTTGCAGCATTTTATTCAAGCTTGCAAGAACCAGAGTTGTTTTTTCTTGACTTTTATGTATACCCGATGTCTAGGGACTCAAAGAATCAGTAAGTTTTAGCTGTCTGTTTTCGGGTATAGCTTGGAAAAGAGGGTTGATTGTTCAGTAATTGCTGGAGTTTATAAGTTAATTTATAGTCTTGTCTTCTCTTTTTGTATAGTCACATATTATATTCTTTGTATTTCCAGTAAGCCACTTATCAAATTTCCAGTAGAGTTTTCCGATGTTTCCACTGTTACTTTCCAAGTTTTCAGATTTTGAGATGGCTAATTTGTGCAAGTTCTCAAGAGTATTGAAAGGAGGGGAGTAGGAGGGAGAAAATCAGGATATAGAAATAATTACTTGGTTTCTCTGTGAGATTCTTCAAAGTTTTTTGTTGTTTCTGGCTTTAAGTTCAGGTTCATCTTTTTAAAATAACTGAACAAAATATCATTTGCTTTTCGTTTTCCGATAAATTGCTTTTATCTGTTAAATTTTCTTCCACCATGTTACTTCTGTATTTAAAATTCCAATTTGGAGCAGATAGCATTTGACTACTGTTGTTTCCTATAGCTGAACATGAATTACTTTTCTTTCAAGATGTCTCTGTCAGCGTAGGGCTGTCAGAGACCTTAAATGGCATGTGTTGTTGCAGTGTAGGGTAATAACCAACTTTCTTTTTTAAAACTTTTATTGATTTGGCTGAAAGTTTACAGAGCAAATTTCTTTTCCATACAGCAGCTCACATATACTTTGTCTCATGACATTGACTGCAATTTCCCAATGCAACAGCTCCCCTCTCACTTCCTCCCCATATGGGAGGTAACACAGTTACCTCTTCCCTGTGTCCTCACTCCCATGCACTCCTCCCCCTTGAACTGTCTCCCTTTGCATACATAGTCCTCTATTCTCCCATAATTAATTTCTCCAAGGAGTGTATGTACCTAATATACATGTTCAGTTCATATGCCTGTCTTTTATTTGGCTGGAAGCCACAGAAGTAGGTTCAATTCCAGTCCTGAAGGGCAGCTAGGGGCCATAGTCTCAGGGGTTCCACCTGGTTCTATTAGACCAGCAAACCTGGTTCCCTGCCCCCCCCCCCCCCGTTTTTAAATGATTTTGAGTTTTGTTCCACATTGTTCTTCCACTCTATCCAGGATCTCCTACATAGATTCCCCTCCTAGTAGTTGACAGTGGTAGCTGGGCACCATCTAGTTCTTCTGATCTCATAGTCATACAGACTGAGGATTGATCACATGGTATATCAGTAGCTTGGATTGTATCCATGTGTCTTTGCTTTTCTTCATTTTTCTTTGCTCTAGACGAGGAGAGACCCATTGTTGCATCTAGATGACTGCTTGCAGGCTTTTAAGATCCCAGTTGCTATTCACCAAAGTAGGATGTGGAACAGTGTTTTTGTGTAGTATGCCAATTGAGCTTGATGTCCCTTGTGACCATGGAATCAATTTTCTTATCAGTTGCAGTATTTGGTAGTGAGTGGTTCAGAGGGAAGTGCTTTATGGAATTATTGGTTGTGTTAAAGCTGCTTTTCATTGAAGGTGTCTTGAAATCCCCGTTCTTCAGTGTACTTCTTTCATTGAGAGTAAAACTGCATAACTGAGCTATCACTTCCTATTCTATTTTCTTCTGTGAGCATCTCTGACAAATTAAGTTCTAGCGTCATTTCCTGTACTGGAATCTCCAAATGGTTCATCTGCTGCATTATTCCTTCCAGGTGGGAGGTTTTCATTTTTAATAACAGATACTTCTGAATCCAAATTCCAGTTAGATAAGTTCTCATGAGAGGTGTTTGATATATGTAGGTTGGTGCCACACCTACTGTTTCTTCCTGCCATTTTTTCTAGCTATTCCTTTGTTTGCTTAAAATTCCTGAGAGGCCACAAGGCCACATATCCTCCCCTGTGTCCTCTCTCAGGGCACTATATCCCGGGCCTAGGCCTCTGAGCAAGCAGGCCAAACAGTTTGAGGGCTGCTGCTTCTGACTTGGCCTTCCTGTAGCAGGAGGAGAAGGGTAGCAGGCAGTAGTCAGCTGAGTGTGCATGTGCTTTGGCTGTGGTGTTGGGTAGGTGACAGAGGGTCAGCCCGAGGACTCACTCTGGGTCCAGCCAGGTCAATTTCAGTGGGTACTGTAGCTTCTAGGGCTGCCTGAGTTGCTGGATCTCCCCCTTTAAGTTCTTTTTGTATTTGTGGCTTCCTATCATTTTGTATAACTATTGTCATTTAGTAGAGTTTCAGGAAGAAGAAGAGGCAGACAGGTGGTTCAGTCGTTTTGGTTTTAAATGGAAGTTATATGTGCTTTTGATGTGGGCTTTTCCCATTTCTTCTAGAGGCTTGTTTTTTTAATCAATTATGAGTGATGATTTTAGTTGATTTTTTCCACTTAGCTCACATTTTTCAGTCTTTCCATGAAGTATACTTTTACTTTTCTGTTTTCATTCTTTTGCTTTTTTTTTTGCCCTTGTAAAAGAATAAAACCAGAGTTGGTATCTTTACTTCTTCAACTGCCTCCTGTAGTTTAGCCTCTCAGTTGTGCTTGATAATTGAATTACAGCTTAGTTTCTATTATAAGCAATAGCTGCATGAAATCTGTACTTTCTGTAAAACTCTCATGGCACTGTCCATTTTTGTCTTTCAGTGACCCTTACATAAAAATCCATTTATGAGAAACTCTTTTAATAATTTATTATCAGGGAAGTTTTTTCCCTTGAGGATCTAGTATATTTTATCATTTTTGATAGATAGATGTATGAAACACATTCTGTTTTTCTTTTTGTCCTAGCTGCCAGGAATCCTAGAACCAAATAAAGTCTTTAGTTACGTCAACTATATTAATCTCATTACTGGGATATTTGTTTCCTCCTTTTCATTCTGTGGGGTTTAAAACTTCACCTCTTAGCTCTTTTTCTCTGTGTGTTGACTTCATTCTCTCGTACTACAGAGTTTCTTCTTGGTGAGACTGGAACCATGACTGCTGGCAGCTTTTGGCTCTCATCTTCCCAGCCCCTTCTGCCAGAAGAAAGGGCTCTCTTGAAGAATCCTGGGGAAGGACTGTGATTGGCCTGTCTTGGATCATGTTCCCATCCCTGTGGCTGGAGAATAGGGAGGGTACTGTGAATGGCAACCCTCACTAGAACCACATAGTTCCAAGTGTACCTGCCTGATATAAATGTTCATCTTATATGCCTGTCTGTTGTTTTGGCTGGAAGTCGCAGGAGTGAGTTCAGTTCTAGGCCTGAAGGGTGAGTCGGGGGCCTATAGTCTTGGGAGTTTCATCAGACTCTATCAGACCAGTAAGCTTGTTTTTTTTTTTTAATGATTTCAAGTTTTGTTGCACATTTTTCTACCACTCTTATTCAGGATCCGCTTGATCCCTTTCCAAGTGGTTGACAGTCGTAGCTGGATACTATCTAGTTTTTCTGGTCTCAGTATCATGTTGGCTGAAGTTCACATGGTCCACTAGTCCCTTGGATTAATTGTTTTCATGCATCTTTAGTTTTCTTCATTCTTTGCTCTGGATGAGGAGAGACCAATTGTACTTTAGATGGCTGCTTATAAGCTTTTAAGAACCCAGTCACTACTCACTAAAGTAGGATGTACAACAATGTTTTTGTATTCTACACCTGTTGAGGTTGATGTTTTGATTACTGTAACTTTATAGTATGTTTTAAAATCAGGAAGGGTGACTCTTCTTACTTGTTTGTTTTCTTTCAGTATTGTTTTAGTTAGTTATCCAGGGCCTCTTGCTATCAATACAAACTTGAATGTTTTTTCTATTTGTATAAAGAACGCTGTTGGAAATTTGATCTGGATTGCATTGCAATTAATAGGTCACTTTCAGTAGCATTGACATCTTAACAATATTAAGTCTTCCAATCCACGAACATGGAATATCTTTCTATTTAAGTTTTCTTTAATCTCTTTCAGCAGTTTTATAGCTTACATTGTATAAATCCTTCACGTACTTGGTTAGATTTATTCCTAAGTATTTTATTCCCGTAGATGGTATTGTAAATGGAATTGTTTTCCTTATTTCCTTTTTGGATTTCTGATTGCTGATGTATAGAAAGGTAGCCGATTTTGTTTGTTGACCTTGTGCTTTGCACCTTTGTTAAATTCCTCTATTAGCCATAGAAGTTTTCTTGTGAATTCTTTCAGATTTTCTATGTATAGGATCATATCATTCCAGAGGGAGCTTTGGTAGCATTGTGCCTAAGGCACTTGACTGCTAATCAGAAGGCTGGTGGTTCAAACCTATCAGCCACTCCTTGGAAGGAAGAAGAGGCAATCTACTTCTGTAGTGATACTGCCTCGGAAACCCAAAGAGGGATCACTATGAGTTGGGTCCGACTTGACGGCACATAACAACAACAGGGTAAATATTGGCCCTTTACCTTAAAAAACACAAAAGTGGAAATTGTGTAAGGAGCATAAGGAAGGATTGAGCTTCTGAGTTACACAGACAGCACATAACAACAACAATAACAACACCATTCCAGATAGAGAGAATTTTACTTTCTTTTCCAATTTGGCTGCCTTTAATTTCTTTTTATCATCTTATTACTGTGGATAGGACTTCCTATAAAATAATGAATGGAAATGGTGAGAGTGGGCATCTTTCTACCCGATTTCAAGAGGAAAGCTCTCAGTCTTAAGTATAATGCTGACTGTTGGTTTGCGTTATAGTGAGGAACTTCCCTTCTATTCCAATCTCGTTGAGGGGTTTCTTCAAGAAGTGTTGTTGGATTTTATCAAAGGTTTTTTTTTTGCATCCATAGAGGTGATTGTATGGTTCTTTTTTTTGATCTTCTGATGTGGTGTATTCTGTTAATTGATTTTACAATACGGAACCATCTCTGTATTACTGGAATAAATGCCATTTGGTTATCTTGTATGACTCTTAGTAAACTGTTGGATATTTTTCACTACCATTTTATTGAGGATTTTTCCATCTATATTCATTAGAAATAGTGGCTTGCAGTTTTTTTTCCTTGTTATATCTTTGGTTTTGGTATCAGGGTTATTTTTACTTCATAGAATAAATTAGTGAGTATTCTTTCCTTCACTGTCTTCTGGAACTGTTTAAATAGTATTGATGTCAATTCTTTTCTAAATGTTTGTTAGAATTCCCCAGTGGAGCCATGTGATCCAGGATTTTTTGTTGGGAGGGTTTTTGATTGCTGATTTGATCTCTCATAATGTTTTATTTTGAGAGGCATTGTGATTTTTTTCTCACTTTAATTCTTAGAACTTTGGTACTTTTTATCTGTTGATTTCTTTTGGTTTTGTATTTTTAAATGATTCCAGACTTAGTGAAAAGTTGCATAATAAGTACAGAGAATGCCTCGTATCTGCCTTTAACTATATTCATCATTTGTAAACTTTTTTTGCCACATTTGCTTTATCATTTATTATTTTTTGTAGGTGAACACATTATTTCTTCTGAACCATTTGAGAATATGTTGGAGATATCATGCATCTTAGTCTATTAATATTTCAGAGTGTATGTTCTAATAGGGAGCTCTGGTAGCATAGTGGCTAAGACACTTGCCTGCTAACCAGACGGCTGG
>NW_006921622.1:9605802-9607328 GCF_000298275.1 Orycteropus afer afer
GCCCAACCTTCCTTCCGAGGAGTGGCTGGTGGGTTTGAACCGCCAGCCGTCTGGTTAGCAGGCAAGTGTCTTAGCCACTATGCTACCAGAGCTCCCAGAAATGAAATAGATTGTCTTAATTGACTTTTATCCTCAAGCAGCCTTCCTAGTAATTTATTTGTATATTACTGATGAATTAAGTACATAATCCTAACATTTGCAGATGCTGACAGTTTTATTTCTTCCTTTCTGTGAAATCAGAATAACTCTAGCAGATTTTACTCACAGCGCCAATTGTGCAAGCCAGTCCAGGAACACTAAGAGCATCCACTTGTGATGTCCCATTGTATAGTTGATAACAAATTCTACTCTACATGCCAGCTGCATCCTATAGAATTCTCATCTTCCCTTCCCTACTCTGTTTAGATCCCAGCTGCCCACAACACCTTTCTCTGTCTATCTCCCGCAGCTGCCCATAGCTGGGTGAGCAGACATTGGCTGTAAGTGTAGGAGTCCACATGACTCTCTACTTCATACCAACCGGCTCCCCTTGTTCCTTTGAATCTGATAATTCTCTGGAACAACTCAGGATTTTCAGCATACCATACTTACTACAGGTTTATTAAATAAAAAAGGATAAAGAAGAAGAGAGGCAAAGGGGAAGATATGGGAGCGATTATAGTGTAGAGCTTCTATGTCCCAAAGAGTGACATGTTAACCTCTCGTGTGCATGATCATCAACCAGGAAACTCCCTGAACCTCCATCTTCCAAAGCTTTTAATGGCCTTGCCGTTTTAATGGCCGTGATAAATTACATCATGTCTCATGAGGCTTAATCAGCATTGGCTTTCCACTTGGTCCCTCTTGGGCTAGTCAGCCCCCACTCATTAGCCTTAGGTGTTAGTCTGGCTCTCAGGAACCAAAATCCCAGTACACATGGCTTTCTTCAAGGTGATTCCACACCTTGCACTTTCCAATCCTTTTAATTTCTTTCTTTCTTACTCTACTGACTGATAGGATCTCACTGAATATTGAATATAAGTTAAAATAGCAGAACAAAATGATACTAAATGTATTCAAAATGCAAAAAGCCAATAGGCAAGATAACCTGTTGTAATGATAATCTCATTATAGTTTGAATGAAACATTTATTAACTCCAGTGAAAATAAAATTTGAGGCAACAAAGGAAACATAATCATAGTAAACACCTTAACTGCACTGTGAAGCATGTTCCTAATGTAAACATTTGAGAGTTGATTTAACTAAAATTAATAGGATAATATTATTGGAGAAGAGAATAGGAGTTATCTGCAAAGAGTGGGGGATCATAAATTGAAAATTAATAGAAAAAAATCTAAATTTTGTAAGTCAGGAATTAAGTAGGTAGTAGAAAAATAGCTAAAATCTTAATTGTTTCTTATTTTTTTTTCTTATTATGATTTGGGTGAAAATTTACAGAGCAAACACACTTTCCATACAGCAGATCACATACACTTTGTCTCATGACATTGACCACAATTTACCACAATGCAACATCTCCTCTCCC
>NW_006921622.1:9607893-9621037 GCF_000298275.1 Orycteropus afer afer
GCAAGCTTTTAAGATCTCAGTTGCTACTCACCATGGTAGAAGGTGGAACAATGATTTGTGTAGTATGTTTTGCCAATTGAGCTTGATGTCCTCTGCGACTATGGTCCTGAGCCCACAGGTTCAACTACTTGGTCCCTCTGGGTAGCTGGCTGTGACCAAGCAGTGACTACAACCTTGACCCTTGTCAGCCCTATTATACACCTGGGAATTCAGATCACACACATAAAGTTATTGGACCACTGTCTGCCAACCCTATACATCTTCTTGGGTGCACTCTCCACTTCATATAGATACCTAATATTTCAGCCTGTCCACCCATCTATCTATGAGCTTGTGTACTTCTACAAAAATGGCTGATCAGACATTTTTTTAAGAAGTTTTTCTTTTCTCCACTTTTTTTAAAAAATTATGATTTGGATGAAAATTTACAAAGCAAATTCACTTTCCATAGAGCAGTTCACATACACTTTGTCTCATGACACTGACCACAGTTTGCCACAATGCAACAGCTCCCCTCCCACTTCTTCCCAATAGTTACCTCTTCCCTGTGTCCATCCTCTATGCACTCCTTCCCCTTGAGCAGTCTCCCAGTATATAAAAAGCCCTTCTTTCTCCCATGATTGTTCTCTCCCTGGATTGTATTTACTTCTATGCCTATATTTTGCTTGGTTGGCAGCCACAGGTGTGGGTTCAATTCCAGACCTGAAGGGCAGCTAGGGACCATAGTCTCAGTGGTTCCACCAGGCTCTATCAAAGCAGCAAACCCGGTCCCCCCTTTTTTTTCCTCCAAATGTTTTTGAGTTTTGTTCCACATCGTTCTCCCTGTCTATCAAGGATCTCTTACATAGATCTCCCTGCAAGTGGTTGACAGTGCTAGCCGGGCACCATCTAGTTCTTCTGGTCTCATAGTTGTATAGGTTGCGGATCACATGGTGTACTGGTCTCTAGGACTAATTCTTTCCATGAATCTTTGGTTTTCTTCATTCTTCTCTCCTCTGGACGAGGAGAGACCCATCGTTGCATCTAGATGGCTGCTTGCAAGCTTTTAAGATCTCAGTTGCTACTTGCCAAAGTAGGAGGTGGAACAAAATTTTGTGTAGTAGTTATGCCAATTGAGCTTGATGTCCCCTGTGACTATGGTCTCGAGCCCACAGGTTCAACTACTCAGTCCCTCTGGGTAGCTGGCTGTGACCAAGAAGTGACTACAGCCTTGCCCTTTGTCAGATCTACTATACACCTGGGAATTCAGATCATACAAATACACTTATAGGACTATTGTCTGCCAATCCTATACATAGTCTTGGGTACACTCCCCACTTCATAGACCTACCTAATAGTTCAGCCTATCCACCCATCTATCCACCCGTATACACATTTGCCTTCACTGACAATGAAGTACTGTATGTGCAAAAGGGTTCATCTTTGTTGTCTGTACCTCCCACATACCTCTCTATGTCTTTCTCTTCCTCAGTGCCACCATATTGATCACTCATATTTGGTACGTTGTCCTTCTCTTCATGCAAATCAGTACTTATCTCTACCTATCTAACAGTGTTCCTTCCCTTCCCCTCCCACCCCTGGTAACCAACAAAGTTTCCTTTCATATATAAACCTTTCCTTGACTTATTACAATAATGAGCTAATACAATATTTGTCCTTCTGTGATTGACTTATTTCACTCAGCATAATGTCCTCCAAGTTAATCCATGTTATGCGGTGTTTTGCAGATTCTACATTATTCTTTAGTGGTGCATAGTATTCTATTGTGTATTTGTACCGTAGTTTGCTTATCCATTCTTCTGTTGATGGGCACCTAGGTTTTTTCCTTTTTTTGCTGTTGTAAGCAGTACTATGATGCACATGGTTGTACATGTATCTGTTCTTGCCCTGGCTCTCACTTCTTCAGGATATATATACGTAGTAATGGGATTGCTGGGTCAAATGCTATTTCTAATTCCACCTTTTTAATGAATTGCCATACTGCTTTCCACGGTGGTTGTATCATTTGACACTCCCAGCAGCAGTGTATGAGATTCCCAATTTCTCCACATCCTCGGCAGCATTTGTTATTTTCTGCCTTGTTGAACTTTGCCATTAGTGGTGGGATGAGATGGTATCTCTTTGTTTTGATTTGCATGGCTCTGATGGCTATAGAGCGTGAGAATCACTTCATGTGTTTGCTGGCTACCTGCATATCCTCTTTGGTGAAGTGTCTATTTATGTTTTCTGCCCATTTTTTAATTGGATTGTTAATCTCTTTGTTGTTGAGGTGTTGGAGTTTTGTGTAAATTCTAGAAATAAGTCCCTTGTCAGATACGTCATTGCCAAATATTTTTTCCCAATCTGTAGGGTTTTTTTTGACTCTTTTGGAGAAGTCCTTGGAAGCACATAAAAATTTATTTTTTAGAAGGTCCCATTCATCTAGTTTCTCTTCAGCTGTTTGTGCATTTTGGGTTATACTGGATAGTCTATTTATGGCATATATTAGCGCCCCTAAATTTGCCCCTAGTTTTTCCTTGAGAAACTTCATTGTTTTAGGTTTCAAATTTAAGTCTTTGATCCATCTGGAGTTCGTTTTTGTGTATGGTGTGAGGTACAAATCTTCTTTCATTTTTCTGCAAATGGATCTCCAGTTTTGCAAGCACCATTTATTAAACAAACATTCTCTTCTCCATTTAATGGATTTTGGGCCTTTGTCAAAGATCAGCTGACTGTAGGTCGATGGATCTATTTCTGGGTTCTCAGTTCTATTCCATTGGTCTGTGTGTCTGTCATTATACCAATATCAGGCAGTTTTGACTACTGTGGCTGTATAGTAGGTTTTGAGATCGGGCAGTGTGAGACCTCCTACTTTTGTTTTTCTTCTTCAGTAGTGCTTTGCTTATCCAAGGTCTCTTTCCTTTCTATATAAAGTTAGTGACTGGTTTTTCCATAAATATAATTCTTTTGAATTCTTTATCAGAAAGTTGCAATGCGGCTGCTTCCTCAGGGACATGTTCTGGATCTGTATCCTGCTCATTTCTACCACTTTATCTTGCTTCTTTGTGTGGACTGTGATGGTCTGTTGTCTCCGAGACATCGTGGTGTTTTTGTATTTAGATCTCTGTTAACTGTTTGTGAAGAGCAGCAATGGCTCTTCTTGATGGTTTTTTTATAGTTGGCCCGTTGGTGGAGGAGGAAGTGGTGGCTCTCACTCAGTAAGTGAAGCTGCAGGAGGGTGGGTATAGTTGTGTTGTATGGGGATTGTTGCTGTCTTCCACTCAGAGAAAAATAACAATTGAATAACCATTAATAAAAGTAAAGGCAAATGGACAAAAAATATACTGTGTAATCACACTGGAATAGTAACTAAAAAAAGAAAAAGAAAGAAAAAAAACCCTGAAATATCTGGGTAGAGGGCAATAAGAGAAATATGGTAGAGAAAGAGAATAATGAAAAAAAGGGAAAAACGCAAAAAGACCAACAAGGAATGACGTTAACCACAAGAAAGAAAACTTGTGACGTTAACCACAAGAAAGAAAACTTGTGACGTTAACCACAAGAAAGAAAACTTGTAACTAGCTGAAAATTACCACCTGGAATGGGAAGAATAAAAAATAATAGTAAAAAGGACAACAGTAATAATAATAATAATAATAATAATAATAATAATAATAATAATGGTAGTTTTGAAACAGACAAAAACAAACTAAAAAACAGGGAAAAAAAAAAACAACCCAGAAAAAAAACCATGGGGTCAGGATGGGGCAGGGCACCCAGGCTCTGTCTGAGCACACAGACTGGGTGGGATGGAATTCCTGCCGCCCCAGAAATTGGGTGGGAGTGAGGGATGGCTGCACCTCCATTCACCAAGAGGACAGTGGGGTATGAGTAACAAGGGGAATGTCGCACCTTTCCAATCATTCGAGTCTGGAATGTCCTTGGGGTTATTGGCAAGTAGAGCCTGTTCTTAAGTCACTGAAATCTGGGAGAATGCTATCACTTTAAATCTCTGAAATGGTTAAGGTGCTTGTAAACATTCAAAACGGCTGCGTCCTCCGGACAGGCAGAAGTCCACAGCTTGATACGCTGTCCTCTTCCGTGCTTCCCTTTTTATTCCCCCCAGTTCCCAGAGCAGTCCTTTGTGTGGTCCCTGGCTAGCAGGGCTGATTTTTAGGTTAATTACCATAACTCGGCAATATCCAAGCTGTCTGTTCCGTCAGGATCACTGCCAGACCGCAGCTCCGTGTGTCTCCTTTTTTGGTATTTTCATGCAAATTCTTCTGCTAGTTGGAGTTTAGTCCACTTCTATACTCTTCCCTTCAAGGCTCAGGGATCCAGGATTATGTTCTGTATCTGTGTTAAATGGTTCCCCTTTTCTTTGTTGAAGAGGGTCTGTGCAGTCTTTCTGCCTATTCTGCCATCTTACTGGAACTCGAGCTTTTTCAAGAGTTTTACACATTTATTTTTGAAGGGCAAAACACTTAGTTTAAATACAAGTTCAAGTTCAATAGAATCAGTCTGTCAGAGTCAGCAGTGATGCCACTGTGCCTTAGAAATAATAACTATATAATATGTATTGTTTTATGATTCATTTCATAATGTCACTTTTAGACATTTGCCAGAATCATGAGTCTTCTCTTAGGGAAGAAAGGTGGTCTGATATTTTATTCATACACATCTTTCTTATTTGAAACATAATCTACAATTTCTTGAGGACACGTTAATTTTTCCACATCTGTGTCAGGAATTTCAAACCCAAATTCATTCTCCATGCTCAGGATAATCTCCACTTGGTCCAAAATGTCTATGGCCAGGTTTTTAATAAAATGGGAATTTACTGCTAGCTTTTCTGGGTCAATCTTATCATAAAATTTCAAGACATAAAGAATATGGTCTTTGATTCCCTCTAATGTCACTGGGGGGAGCTCTGGTAGCATAGTGGCTAAGACACTTGCCTGCTAACCAGACGGCTGGCGGTTCAAACCCACCAGCCACTCCTCGGAAGGAAGGTTGGGCAATCCTACTTCCGTAGTGATACTGCCTCGGAAACCCAAGGAGGGGTCGCTATGAGTCAGGGCTGACTCGATGGCACATAACAACAACAACAATGTCACTGGGTAGGAGCTCGGGTAACACAGTGCCTAAGGCATGTGACTGCTAACCAGAAGGTTGGTGGTTCAAACCCACCAGCCAGTCTGTGGAAGCAAGACTGGATAATCTACTTCCATAAAGATTTGCCATCTCAGAAGCCTAATGGGGTTCGCCATGAGTTGGAATCGACTCAGTAGCTGTGGGTTTGGTTTGATTTTTAATGTCAGTGGGACTACTACATTGGTATACTGGTGGGCACAACTGTGTAATTCTGCTGGGAACCTGTATGAGCACAGAGACTGGATGTGGTCTCATCCAGATCTCTGTGGGGCACAGGCAGTGCTGAGTGGCTGGGCCACGGTCATCATGATAGTCTGGGGCAGTGGTGCGAAGGTGGTGGACACGAGCCACCATAGCTATCTATGCCATCTAGTCTGATTCTGATTCATAATGACCCTATAGGACAGAGAGGCAGAAAGGACATGAGCCACCATAGCTATGCTAACCCAGGATGCACTGCCTTCCTGATCACATTATGATTACATTGTGTAATCTCTAGATTAATTTAGGGAGAAATGATATCTTAAAAATACTGATTCTTTTGGTCCATGAACAAAGCATACTTCCATTTATTGAGGTCATCTTTAATTTCTCTCAGTAATGTTTGCTAGTTTTTAGTGTATAGGTCTTATATATATTTTGTCAGATATATCCCTTTTATATTTTTTGATGTTGTAAATGGTATTTTTTTTTTGTTATTTAATTAATAGATGTTATTTTGGAAGAGTTTCATATGTACAGAAAAATTAAGCAGATGAGGAGTTGCTGTATACTCACAGGTCATCCCAGATTCTTAAATAGCCAGGAGCCCCTTAGAAAGGGGAGGCCTATCACTAATAGTGATTGCTTCATGAATATCAAATTCTTCTGATCACAGCTGGAATACATAAGATGTTCCAGAATGTTAAATCATGGAAAGTAGCTTTTGTTATGTAAAACAAGGAGTAGCCAACACTCCAGAATAAGGTCAGATTCATGTTTGCTGTGTAGGTGAGGGACTCAAAGGGGGCCCACCCTCTTCTAATCCCCTCTGGCCATGTAGGCTTAGTTAGGTGGGCTGAAAACTTCTACTTGTACCTAGCACCATAGCCAAGGGACACCAAGTTTCATCCCCCAGGCATTTTTATATCCCAAAGACTACATGACACATTATATGGGGTACAATGTAGATTTTTCCTGTCTGAACACCACCTAATAGGTTGGTGTTGAGTCAGCTTAGTACTAACACAGAAGGGTGCCTGGTAACAAAGATAAGGCTTCAGAGGATTGGGGGGCAGTTTTCCTTGCAGGGCTTCATTGTACCCCTTACTTTCCTGAGGCTTGTTGCCAAAGTGATGATCAAAGAGTCCCAACTCATTTCCACGTATTTAAGTATTGCCTAGCTGTTTCAGGAAAACAAAAAACCCACTGCCATCTAGTCTGATTCTGATTCATAATGACCCTATAGGACAGAGTAGAAATACCCCATAGGCTTTCCAAGCCTGTAAACCTTTACCTAGTGAAGCATGCTGCCTCATCTTTTTCCCGTGGAGCAGCTGGTGTGTTTGAACTGCCCCATGTTTTGGTTAGTTGCCAAATGCTTTAACCACTGCACCACTAAAGCGCCTTTAGAAAAACACAGAGCACCTTAATTGCTCAGGCTATTTTCAGAAACTAGAAACAAAAGACCAAACCAAGTTCATTGTGCTGGTACACTATAGAGAGTTACCATATGCCTCCATTCTCCATGCATGATCTCCCTTGATACTAACATCTTGCATTAGTGTGGTGCATTTTTTAGTAAGTCAGTATTGATACATTATTATTCACTGAAGGTCCATAGTTTACTTTTAGGTTCACTCTTAGTGTTGTACAGTTCTGTGACTTTTGACAAATGTCATGTATCAGCTTTTACAACATCATTCTGAGTAGTTTCACTGCCCTAACAAATCCTTTGTACTTTATTTATTGATCTCTTTTCTCCTCGCCCCAGACAAACCCTTAATAACCACTCATCTTTTTACTGTCTAGTTTTTGTAATAAAAATTGTTATAGAATTATAGATAATATTTGCCATTTCAACATTTTTTATGTGTACAATTCGGTGATACCAGTTATCTCAGTTATGTTGTCTGTGTCTATATTTGCCTTTTCCAGAAAGTCATTATGATAGGACACATATGATATGTAGCCTTTTTGGACATCTTTTTTTTTTTTTTTCATACTTTGCATTAGGCATTTAAGGTTTTTCTGGGGGCTTACTAGCTCATTTGTTTTATTATTGCTGCATAATATTCCATTGTGTGGAATACATTGTTTACCTATTAAAAGATATATTGGTTGCTTCATTTTTGGCAGTTATAGATAGATTTACTGTTTGTGTGTAGGATTTATGTTAATATAGTTTTCCACGGAATTACTAAATACCTAGGAGTGTATTGCTGGATTGTATGTGTATTAGTTTTCTACGGTTGCTCTAAGAAAATTCCACAAACTGGGTAGTTTATCAGAACAGAAATTTATTGTCTCATAGTTGTAAGGCTGAGAGTCCAAGATCAGCATATTGGGCTTGTTGATTACTTAAGCGAGGTTTTGAGGAAGAGACTGTTCCATATTTTTTTCCCATTTTCTGGTAGCTCTGTGTGTTCCTTGGCCTGCACCTGTAGTGTCACATTGCATCTTTTGCTCTGTTTTGCTCTGTATGTGTCTGTTCTGTTCTTTTCTAAGGATAGTCCTCAGATGTCGTTAGAACCCATTGTACTGTGGATTGACTTCATGTTAAATTGACAGGTCATGTTCACAGGTAGAGGATTTAGGAATTCATTTAACATTTTGGGAAACATAGTTCAGTCCATAACTATAGGGTAAGCCTATGTTTAACTTTGTTAAGAACCTGCCAAGATGTCTTCCTAAGTGACTGTACCATTTTACATTTATAACAGCAGTGAATTAGAATTCCTGTTGCCCCTTATCCTCCTCAGCATCTTCTTTGTTGAAGTGTCCAAATATTTGCCATTTTTAAATTGAATTGTTTGTTTTAATATAATTGAGTTTTAAAAGATCTTTGTATATTTTGCATCCATGTCCTTGTGTTTTGAAAATATTTTTCTTAGTTTGTGATGTGTCATTATCTTTTTTCTTTAAACACATTTTATTGAAATATAGTTTATGTACAGTGAAATACACAAAACTAAAGTGACATGGGCCAGTGCATTTTATTTATTTATTTATTTATGCTGTGTTCCCTCCTCTCCCCTCTCACCGCTGGTAATCAACAAAGAAAGTTTCCTTCCATATATAAACCTTTCCTTTGACTTTTTACAATAATGAACTAATACAATATTTTTCCTTCTGTGATTAACTTATTTCACTGGTCTATGTGTCTCTTATTGTATGAGTACCAGCCTGTTTTGACTACTGTGGCTGTATAGTAGGTTTTGAGATCCGGGAGTGTGAGACCTCCTACTCAGTAGTGCTTTGCTTATTCAAGGTCTGGTTCCTTTCCATATAAAACCAGTGATTATTTTTTCCCTATTCTTAAAGAATGTTGATTGGATCTGGATTGGGATTGCATTGAATGTATAGATTGCTTTGGGTAGTATTGACGTTTTCACAATGTTCAATCTTCTTATCCATAAGCATGGGATGTTCTTCCATTTATGTAGATCTCTTACAGTTTATTGAAGTAGTCTTTTATAATTTTCTTTGTACAGGTTTTTTGTGTCTCTGGCAAGATTTATTCCCAAGTATTTTATTGGTAGCTGTTGTATTGATTTCCTTATTTCCTTTTCAGCAGTCTCTTTGCTGGTGTAGAGAAATCCAACTGATTTTTGTATATTGATCTTGTATCCCTCCACTATGCTAAATCTGTTAGTTAATTCCAGTAACTTTTTTTTTTTTTTTTTTTTGCCGAGTCTCTTGGGTTTTCTATGTGTAGGATCATATCATCAGCAAATAGGGATAGTTTTGCTTCTTCCTCCCAATTTGGATGCGTTTGATTCCCTTTCTTGCCTTATTGCCCTGGTAAGACTTTCAATACAGTGTTGAATAGAAGTGGTGATAGAAGGCATTCTTGCCTTTTTCCTGTTCACAAGGGGAATGGTTTCAGTCTCTCTCTATTAAGAATAATGTTGGCTGTTGGTTTTGCATATATGCCTTTTATTATGTTGAGGAATTACCCCTCTATGAGAGTTTTTACCAGGAATGGGTAGTTGGATTTTATTAGACGCCTTTTCTGCATTGATTCATATGATCGTGTGGTTCTTTTCCTTTGTTTTATTTATGTAGGGATGACATTGATTGTTTTTCTAACACTGAACCATTCTTTCATACCTGGTATGAACCCCATGGTCATCATGTATTTTTTTTTTTTCCTGATATGTTGTGGGAGTCTATCGGGTTGGATTTCATTTAAGATTTTTGCATCTGTATTCATGAGGGATATTGGTCTGTAGTTTTCCTTTTTAGTGATGCCCTTGCATGGTTTTGGTATCAAGGTTATGTATGCTTGCTTCATAAAATGAATTTGGTAGGATTCCATCCTTTTCTATGTTCTGGAATAGTTTGAGTAGGATCGATGTCAGTTCCCTGAACATTCAGTAGAATTCGCCAGTGAAGCAAAAAAAAAAAAAGACTAGGTCTTTTTTTTGTTGGTAATTTTTTTATGACCTGTTTAATTTATTCTATTACGGGTCTGTTCAAATTTTCCACCTCCGCCTGTGTTAGTTTAAATAAGTAGTGTGTTTCTAGAAATCTGTCCATTTCGTCTAGATTTTAAAATTTGTTGGAGTATAGTTCTTAATAGTGTATCCTGATACTATTTTAATTTCTGTTGGTTTTGTTGTGATGTCACCCTATGCATTTTTTACTAGTGCTATTTGTATTCTTTCCCTCTTTTCCTTTGTTAAATTTGCCAGTGATTTGTCAATTTTATTAATCCCTTAAAAAATAAAAGTAACTTCTAGTCCTGTTGCTCTTTTTCTGTTGGCTTTCTATGTTTTTGTCTCATTTATTTTTGCTAGAATCTTTATTATTTCTTTTGGTGACTGTAGACTTTTTTTACTGCTCTTTTTCTAATTGTTGGAGATGTTCGGTTAAGGTGTTGATTTTGGTTCTTTTTTGATGTGTGCATTTATTGCTATAAATTGGCTTTTGCTGTGTCTCAAAGATCTTGGTATGTGTGTTTTCATTCTGTTTGATTCAAAGAATTTTTAAATTCTTTCTATTACCCAGTCATTTTCAAGGAGGGTGTTATTCAGTCTCCATTTGTTTGCTCTTTTGTTGTTGATCTTTCTGTTGTTGATTTCTTATTTTATAGCATTGTGATCTGAGAAGATGCTTTGGAGTATTTCAGTGTTTCTAAATTGATTAAGGCTTGTGTCATGGACTAACATATGGTTATCCCGGAGAATGTTCCATGTGCTTTAGAAAAGAATGTATGCTGTGCTGTTGTTGGGTGAAGTACTCTGTAGATATGAATAAGGTCAAGTTGGTGGATTGTATTGTTTTGTTTTTCTGTATCTTTGTTGAGTTTCTTTTCAGTTGTTCTATCTTTGATTGAAAGTTGTGTATTAAAGTCTCCTCCTATGACTGTGGAGTCATCTGTGTGTGTTTTCAATTCTGTTACAGTCTGGTTTATGTATTTTGTGGCTCTTTCTTTGGCTGCATAGATACTTACTATTGTTATGTCCTCTTGTTCACTCAATCCTTTAATCATTATATAATGTCCTGTCTTGTCTCTTACAGTGATTTTTGTCTTAATGTCAATTTTATCAGAAACTAATATTGCCACTCTTTGCTCTTTTATGGATATAGCAGAGCTTGTGGAGCTGGCACAGGACCGGGCAGTGTTTTGTTCTGTTGTACGTAGGGTAGCTATGAATTGAAAACAAGTTCATGGCACCTAACAACCACAATAGCTCTTTCATGGTTGCCATTTGCTTGATACGTCTTTTTTCAGCCTTTGCTGTTTAGTCTGTTTTTGTCTCTTTCTCTATGATGTATCTCTTGTGGATATCATATTGATGGGTTGTATTTTCCTATCCAGTCTGCATTTCTTCATCTCTTAAGTGGTCCATTTATCCATTTACATTCATTGTAATTATTGACAAGTGTGAATTTGTTGCTGTAATTTTGTTATGTGCTTTTTCGTGGTGTTGGTGATTTCTTTGTTTCATATAATTTTCTGTGCTGAGCTTGTTTTGTTTATGAGTCATGATATCATTTCCTTTGTTGCTGTTCCTTTAGTATTTGATAAATATTTGTAGCGGTCTTTTTTTAAATTAAATTTTATTTTTTTTATTGTGATTTAGGTGAAAATTTACAGAGCAAATTCACTTTCCATACAGCAGGTAACATGCACTTTGTCTCATGACATTGACCACAATTTACCACAATGCAACAGCTCCCCTCCCACTTTCTCCCCATAGTTACCTCTTCCAAGTGTCCATCCCTCCATGCACTCCTACCCCCTGAACTGTCTCCTTGTGCATAAGCATCCCTTCTTTCTCCCATGATTGTTCTCTCCAAGGAGTGTGTCTATCTCAGGTAAATGTTAACTCATATGCCTGTCTATTGTTTGGCTGGAAGCCACAGGTGTGGGTTCAGTTCCAGACCTGACTGGCAGATAGGGAACATAGTCTCAGTAGTTCCACCAGGCTCTATGGGACCAGCAAACCTGGTCTCCCCCCACTTGCATAGTATTCCATTGTGTGAATGTACCATAGTTTGGTTATCCACTCCTCAGTTGATGGACACCTAGGTTGTTTCCATCTTTTAGCTATTGTAAATAGTGCTGAGATGAACATGGGTATGTATATATCTGTGCTTGTCATGGCTCTCACTTCTTTACGGTATATACCTAGTAATGGAATGGCTGGGTCAAATGGTATTTCTAATTACAACTTTTGAAAGAATCGCCACATTGCTTCCCACAATGGTTGTACTATTTTACAGTCTCACCAGCAGTGTATGAGAGTCCCAATCTCTCCACAACGTCCCCAGAATTTGTTATTTTGTGTCTTGTTGAACTTTGCTACTAGTGCTGGAGCAAGATGGTATCTCATTATTGCTTTGATTTGCATCTCTCTAATAGCTAATGTCTCGACTAGACGGCACATAACAACAACAACAACAATAGCTAATGATCATGAGCATTTGTTCATATGTTTGTTGGCCATTTGAATATTCTTCTTGGTGAATTGTCTATTCATGTCTTCTGCCCATTGGATTGTTTGTCTTTTTGTTATTGAGGTGTTGGAGTTTTCTATAAATTCTAGAGATAAGATCCTTGTCAGATAGGTAATTCCCAAATATTTTTTCCAATCTGTAGGTTCTCTTTTGACTCTATTGAAGAAGTCTTTGGAAGCACATAAAAATTTAATTTTTAGAAGGTCCCAATCACCTGGTTTCTCTTCTGCTGTCTGTGCATTTTGAGTTATGCTTGATAGTCTATTTATGACATATATTAGGGCCCCTAAATCTGCCCCTAGATTTTCCTTGAGGAACTGTTCCGTTTTAGGTTTCACATTTAAGTCTTTGATCCATCTGAAGTTCGTTTTTGTATATGGTGTGAGGTACAAATCTTGTTTCATTTTTCTGCAAATGATCTCCAGTTTTGCCAGCACCATTTGTTAAACAAACATTCTCTTCCCCATTTAACGGATTTTGGCCTTTTGTCAAAGATCAGCTGACTATAGATCGATGGATCTATTTCTGGGTTCTCAATTCTATTCCATTGGTCTGTGTGTCTGTCATTAACCCAATACCAGGCAGTTTTGACTACTGTGGCTGTATAGTAGGTTTTGAGATCGGGCAGTGTGAGACCTCCTACTTTGTTCTTCTTCTTCAGTAGTGCTTTGCTTATCTGAGGTCTCTTTCCTTTCCATATAAAATTAATGATTGGTTTTTCTATATCCCTAAAGAATGTTGATGAGATCTGGATTGGGATTGCATTGAATGTATGAATTGCTTTGGGTAGAACTGACATTTTTACAATGTTCAATCTTTCTATCCACGAGCATGGGATGTTCTT
>NW_006921622.1:9633594-9652676 GCF_000298275.1 Orycteropus afer afer
TTTTTTTCTGATTGATCTCTTTCCAAAGATGTATTAGGTATTTGTCTTTAATCTCATTAATTGTCTCTTCCATTACATCAATTCTTCTCCTTTGTCCTTACCATGTTTTATCTATTTTTGACAATTTGGTATTAATATTGTGGATTTTCTATCTGTAGATTTAGAATCAGTTCTAATTTTTCATTTATTTTATCATTTTGTTCTTGTATTTTCTTCCAGAATTCTTCTAGAGTTTTTTCTGTGTTTTCTTTGGTCTGTCTCTCAATCCTTTGAAGATACCTAAATATAATTCTTTTGCATTCTTTATCAAAGAGGTCCAATGCTGCTTCTTCCTCAGGTATGTGTTCGGGTCTGTATCCTGCTCCCTCGTTTCTATCACTTTATCTTTTATCTTTGTGTGGACTATGATGGTCTGTTGTCTCCGAGACATTGTGGCGTTGTTGTATTTAGATCTCTGTTGACTGTTTGTGAAGAGCAGCCAAGGGTGGTCCCAGCTCTTCTTGGTGTTTTTTTATCGTTGGTCGATCGGTGGAGAAAGGAGGTAGTGGCTCTCGCTCAGTAAATGAAGTTGCAGGAGGTGTGGGTATAGTTGTGTCTTATGGGGACTGTTGCTGTCTCCCACTCAGACCCAAATTATAATTGAATAATGATCAAAAAACTAAAAGCACATGGACAAAGAACACACCGTGTAATCACACAGGAACAGTAACCGAAAAAAGAACAAAGGGAAAAAGAAGAAAAACACAAGAAAATCTGCAATATGTGGGGATAGGGCACTAAGAGAAAACAAAGGTAGAGAAGGAGAACAATGATAAAAAGAATGGGAAAAATGCAAAAAGAAAAACAAGGAACTGTGTCAACCACGAGAAGAATTGGGGAAAAAATTAAACAAAAAAAAATACCCTTTTTTTTTTTTTTCCAACTAGGAACTGGGAAAAGAAAAAAAGCTGAAAACTAGGACCTGGGTTGGGAAGAGCAAAGTATAATAGTAAAAGGGGTAAAAGTATTAATAATAACAGTAGTTTTAAAATAGACAAATATAAGCAAACTAATACCAGATAAAAGAAAGCCAAAAAATAAAACAAAAGTAAAAGAAAAAAAAAATTGGTGGAGTGACAGGGCAGGGCACCCAGGCTGCATCTGAGCATACCGACTGGGATGGTGTTCCTTAGGGCACAGAAGGTAGGTGGGGTGCAGGTTGGCCACACCTCCCTTCACCAAGGGGTGTGGGGTATAAGAGTAACAAGGAGAATGTCGCACCTTTTCAGTTGTCTAGGTCCGGAGTGTCCTTGGGGTTACTGCCAAGCAGAACCTGTTCTCAAGCCCCTGGAATCTGGGAAAGCGCTGTCTCTTTAAATATCCCAAATGGTCAATCTGCTTTAAATATTTAAAATGGCAGCCACCTCCTGGCAGGCAAAAGTCCACAGCACAGCCTGTCTTTGTCTTTGCCTTCTTCGTTTATACCCCAGTCACCAGACAGTCCTCCGTTCAGTCCCTGGCTGGCAGGGCTGATTTTGAGGTTCATTCTTAAGTCCTACCACCACTCGGCACTCTCCAGGCTTTCTTTGCCGTTAGGATTGCTCAGGATTGCTGCCACACTGCAGCTGTGTATGTTTCCTTTTTTGGTATTTTCATGCAAATTCTTTTGCTAGTTTGGGTTTAGTCCACTTCTGTATCCTTCCCTTCAGGGTCAGGGTCCAGGATTATCTTCTGTGTCTGTGTTAATTGGTTTCCCTTTTTTCTGTTGAAGAGGATCAGTATAGTCTTTCTGCCTTGTCCGCCATCTTACTGGAACCTTTCCTGGTCTTCTTTTTTATTTGATATGAAGGTTTATTATTTTTCTTTGAGGTTGCCCTGTGAGTTACAGTTTTCTTCCCAGGTTTAGAATTGTCTGTTCTATCTTGTAGTTGTCTTGATTTCCTTGCCATTTAGACGTTCTGTAACTACAGTATTTATTCCCTCTTTTTGGTTTGTAGTTGTCCTCATTTGTCAGTTGATGTCTCTGGTTTCCTGTTTACAATCTTGTAGATTTGTTTACTTTGGATACTTACATAACTGGGTTGGTTTCTGGGTTATGTCATCATGTGTGTTAATGGTCAGTTATTGTTTCCTGCTGTTGGTTCTCTGTCCAAAAGATTCTTTTTAGCATCTCTTAAAAGGTTGGTCTGGTTTTAACAATTCTCTTAATTTCTGCTTATCTGGAAATGTTGTAATTACACCATCATATTTGAGGGGCAATTTTGCTGGGTATATAATTGTTCAAAATTGTTTTATTTCAGGGTTTTATATATACAATTCCGTTGTCTTGTCGCCTTCATGGTTTCTGCCGAGAAATCCGAACTCAGTCTTATTTGTTGCTCCTTTTAGATAGCTTTTTGTTTTCCCTATACTGCTTTCAGGATTTTTTCCTTTGTCTTTGGTTTTCGTGAGTTTCACGATGATACATGTGTTGGTGATTTTCTTCTGGGGTCTGTCATGCTTGGGATTTCTTGGACTTCCTGAATGGATATATTCTCATCTTTCATCATACCAGGGAAATTCTCTTCCAACAAATATTGGGACAATTTTCTCTATTGTTTTATTTGTCTCTGCTGTTCTAGAATTCTGATTACATGTAGGTTTTTCCCTTTGATGGTATCCCACATGAACCTTAGGCCTTCTTCATTTTGTTTTGATATTTTTTCTTATTGACTGCTTTCCAAAGAAGTGTTGAGGTATTTGTCTTCAATCTCACTAATTCTGTCTTCCACTGATTCATTTCTACTCTGTTGCGTATTCATTGTGTTACTTGTTTCTGAGAATTCAGTATTAATCTGGATTTCTATCTGTAGATTTAGTATCATTTCCAATTTTTCATTTATTTTGTCATTTTGTTCTTGTATTGTCTTTCAAAATTGTTCTAGGCTTTTCTCTGTGTTTCCCTCAATTTTGTTAGTGTTTTCCTTAATCTGTCTTTCAGTCCATTGAAGTTGGCTAAATATAATTCTTCTGAATTCCTTATCGGGGAGTTTCAGTGCTGCTACTTCCTCAGGGATGTGTTCTGGGTCTGTATCCTGGTCCCTTGTTTCTCCTGCCTTTTTGTGTGGTCTGTGATGATCTGATATCTTTAAGACATTGTGACGTTTTTGTGTTTATATTTAGTTGGTGATTGTATGTTGGAGTGACTTGCCCATGATTTTTGTTTTCTTTGGGTGTTATCTAAGTAAGCAGATTGTGATGCTCCTGTCTTTGCTAGTTTGCAGCACTTGTATACACTCACCACTTGCCTCCTTTTCCATTTTCATCTTCCCTTATGTCACTGCTGTCCTTTTGAAATGGAGTCTATTCTTAGGTCCTATTTTCATTCAGGTTTTTCTTCTAATTGAGTCCTCTTCCTGTTCTGAATATTTCCTTTCAAAGCTTGGGGCTCCAGAATTATCTTCTGTATCTCTATCATTTGGTTTCTCTTTTCTTTATTGAAGAGGGTCTGTGTATTCCACCATCTTACAAGAAGCTGACTTGTTATTCACTTGAATGGCTTCTGTCTTCTATAGAAGTTTTTATTTTGATAAAGTCTGACTTAACAGTTTTTCTTTTTTCTTTTTTTTTCACATGGATTATTGTGGTGGTTAAGTTTGTGTGTCAATTTGGCTGGGCTTGGTTGAGTGGCTGGGCAGCTGGTGGTAAGTTATTCCACATGATTAGGCTGGTCTTCAACTCTATGATGGGACCTACTACAAGCAGCTGAGTAGCTGCTTTAGGGATGTGGTCTGCTTCCCATATATAAGAAATAGCTTTGGGAATGGTCTCTAGCTTATGGCACGCTTGAACCCTGCATGTAGCTGTGTCGTTGTTCAGCAGCCTGCCATGCTCTGCTGACCTTGGGACTTTCAATGGACTTGAACTTAATGGTGTGCTGTGTGGTTTGTTAACATCAGAACTGTGCCATTTTATTTGTCGACCTTGGGCTTGTTAGCCTCAGCAGCTAGTAGTTGCCTGAGTAAAGAGATGCCTCTAGCTTCTGGGCTGGGAGCAAGTGGCAGAGCTGAAGCCCAAGGTTGAGGGGCTTTCACATAGCCACTGGAGCCTGGCACTTTGAACTCAGACTTCTAGCCTCCATACTGTAAGAGAATAAACTCGTTTGTTCAAGCCATCACATTTGTGATATATTCTTGTTAGAGTGGCACTAGATAACCAGAACAATCATCTACTTGGTGTTATATCTAAAAAGTAATTGGTAAACCTAATATCACCTAGGAGCTCTGGTAGCATAGTGCCTAAGGCACTTGACTGCTAACCAGAAGGTTGGCGGTTCAAACCCACCAGCCACTCCTTGGAAGGAAGGTTGGGCAATCCTTCTTCCGTAGTGATACTGCCTCGAAAACCCAAGGAGGCGTTGCTATGAATTGGGGCCGACTCGACGGGCACAAAACAACAACAACAACAATATCACCTAGCTTTTGTGTTAAGTTACCTTCTAGAAGCTATAGTTTTACTTTTCATGTTTAGGCATGTGATCCATTTTGAGCTTTTTTTTGTGAAAACTTTGTGCTGTGTCGATTAGTTTTTTGCATATGATGTCATTGTTCATATGTCATTTTTTGAAAAGACCATCCTTCTGTCTTTGAATTGCTCTTGCTGTTAACAAAATTCATTTGGCTGACTATGTTTCTTTAGGCTCATTTTTGGGCTTTCTGTTGATTTATTTGTCCTTTGTTACATTACTAGTCCACCATCTTGGTTCTTGTAGCTTTGTAGCAAATTTTGAAATTTGGTATTGTTTTCCAACTTTCTGCTTCTTCAGTATTGTGTTGATAATTCTGGTATTTTTCTCTCATATAAACTTTGGAATCAAGCAGGACTTCGAACTGGTTCGGCCTGGTTCAGTCATAGTTGACGAGGCAACCCCAGAACTGATAGAATTTTTAAAACATCACCAAACCAGAATGGGAACATTATGAGTTGAAGTTCTTGTAGATACTTAATCTTTTTCTTAGAAAACCAGGACAGTATACACATTGTATAGCAACCAAATCTCTGGACATACTGGCTCAAAAACAGGTGACTTGCTCAAAGATGGCAGCTGACCTTAGTGCTTTGAATGTGTGTCAGCGCTATTCACAGTCCTGGCAATAATGTAATCTCTCACATCAGGCTCCTGAAAGGGCTCGCTACAACTCTGTAGAGTCTCTCATTGTATGGCTTTGACCCATCATATTTTTGTGTTGTGATTAGCATTCTGGATTACTCTTAATTAAAAAAATTTGAACCCGTTCTGGTTTTGCTGCACCAGCCATATCTAAACTTCAAACCATCGAAGCCCTGAAATCAAGTTTATCTATATCCACAAAATAACTTGCTGGAATTTGATTTGAGATTTTGTTGAATTGTAGATCAAGTTGAAAAAGATTGATAACAATATAGCATTTTCCTATATATGAATGTGGATTTTTTTTCAATTTATTTATATCTTTGATTTTCTTCTTCAGAGATTGTTGTTTTCCTAACACAGATCCTGCACATATATACATATATTTTTAGATTTATACCTAAGGGTTGTGTGTGTGTGTGTGTGTGTGTGTATATGCTCATGTAAATGAAATTTAAGTTCTAATTCTTCATTGCTGGTATATATGAAATGAAAGGGTAACCCCCCTCCACCCCCCCCATTAACCTTATATCCTGCAACCTTGCTTATAAGTACTTACTAGTTCCTGGAGAATTTTTTTTTTTTTTAAATAGATTCTCTGGCTTACTAGATGATTATGTCATCTGTATAAACAAATTTTCTTTCTTTCTTTCCATTCTGTATACTTTTTATTTCCTTTTCTTGTCTAATTGTGTTACCTAAGACATGCTTACAATGACTTATGGGTAGAAAAGCCATACTAAGTAATTTACTACACCACATTGTGGAAGACCCTAAGTTTGATTCCTGGCTAATACACTTCATATTCACCTTCCACCCATCTGTCATTGGAGGCTTGCATGTTGCAGTGGTGCTAAAAGGTTTCAGCAGAGCTTCTAGACTAAGATAGACTAGGCAAAGCCTGGCAGTTTACTTTGGGAAAAACAGCTATCTAGTGAATACTATATTATAACTGTCTGATCTGCAACCAGTCATGGTGATGGTGCAGGAATGGGTGGAATTTTGTTCTGTTCTGTTGTCATAAGTTGGGGACCAATTCAGTGGCAGCTAACAACAGCAGTGTCTTTCTCTAGTTTTGGATTAGGGTAATGATGGCTTCTGGATGAGTTGGGAAATGTTCCCTCTGCTTCTGTTTTTTGAAACATAGAAAATCAGTATAATTTCTTCCTGACATGTTTATTAGCAAACACCAGTGAAACCCATCTAGGGTGTTGTAAAGAGGATGTGGGGGTGGCATCTTCCTCTGAATTCCTCTAACTTTAGGAGAGGGAGTGAGAATCACCATCAGCAGCCCAAGGCTTATTCCTATGAAGCTAGGCATGTCACCATTCTCCAGCCTTTTTACCAATCCTGATACCAACTGTCCTTCCCACGGCAGTCACTACTACTTTTCTGGGTTTCATAATTTATTGCAGTGGCCACACAGAACTTAGACATAATACTCATGATTATGGGGTTTATTAGGAAATAACATGTTCCAGCTCAGGTTCAGGAATACACTAAGCATACAATTCTTTAATCAGGTCATTCTGGCTTCTGCCCTCCTTTGGCAAGTGTTGCAAAGCTCTCTTAGCTCTGCCAATAGGTGCACCTGAGTGAACCCCATTCTACCAAGCCTCCTGCCCAAAGCCACTTAGCTTTCTTGCTCCGTGGACTGGCAAACCTGCTGTTTTGCCTTTTGCTTCTTGGTTCTCCTCCCACCGTCTGTCAATCATCTCTGCTGATCGTCTTAGCCAAGGAGGTCCAGTGCAGGTTATCTCTGGTCCAAGGATATGCTCCATTCCACTTCTGGCTCTTCTGATAACAGTCTGGTCACCCCTTCTTCCTCTAAGAGGGCTTATTTTAAGCCTAGCAGAATGACAAAACTAACCAGTCCCCATGTTAGGGTTCTACACACCTTATTTGCATGGTCTGTCTCCATCCCGCAAGGGTGTAATGTACCTTCTTTACTAACAAGCTATCCAGTCCCCTTGGTGGGCCTCAGGTACTCCACATTTTCATAGTTCCACCCAATAATTTAGTGGTAGTTACAAAGACCTTGGCTAGGAATGCTATACCAAGTAATTCACTGCACCAGAGGGGGTCTTGTGTTTTGGAAGGTGTTAATTGCTGATTGAGTTTCTTTGATAGATAAAAATTAACTCTATTTCTACATGTGTGATTTTTAATTGTGTCTTTTAAAGAATTGTCCATTTCATCTAAGTTATTAACTTTGTGTGGGCATAGTTGGTATTTATAATACTCCTTTAATATCTTTGAAATTATTTTGTTTTTAAAAATTTTATCACAGACTGAATTTTCATTTTTAAATGGAATGTATTCAGACAGGCCTCAGAACTTAAAAAATCGAAAATGCGTAGATAATTCTCTGTACTGTAGGATCCATGTGGTTTTGGTATGTTATAATTCACTTGGACTTTCTTAGTTTATTTATTTATTACTTATGTATTTTTGGTGAACGATTTACACAGCACACTAGGTTCACTTTTAACAATTTCTATACATGTTGTTCAGTGACATTGGTTACCTTTTCCAAGATACGTCAGCATTCTCATTTCCATTTTGGTGGTTCCATTTCCATTAATTTAGCTTCCCTGTTCCCCCACACCTTTATCCTGTCATCTTTGCTTCAGGGTAACTGTTGACTGTTTGGCCTCACATAGATGATTTTTTAAAGGAGTGCAGTGCTCTTAGGTGCTATTGTTTATTTCATGAACTAATCTGTTTTTTTTAGCTGAAAGGTGACCTTTGGGGATAATTTTCAGTTCAAAGGGAATCTCAAGGCAGTAGACTCAGGGGTTCCTCTAGCTTAGCTCTTTGGTAAATCTGGTCTTTTTAAGGATTTTTGAGTTTAGTTTCATAATTTTTTCTATGTGGTACCATCTGTTGTGTCCGTAGTCAGAATGGTCGATAGTGGTAGCTGAGCACCATGTAGTTCTGGTCTCGTAGTAGATAAGGCCATGATTTGTGTAGGCTGTTGTCCTGTAGACTAGTTTCTTCTTCAAGTCCTTGGTTTTCTTTTTTCTCTTCCACTCCAGACAAGTTGAGACCAATAGTTATATCTTAGATGCTACTTGCAAACTTTTAAGACCTCAGATGCTGCTGGCCAGACTACAATGTAGAGGTAACCTTTATGAACTTTGTTATGCCAATTGACCAAGTTGCCCCATGATACTATGATTCTAAACCTCAAACCCTGTAAACCAATATCCCAGAGATGTTTGGTCATGTCTAGGAAGTATCCATAACTGCCTATATGTGTTAGGTTATGTATGAATATATATGTAGCACACCCTTGCGTGAATATAAATATGCCTATACATGCACATGTATATACATATATCTTCTTGTACACATATATCTGTATACTTCTATATGTAACCACACGCATATTTTTGTTGCTATTGTGACAAAATTGTGTATGTTACAGACAGCATTTACCAAACATATATGGCATTATTTCCAATATTCGTAATTTACACCTTGTCTTTTCCTTTTTGTTAGCCTGGCTATAGTTTTGTCAGTTTTACTGACTTTTTCATAGAACCAGCATTTGGTCTCATGGTTTTTTCAGTTTGACCTTGCAGCCCTGAGTCACAGCCACAAGGTGGCTATCAGACAGTAGCAGGACCCCAACCTTTAATTTAAATTAGATAACATGTAGCTGTTTAATAAATCATTCAGGACCCTCCCAAGCAAGTTCCCTAGTTGTCTGTGTGAGCATAATCTATTTTCAGCCACACTCTTCCTGAGGCCAAATTGCCCCTCTCTAGGTTTGCCCCATACTTATCTATCTATGCATAGCCACATTGCTGGTTTAACGGTTAGAAAGAACTCAGATGGTGTCTGAATTTATGCGAAGACTCAAAATGGGATTAGGGCTTCCACTGTTGACCTCAGCCTTCTACAAACCAAGTGCTTTAGAATTTAAGTCCTAATACAAATCTTTACAGAAGCAGACTGCCATATCTTTCTCGTGCATGGTGGTTAATAGGTTCATACCATGGACCTTTTGATTAGCAGCTGAGTAGTTAACCATTATGTCACTGGGGTGCCTTGTCTGATACATGGAGATGTAAATAAGTATATATTTTTACATCTAAATTACATGTTTTGATGAAAATATATATAGCAAAACGTAAACCAATTCAACAATTTCTACATGTACAGTCAGTTACATGGATCCAATTCTTTAAGTTGTGTAACCCTTCTCATAGTCTTTTCCTGATATTCCACCGCCATTAGAAATACAACTATTTTTCAGTAAAACTTAATCTTGAGAAAAATTTATATTCACGTACGGGTGTAAGAAATAATGCAGAGAGATAACTGTGTACCCTTTGCCCAGTTTCTCTCAATGCTAACATCCTACAGAATTTTAGTATAATATCAACCCAGGATATCGACACTGATACAAGGAAGATAAGAATAATTCCATCACCACAAGGATCCCTCATGCTGCCCTTTATAGCCACACCCTTTTCTCTTCTCTATCTTCTCTTTATCCCTTGTTTGTTGTTAGGTGCCATTGGGATTCTTTGTTTATGGCAACTCCATGAACAAAGGAATGAACTGCTGCTGAGTCCTGTACCATCCCCCTAATCATTTGTGAATAGCATAGTTGTGATCCACAGGGTTTTCAGTGGCTGAGTTTCACAAGCAGAAGCAGGCCTTTCTTTTTTGTTCATCTTACTCTGGAAGCTCTGCTGAAACTTGCTCAGCATCATAGCAGCATGAAGGCCTCCACTGACAGATGGGCGGTGGCTGTGCTTGAGTTGTGTTGGCTGGGAAGCAAACTTGGGTCTCCTACATGGAAAATGAATATTCTACCACTTTCCTACCAATGACTTGTTTTTAGCCCTTTGCAACCACTTATTTTCCATTTCTCTAATTTTATCATTTCAAGATGTTATATATATAAGGAAGGAGCTCTGGTAATGTAGTGCCTAAGGCACTGAACTGCTAACCAGAAGGCTGGTGGTTTAAACCCACCAGCCACTCCTTGGAAGGAAGGTGGGCGATATACATCTGTAGTGATAGCCTCTCGGAAACCCAAGGAGGGATCGCTATGAGTGGGGTCTGACTCGATGGCACATAACAACAACAACAACAACAACAACAACATACGTATACGGATATCTTAATAGTTTATAACCTTTTGAGATTGGCTTTTTTCATTCAGCATAATTCTTTGGTGATTCTTCTGGGTTTGGTGGGTAGTATATCATGGTATGTTCATGAGTTGGGATGACTTGACTGCAGCTGGTTTAGTATTCCATGTTATAGATGTACTGGTTTGTATAACTATTCATCTGCTGAAGAACAGCTCAGTTATTTCCAATTTTTGCCTATTGTGTGCAAAAATGCTATAAACATTACAGATTTTTGTGTGAAAGTAATTCTTTATTTCTCTTGGATAAATGCTCAGTATGGTGACTGCATGTGTAGTGTTTTTAAGATGTCAAATTGTTTTCTGGAACGACTGTTCCATTATCACCAGCATTGTGTGAGTATTATGGATTGAATTGTGTCCCCTCAAAAGAGATGTTGGAAGTCTAAATCATTTTGAATGTGACCTTGTACAGTCATTCCCACTCTCCTTTTCCAATTTGTTCCTTCACTATAACATAAACTCACCCCCCCCAGTTTCCTATCTAATCTTTTGAATTACTTTTGTCATTTTGATTCCATATAAATAGAACTTAAAAGAGCACAATGCCCAAGACAGACATTCTTTATTAGTTAAGCTAAACTGTTGTTTAGTTTTAAGATGACTTCAGGGAATACTTTTGGTTTAAGTCTTAAGGTTTAAAGATTATCTCAAGGCAGTAGTTTTAGGGATTCATCTATTTGCATGGCTCCATAAAGTCTGGATTCCATGAGAGTTTGAAATGAATCATGGTTTTTAATGTTCTTTGCCAGTCTCTTGACTTTTAACTGGTGTATTTAGATTTATTTACATTTGATATAGATACTGATGGAGTTCCTGGTTGTTGCAAATAGTTAAATGCCCAACTACTACCTGAAAGGTTGGCTGTTTGATCCCACCCAGAGATGCCTCAGAAGAAAGGCTGGATGATATGCTTCTGAAAGATCACATCCTTGAGAAGCTTGTGGAGTACAGATCTATACAGATAAGGAGTTGCCATGAGATGGAAGTGACTCGATATCAATGGCTTTGATTTTGTGTATAGTTCTTGATATGTCAGGATTTACTAAGTGTGATGGCATTTTTTGTTTTGCTGTTCTTTTTAGTTTTTGTTTTCTTTTTCTCATGTATTATTTTTGGTTACTTGAATATTTAAAAAATTTTGTAATTTCATTTTGATTTTTGGATGTACTTGATTGTATATATTTTTTTTAATGGCTGTTTTAGGTCTTACATTATCTATGTACTATGTATACATCATAGGAGCTCTGGTAGCATAGTGGCTAAAGCACTTGACTGCTAACCAGACGGCTGGCGGTTCAAACCCACCAGCCACTCCTCGGAAGGAAGGTTGGGCAATCCTACTTCCGTAGTGATACTGCCTTGGAAACCCAAGGAGGGGTCGCTATGAGTCGGGGCCGACTCGACGGCACATAACAACAACAACAACAATGTATACATCATAGTCTACTCAGGTTATCATTTTAATAATTCAAGTGAAGTGTGGAAGCATTATGTTTTTTTACCCTTCCTTATTTATAGTGAAGGTGTCTTAAGTATCTTTATATACATTTAGAATTATACCATACTCTTAAATTATTTTTATATCAGTCAGAAGACATAATTTAGAAAATTCAAAAGGAGAAAGCAAAGCCTGTTTGTGCCTATATTTTTGTCTTCTGCTTTCTTTTCTCTTTTCCTTAAGTTCCTTCTTTTATGGTTTACTTTCTTTTTAGAGGATTATTATTATATTTATTATTACTATAAATATTATTATTATTATTATTATTTAAAAATTTTATTGTGGTGAAAACATACACAGCAAGACATTTGCCAACATAACAAAATAGTTCAAAGACATTGATGACATTTTTCATGTTGTGCCACTATTACTGATATCCTTTCCCCAAATATTCCAGCACCATTAGCATAAACTTAATGCCCCGCGAACAAAAGCTTCCCCTTTCCCCCTCTCTCTTACCCTTGGTAACAACTAATAATCTTTGGGGTGTGTGTGTGTGTATTTATTTCTCCCAACCTACCTAGAAATCTCACCCCCTCACCCCCATCCCTTGTAACCAACAAAGAAAGTTCCCTTCCATCTATAAGCCTTTCCTTGATTTTCAATGATAGTGGACTAATAGAATATTTGCTCTTCTGTGGTTGACTTACTTCACTTAGCATAATGTCCTCCAAGATCATCCATGTTATGTGGTATTTTGCAGATTCTACATTATTCTTTATTGTTGCAGGTTATTCCATTGTGTGTATGTACCACAGTTTGGTTATCCATTCCTCCGCTGATGGGCACTTAGGTTGTTTCTGTCTCTTTCCTATTGTGAATAATGCTGCAATGAATGTAGGTATATATATATCTATATATCTATTCGTGTCTTTAACATTCTTTTGGAGTAAGTCTGCTGGTGACAGATTATCTGCTTGTCTTCATTTGAGAAATTTTTACTTTACCTTTATCCCTAAAGGATATTTTCATCGGATATTCTTTCTTTCAGTACTTGACAGATACTGTACCATTTATTCTGGCCTCCCTAGTTTCTGATAAGAAATCCACTCTCATTCTAATGTTTTTTCTCCCACAAAAAGTATCATTTTTCTCTTGCTAGTTTTTCATATATCTTTGTTCTCTTCATCAGTTGTTGTTGTTGTTAGGGGCTGTTGAGTCATGTATAGCTGTTGAGTCATGTTAACCTCATGTTCAGCAGAATGAAACACTGCTCTGGTCCTGTGCCAGCCCCATGATCTTTGCTGTACCTAATCCCATCGTTGCAGCCACTTTGTTAATGAATCTTGTTGAGGACCTTTCCCTTCTTCGTTGTCTCTCCACTTTGCCAAGCATGATATCTTTCTCCAGGGAATGGTTCCTTCTTACAACATGACCAAAGTACATGAGACAAAGTCTGGCCATTCTCGCTTCCAAGGAGCATTCTGGCTGCACTTCTTCCAGGATGGATTTGTTAGTTCTTACAGCAGTCCATGGTATGTTCAGCATTCTTTGCCAACAGCACAACTCGAAAGCATCGACTCTTCTTTGGTCTTCCTTTTTTATTGTCCAGCTCTCACATGCATTTGAGGTGATTGAAAATACTATGGCGTGTGTCAAGTGTACCTTAGTCTTCAAGGAAACATCTTTGCTCTTTAGCACTTGAAAGAGGTCCTTAGCAGAAGATTTGCCCAAAGATATGTTGTTGTTACGTGCTGTCCAGTCAGACTCAACTCATAGAGACCCTCCTTGGATTTTCCAGGCAGTATGACTACGGAAGTAGATTGCCTACTCTTCCTTCTGAGGAGTGGCTGGTGGGTTTGAACTGCCAGGCTTCTTGTTAGTAGTCAAGTGCCTTAGGCACTACGCTACCAGAGCTTCTGCCCAAAGCTATATGACGTCTGATATCTTGACTGCTACTTCCATTGGTGTTGATTGTAGAACCAAGTAATATGAAGTCTTTGACAACTTCATTCTTTTCTCCATTTATCATGATGCTGCTTATAGGTCTCGTGAGGATTTTTGTTTTCTTTATATTGAGGTGTAAACCATACTGCAGACTGTAGTCTTCAATCTTCATCAGTAAGTACCTCAAGTCATCCTCACTTTCAGCAAGCAAAGTTGTGTCGTCCATGTAACATAGGTTGTTAATCAGTCTTCGTCTAATCCTGATGCTACATTCTTCTTCATATAGTCCAGCTTCTCAGATTATTTGTTTAACATACACATTGAATAAGTATGGTGAAAAGATACAACCCTGACACACTCCCTTCTTGATTTTAAATGCTGCAGTGTCCCCTTGTTCTCTTGGAGCGACAGCCTCCTGATCTATGTACAAGTTCCTCATGAGCACAATTAAGTGTACTACAATTCCCACTCTTCTCAATGTTATCCATAGTTTGTGATGATCCACACAATTGAATGCCTTTGTGTAGTCAATAAAACACAAGTAAACATCCTTCTGGTATTCTCTGCTTTGAGCTAAGGTCCTTCTGACATCAACAATAATACCTCTCATTCCGCATCCTCTTCTGAATCCAGCTTGCATTTCTGGAAGTTCTCTGTCAGTATACCACTGTAACTGTTTTTGAATTATCTTCAGTGAGATTTTACTTGCATGCAATATTAATGATCTTGTTGTTATGTGCCGTGGAGTCGGACCCGACTCATAGCTACCCCTCCTTGGGTTTCCGAGGCAGTATCACTATGGAAATAGATTGCTTAACCTTCCTCCTGAGGAGTGGCTGGTGGGTTTGAACCGCCAGCCTTCTGGTTAGCAGTCAGGTGCCTTAGGCACTATGCTACCAGAGCTCACATATTAATGATACTGTTCTATAATTTCCACATTCTCTGGGATCACCTTTCTTGGGAATGGGTACAAATACAGAGCTTTTCCTGTCAGTTGGCTGGGTTGTTGTCTTCCAAATCTCCAGGCATAGCTGAGCGAGTACCTATAGTGCGGCATCTGTTTGTTGAAATATCTCAATGGGTGTCCCGTCAATTCCTGGAGCCTTGTTTTTTGCCACTTGCCTCAGTGCAGCTTCAACTTCTTCCTTCTATACCATTGGTTCTTGATCATATGCCATCTCCTGAAATGGATGAACATCAACCAGTTCTTTTCAGTACAGTGACTGTATATTCCTTCCATCTTTTGATGTTTCCTGCATCATTCAGTATATTGCCCATAGAGTCTTTCAGTATTGCAACTCTAGGCTGAAATTTCCTCTTCAGTTCTTTCAGCTCGAGAAATGCCAAGTGTGTTCTTCCCTTTTGGCTTTTCCACTCCATGTCTTTGCACATTTCTTTATAATAATTGACTTTGTCTTCTTGAGCTGCTCTTTGAAATCTTCTGTTCAGCTCTTTTATGTTGTTCTTTCTTCCATTTGCTTTAGCTACTCTTCATTCAAGGGCAAGTTTCAGTGTCTTCTGACATGCGTTTTGGTCTTTTTTTCCTTTCCTGTTTTTTTAATGACCTTTTGCTTTTTTTTCATGGATTTTTTTTTGTTTTTTTTTAAATACTGCTTATGGATGATGTTTTTGCTGTCATCCCACAATTCTTCTGGTTTTCGGTCATTGGTGTTCAGTGCATCTAATCTATTCTTTAAATGGTATCTAAATTCAGGAAGGATATAATCAAGATCATATTTTGGCTCTTGTGGACTTGTTTTACTTGTCTTCAACTTCAATTTGAACTTGCAAATGAGCAGTTGATGGTCTGTTCCACAATCAGCTCCTGGACTTATTTTGGCTGAAGATACTGAGCTTTTCCATCGCCTCTTGGCACAGATGACGTCATTGTGATTCCTGTGTTCTCCATCTGGCAAAGTTCACCTGTATAGCCGCCGTTTGTGTTGTTGAAAAAAGGTATTTGCAGTGTATAAGTTGTTGGTCTTGCAAAATTCTGTCATGCAATCTCCAGCATTTTTATCTCCAAGGCCAAATTTTCCAACTACTGGTGATTCTTTTTTGTTTCCAACTTTTGCATTCCAGTCACCAGTGATAATCAGCACATCTTGATTGCATATTTGGTCAGTTTCAGACTGTAGAAGTTGGTAAAAATACTAATTTTCTTCATCTTTGGCTTTGGTGGTTGGTGCGTAAATTTGAATAATAGTATTAACTGGCTTTCCTTTTAGGCATATGGATATTATTACTCTGTCACTGACAGCATTGTCCTTCAGGATAGATCTTGAAACATTTTTTTGTGATGATGAATGCCATGCCAGTCCTCTTCAATTTGTTATTCCCGGCATAGTAAATCATATGGTTGTGTGATTGAAAATGGCCCAAACTGGACCATTTCAGTTCACTAATGCCTATAATATCAATCTCTATGCGTTCCATTTAATTTTTGACAACTTCCAATTTTCCTAGATTCATACTTTGTACATTCCATGTTCTGATTATCAGTGGATGTTTGCAGCTGTTTCTTCTCATACTGAGTCATGCTACTCCAGCAGATAGTGGCTCGAAAGCTCTACTTTATCCATATCATTAAAGTAGGCTCTACTCTGATGATGCAGCTCTTTCCTGGTCCTGTTTTGAGTGCCTTCTGACCTGAGTGGCTCATCTTCTGGCATTGTATCAGGTAGTGTTTCATGGTTATTCCTAAATAAAAAATCATAAATACAGTGTTTCACTACTATTCATAAGGTTTTCACTGGCCAATTCTTTGAGAAGTGGATGGCCTCTTCCTTCTTCTGAGTCTGTCTCAGTCTGGAAGCTCCATGGAAACCAATCCACCATAGGCACCCATTCTGGGACAGCCTCCAGCCTCACAGCAACACCAAACCACCACGGTACGACAAACCGACAGACAAGTTCGTCTCCTTGAGCTGTTCCAAGCACTCTGCTCACTTCCTGGGCTATACCCTCTACCTGTTTCTGCCAGCCCTGTCTGCTGCTGCTCCCTGCCATCTGGGGCTTTCACCTGCCCACCTTACCTGTTCAGGTAGCTGGCCCTGTTTGCCACTGCTCCATGCTGCCTGGAGGCTGGTCTCCCCCCCCCCCCCCTCTTACTTGTCAGAAGTTTATTTAAATTGGGTTTTGATGCAGATTTCTTCTGTTTTGAGTTTTGCTCCAGTTCCTGAATTTGTAGAGTTCATATTTCTTGCCAAATTTGGGGGATTTTTCAGCCATTATTTCTTGGAGAACTTTTTTATCCCTGCACTCTTTTTTTCTCCTGTGAAGCTGATGACGTGGATGTTAAATCTTTTGTTATTGTCCTAGGATTCTTGAAGTTCTATTCTTTTTTTTTTCTTTCATTCTTTTTTCTCTGTTGTTCAGTTTGAGTAATTTTTATTATCTTCTGATTCACTGATTTTTTTTAAATTACTCTTCTGCTGTTGAGCCCACTGAGCTCTCTCTTTTGTTTGTTGTACTTTCCAGTTTGAAAATTTCCCTTGTGTTCTTTATATTATATTATAACTCCTATTTATTTGCTGAACCATTGTATTTTTTCATTTCTGTATTCAAAATAACTTATTGAAGGATTTTTATTTATAATGTCCACCATAGCTACTTTAAAGTCTTTATTAAATTTACAACACTAAAGGGGAAAAGCAAAGCCAAACCAAAAATCTGTATCAGAGCATTCTATCAACTCAATTTTTTTTTTTTTGGCAGTGGGTGGTGGTGGTGGTGGTGGTGAGACTATCACCAGAAAACAATAATTTCTGTATATACAATTGAGTGCCATTGATGACATTCTTCAAGTTATGCTTCTCTGCACAGCTTTTTCAGAAGTGGTTCAGTATCCTTAATGCAACTCACTGCCCCCTAAACTTCCAGTCTATCTTTTTGAGTTGCTTTTGTCATTTGATCACATAGATAATTCTTTGAAAGAGTGTAATCTTTGAAAGAGTGTAATATTTATTGTAGAAGTTCTTTTATAATTAGGATAAACTATTTTTTGGTTCAAAGATGATTTCGTGGGAGTGTCTTTACATCTTACTTAAACGTTCTCTTTTGGATAATTTTTTTGGGACATGTTTCTGACCGGGGAGGGGTGTGGGTGCCTTTTGGTTATGCTATGTGGAGGTAGAAGTCCTTGTTCCTATTCTTATCCTCCATTGATTACTTGAACAGGGCTACTTGTTGCTACTGAGCAGAGGTAGACCTTCTAGGTCCCTCCCTGATTTCCACTGACTCCGTGGTGAATGTGGCCTCATTTACCAATGGGTGCTGATGTGAAAGTTCTGAAACACCACAAGGCCTTCTTTGCTGCTACTTCAGTGGAGATGTGGATGGATACCTTATTGATTATTGGATGGAGATGGAAGTCCAGGCTGCCTATATAGTCTTCAGTGATACCATGTTGGGGGGATAAGGTGGGGTGGGGTGGCTGTGTGTGTGCTTCTTAATAGCTGGTGGAGGTAGAAGTCCTGGCTCCCTATTTGACCTGTGCTGATACACTACTGGACTGGTGGCCTTGAGATGCCTTATGAAGGTCTCACAAGGATCCTCCACTTAACCTTTGCTTGTATGCACGAGAGTGGGGACACAGTTTTTTCAGTTGTGTGTTGCTGGAGTACAGCAGTTGTTGTGTGAATGGTTTCTTTCGGACACATCTGTCCCTTTTACTGGTCCTTTGGCCAAACACAGGGCTTTTTTTGGAGTTGTTTTGTTTGCACCTGTTGGTATTTCTATTTTGCCACCTTCTTCCTTTACATGTTTGGGATATAAGAGGCAAAAAGGAAACTCAAGAAACTAACTAGTATGTTGATCCTTGGGTTCTGTGGTTCCTAGTTGATTTTACTTTTGTCCATCATTGACAGTATCATTTTGTTTTGTTTTGTTTTAATGTTTTGATTTTCACTTGAACTTACTGGGAGGAATAGGGAAAAATATGTTCTGTTCCATCCTCTTTGACTTGAAGTCTGCAGTGAATTACTATTTAAAAATAAATAAATAAAATAAAAAAACCCAACCCAAACCACTGCCATTGAGTCACTTCCAACTCATAGCAACCCTTGTTGGGTTTCCAAGGTTGTAAATCTGTACAGAAGTCGTTTGCCTCATCTTCCTCCTATGGAGTATTCAGTGGGTTTGAATGGTCGACCTTCTGGTTAGCAGCCAAATGCTTTACCTGCTACACCACCAGAGTGCCTGAATTTTGTATACTCATTTTATATCTTGCTGTTTTACTTAACTCATTTATTAGTGTTACCAGTTTTTTTTTTTTATAGATTCTGTGTGGTGAACAGTTTCACCTCTTTTCAGTCTGGGTACCTTTTTTTCCATGAATAGTGCTTTTTAATACTTACGCTTAGCTATTTAAAAAAAAAAACACATTTAAATCTATG
>NW_006921622.1:9652887-9662137 GCF_000298275.1 Orycteropus afer afer
TTTGTCATTTAATCAGTTTTTAAGTGTAGACTTCAGGGACATTAATTACATTCATCATAATGTGCTTCTATCACCACTATTCATTTCCCAAAGTGCACATCTCTCTTAATGGAAACTCAGCACCCCTTCAATAAAATTCCCTTTTTTTTGGTATCCCAGCCTCTGGTAACAACAAATAAACTTGTCTCTATGCATTTGTCTATTCTAGATATTTCATGTAAGTGGGATCATATAATAGTTGTCCTTTCGTGTGTCATTTATTTTATTTAACATAGTATTTTCAAGTTTGAGCCTTACTGCAGCATGTCAGAATATCACTTCTTTTTATGGCTAAATAATATTCCACTTTATATATATTATTCCATATTTTGTTTATCCATCCATCTATTAGTGGCCACTTGGGTGGTTTCTACTTTTTGGCAGTTATGAATAACACTGTAATCAGCGTCAGTGACAAATACTTGTTTTCGACCCTGCTTTCAGGTCTTTTGTGTATATACCTAGGAGTAGAAATTGCTGTGTCATACGGCAATTCTGTGTTTGGTTTTGAGGAACTACAAAACTGTTTTCAATGGCAGCTGCACCATTTTGCAATCCCACTGATATGCACAAGTGTTCCAATTTCTCCACATCCTGAGCAATACTTGTTAGCTTCTATTTGTCTGATAATAGTTATCCTGATGGGTGTGAAGTGGTATCTCACTGTGTTTTGATTTGCATTTTCTTAATGAATAATGCCACCACCTGTCTGTCAGTTTGTCATACTGTGGCGTCTTGCATACTGCTGTGATGCTAGAAACTATGTGACAAGTATTTTTAATAACAGCAGAGCCACCCATCATGGACAGGTTTCAGCGGAGCTTCCAGACTTAAGATATACTGGGAAGAGATGGTCTTCTTCTGAAAATTAGCCAATGAAAATCCTATGGATCACAACACAATATAAAAAAACCAAAAACCATCAGAAATGGACTTTCCATCAAGTCTATTCTGACTCATAGCAACCCCCTTTGGATTTCTGAGGTGGTAAATCTCTAAGGAAGTAGATTGCCCAGTATTTCTTCTGTGGAGTAGCTCGTGGATTTGAACCATCAACTTTCTGGTTAGCAGTCATATGCTTTAGGCACTCACCACCAGAGCTCCTTACATACGCTATACTGTCCAGTATAGTTATGGAAGGTGTGCCCCTGGGAGGGCATTCAAAGTACACAGTGGCTGCAACAATGGACTTGAGCTTAGCAGTGATTGTGAGGATGGCACAGGATTGAACAACATGAAATTCTGTTTGTGTGGGGTCTCCATGGGATAGAAATGACTAGATAGCAATTAACAACAACAATTGGTAACTAATGACATCAAGGATCTTTTCATGTGCTTATTGGACATTTATATGTCTTTTTTGGAGAAATGTCCATTCAAATCCTTTGTACATTTAAATTTTTTTTTTTTTTTTTTTTTGAGTTGTAGGAGTTCTTGTGTATTCTGGAGATTAAATCTTTACCAGATACATGACTCCTCAATATTTTCTCCCATTTTCTAAGTTTTCTCTCATTTTCTTGATGAAATGTTTTGATACACAAAAGTGACTCATTTCGATGAAGTCAAATGATCTATTTTTTGTTATTGTTGCTTGTGCTTTTGGTGTCATATGTGAGAATCCATTATCAAAAACAAGGTCTTGAAGATTTCCCCATTTCCTTCCAAGAGTTTTATAGTTTTAGCCTTGTATTTAGGTCATTGGGAGCTCTGGTAGCATAGTGCCTATGGCATTTGACTGCTAACTAAAAGTCTGGCAGTTCAAACCCACCAGTCACTCCTCGGAAGGAAGATGGGGCAGTCTACTTCCGTAGTGATACTGCCTTGGAAACCCAAGGAGGGGTCGCTATGAGTCAAATCCAACTCAACGGCAGTGAGTTAGTTATTTAGGTTATTTATATATATATGTTTTAAAATTTTTATTGTGATTTGGGTGAAAGTGTAAGAGCAAATTCATATTCTATACAGCACCTCCTATACACTTTGTCTCATGACATTGACTGCAGTTTCCCACAATGCAACAGCTCTCCTCCCACTTCTTCCCCATAGTAACACTTCCCTGTGTCCTTCCCTCCCATGTGCTTCTGCCCCCGGCCCCAGCTGTCTCCCTGTGCATACACAGCCCTTCTATTCTCCAATGATTGATCTCTCCAAAGAGTGTATCTTCCTAATGTAAATGAGACAGCTCATATGCCTGTCTTTTCTTTGGCTGGAAGTCATAGCAGTGGGTTCAATTTCAGACGTGAAGGGCAGCTAGGGGCCATAGTCTCAGTGGTTCCAGCAGGCTCTATCAGTCCAGGAAACCTGGTCCCTTTTTTGGAAAAAAAAAAAAAAAAAAAGATTTTGGGATTTGTTCCACATTGTTTTCCCACTTAATCCAGGATCTCCTACATAGATCCCCCGCCGAGTGGTTGACAGTGGTAGCTGGGCACCATGCAGTTCTTCTGGTCTCGTAGTCATATAGGCTGAGGATCGCATGGTATACCAGTTGCTTGGAATAATTGTTTACATGCGTCTTTGGTTTTCTTCCTTCTTTGCTCTGGATGAAGAGAGACCCATCATTGCATCTAGATGATGCTTTGTAAGCTTTTAAAATCATTGATCCATTTTGAGATACTCAAATAGTATGAGGTATGGTTCCCCCTTCCATTTTTTTTTTTTTTTTTAATGTGTGGAGATGCAATCATATTAGTACCATTTACAGATAAGATGATTTTTTTCCTTGCAGAGTTGAGTTGACTGACACTATTGGAGAAAATCAATTTGCTGTACATGTATAGATTTATTTCTGAACTCTCAGAATTCTTTTGATGTATATATCAATCCTTATACCCGTACCAGACTGTTTTGATGACAGTAGATTTATAGAGCTTTGATGCCAGTACATTTTTAGATTGGAAAGTATGAATCTTCCTACTTTGTTCTTTTTCAAGATTCTTTTGTTCTTCATTTGTTGTCGTTGTTATGTGCTGTCGAGTCGGCCCCGACTCATAGCGACCCCTCCTTGGGTTTCCAAGGCGGTATCACTACGGAAGTAGGATTGCCCAAACTTCCTTCCGAGGAGTGGCTGGTGGGTTTGAACCGCCAGCCGTCTGGTTAGCAGGCAAGTGTCTTAGCCACTATGCTACCAGAGCTCCCTTCCTTCCGAGGAGTGGCTGGTGGGTTTGAACCGCCAGCCTTCTGGTTAGCAGTCACATGCCTTAGGCACTATGCCACCAGAGCTCCTTGTTGTCATTAGGTGCCATCTATTCAGTTCTAACTCAGCAGTCCTGCGTACAACAAAACACTATCTGGCCCTATGTCATCCTCAAAATTGTTGCTGTGTTTGAGCTCATCATTACAGCCAGTGTGTCAGTTCATCTTGCAGAGGGTCTTCCTCTTTTTCGCTGATCCTCTACTTTACCAAGAAGGATTCCCTTCTTTAGGGATTGGTCCCTCTTGATAACATGTCCAAAGTATATGAGTCTCACCATCCACCATCCTCACTTTTTTTTTTTTCTTTTTATTTTAATAGCTTGTTTTACATTCAGCATCATGCGTACATTTAGTTTCATTCCCCATTCGCCATGTCCAACCCTAACCCAGTCTCCTCCCCTCCCTACTCTGCAACCCTCCCCGTGTCCCTTCACCATCCTTGCTTCTATGGAGAATTCTGGCTGTAGGTTTTCTAAGACTGATTTGTTCATTCTTTTGAGAGTCAGTAATGTATTCAGTATTCTTAACCAGCACTGTAATTCAAAGACATTAGTTCTTCAGTCTTCCTTTCACATTCTCCAACTTCCACGTGCATATGAGGCAGTTGAAACCCCAAACTCACTGCTGTCAAGTTGTTTCTGACTCATAATGATCCCTCCTTGGGTTTCTGATGCAGTATCTCTGCAGAAATAGATTCCCCAGTATTCCTTCCGAGGAGTGGCTGGTGGGTCTGAACCGCTAGCCTTCTGGTTAGCAGTTAAATGCCTTAGGCACTATGCTACTAGTAGTTTTTAAAGAAGGGTATTACTCAATTTATGTGTGTTTGCTGTTTTTAACTTGATTTTTCTATTGTTGATTTCTAATTGTGTAGCATTGTGGTCTGAGAAGAGTTTTTGTAATATTTCAGTATTTTTAAATTTATTAAGACTTGCTTTGTGTTCTGGACAGTGGTCTATGTGTGCTGGAAAAAAATGTATATTTTGCTGTTTGGTGAAGTGCTTTGTCTTTGTCTATAAAGTCAAGTTAATCGATTGTATTGTTTATTTCTGCAGTGTCTTCATTGAGTTTCTTTATAGTTGTTCTGTCCTTCATTGAATATGGTGTATTAAAATCTTCTACTGTTAATGTGACGTTATCTGTATCTCTTTTGAATTTTGTTAAAGTTTGATTTATGCATTTAGGGATTTCTTTCATTGGATGCATAGATTTTTTTTTTTTCCCCTATGGTTATGTTCTCTTGTTTGATTGATCCTTTTGTCATTAAATAATGTCATTCTTTGTCTCTTATGGTGGTTTTTGTCTTAACGTCTATTTGATCAGCAGTTAATATTGTGAGTCTTACTCATCTTTCACTGTCATTTACTTGATGTATTTTCCGCAACCTTTGATTTTTAGTCTATTTTTGTATTTGTGTCCAAGGTGTGTCTCTTGTAGACAGCATGTTATTGGGTCATGATTTCTTACCTGTCCGCAACCCTCTGCGCCTTGATAGGTTCCTTTTATCCATTTATCTTCAGTGTAATTATCGACAAGTATGAATTCATTGCTGTAATTTTATTACGTGTTTTTTCTTGGTGTTGCTGATTTCTTTCTTCCATACAGTTTTATTTGCTGAGCTCATGTTGTTTGTGAATTTTGCTATCATTTCCTTCATTACTGTTGTTTCATTATTAGTAAAATATTTGTGCCTTTCTTCTTTTTTATTCTTATGAGGAGGTTTGCTAATTTTCTTTGAGGCTGACCTGTGGTATATTAGTTTCTTCCCAAGTTTCAAACTGTGCATTCTCTGGGGTCTTAAAAGCTTGCAAATAGCCATCTAGATGGCAACACTGGGTCTCTCCTCACTCAGAGCAAAGAAGAATGAAGGAAACCAAAGATGCATGGAAACAAATAGTCATGTAGGGTACTAGCGGGCCATGCAAAGTTCTTGCTCAACAAATCTTTGACAGTTTTGTCTGTAATTTTTTTGTCCTTTCTTGTTCTCTAAGGCAAAGTACACGTAAGGTATTCTTCTTGATTGTGTCCCACTTTAATGTTAGGCTTTTTTCTTTTTGGTTCTTTTTTCTGATTGTTTCCTTAATAAAGTAGTAGTGAGGAATTTACCTTCAATCTCACTAATTCTCTCTTCCATTGATTCAGTTCTCCTTTTCCCTTTGAATGTATTATCTGTTTTTAACATCTTAGTAGTATTTGTCAAGATCTATTTGTTGTATGATTTTTGACTTTTATTTTGTCAGTTTGTTTTTTTGTATTATTTTCTTAAATTCTTGTAGAGTTTTGTCTGTTGGGTGTGTCTCTCTTCTGGGCATGTCTCTCTGCCATGCTTTTTTGCAAAGGAGGTCCAGTGCAGGGATCTCAGGTCCAAGGACCCACTCTACTTCACCTTTAGCTCTTTTCTGTTGATGGCAGTGAGATCCCCTTTCCGCCTTCAGGAGGACTCATTTAAGCCTGGCAGAGTGACAAAACTAACCAATCCCAAAATAAGAGTTCTTCTTATTTGCATGGACCTACCCAGTAATCTGGGAGCTCTGGTAGCATAGTGCCTAAGGCACTTGACTGCTAACCAGAAGGCTGGTGGTTTAAACCCATCATCCACTCCTCGGAAGAAAGGTTGGGCAATCTACTCCCGTAGCAATACTGCCTCAGCAACCCAACGAGGGGTCGTTACGAGTCGGGTCCAACTTGATGGCATGTAACAACCACAACAACAACCCAGTAATCTGGTGGGAGTTACAAAGACTATGGCTAGAAAAACCATAGGCGCTCTGGTGGTGTAGTGCTAAGGCACTTGACTGCTAACTGGAAGGCTGACGGTTCAAACCCACCAGCCACTCCTCAGAAGGAAGGTTGGGTTATCTACCTCCGTAGTGATAATGCCTTGGAAACCCAAGGAGGGGTCACTATGAGTTGGATCTGACTTGACGGCACTGCATTAGAAAAGCCATACCAAGTAATACACTGCTGCAGTGGGAAATTTCAGTCAATGTCATGAAACAAAATATATATGAACTGTTGTATGGAAAATGAATTTTCTCTGTAAACTTTTACCTAGATCACAATAAAATTTGAAATAAATAAATAAATTTCTGTCTTGAAATCCTCTTGACCTTCTTTCCATTTGAAAATCTTCTAACTATAGTATTCTATCTTTTTGCTTTTTAGTGGTTCTCATTTATGAAGTGATGTATCTGGTTACCTTTAGTCTTGTAGGTTTATTTTATTTTTGGATACTTCTCTTCCTGGGATAGTTTTGGAGTTATGTTGCCATGTGTTAATCACAGGTTGTGGTCTATTGTTATTGGTCCTCTGTCTGAAAGACTCCCTTCAGCATCTCCTGTAAGGTTCTTCTTTTTTCTACAAATTGTCTCATTATTATTATTTTTCAATCTGGAAATGTTCTAATTTCCATACCATATTTGAAGAACAGTTTTGCTGGGTATATAATTTTGGTTGGCAATTTTTTTCTTTCAAGCTTTTATATATGTCATCCTATTTCCTTCCCTCCTGCTTGACTTCTGTGGAGAAATCATAGCTTAGTGTTAATGGTTGTTGTCCATTGATAGTAACTTTTCATTTGTTCCATGCTGCTTTTAGGATTCTTTATTTTTCTTTGGTTTTACAGATTTTTTTTTTTTTTTTGGGAGCGTATGGTTTGTCAATTTTATTAATCTTTTCAAAAAACCAACTTCTAGTCTTGTTGATGTTTTTTGTATTGTCCTTTTTCTGTTTTCTTTATTTCTGCTGAAATCTTTATTATTTTTTGTCTTCTGGTGACTATGCTTTTTTTGGTGCTTGTTTTCTAATTGTTGGAGATGTTGGATTAAGTTATTTGTTTTGGCTCTTCCTTCTTTTTGATGTGTCTATTTATTGCTGTAAATTGATCTCTGATTGATCACTGCTTTTGCTGTGTTTCAAGGAATTTTTTAATTTCGTTTTTTTATTTCTTCTATTACCCAGTCATTTTGAAGGAGGGTGTTACTCACTAACCATGTGTTTGCTCTTTTTCCATTGATGTTCCTATTGTCAATTTCTAACTTCATAGCATTGTGATCTGAGTAGAAGCTTTGCAGTATTTCACTGTTTTTAAATTTAGTAAGGCTTGTTTTGGGATCTAACATATGGTCTCTCCTGAAGAATATTCCATGTGCGCTGGAAAAGAATGTATATTGTGCTGTTGTTGGGTGAAGTGCTCTGTAGATTTCCATAAGGTGAACTCAGTGGGTTATATTATTTAGTTCTGCATCTTTGTTGAGTTTCTTTCCATTTGTTCTATCTTTGATTAAAAATAGTGTATTAAAGTCTCCTACATATGACTGTGGAGTCATCTATTTGTCTTTTCAGTTCTGTTAAAGTCTGATTTTTGTGTTTTGGGGCTCTTTCATTGGGTGCATGGATATTTATTCTTGTTATGTCCTTTTGTTCAGTCGATCCTTTAATCACTATAAAATGTCCTTCCTTGTCTCTTATGGTGGTTTTTGTCTCAAAGTTAATTTTATCAGGAATTAGTATTGCCTCTCCAGCTCTTTTATGGTTGCCATTTGCTTGATACATCATTTTTCAACTGTTTTGTATATTTTTGTCTTTGCTTCTAGGATGTGTCTCTTACAGACAGCACTCTGATGGATTATGTTTTCCTATCCAGTCTGCAACTCTTGTGTCTCTTGAGTGGTGCATTTAATCCATTGACATTCAGTGTTATTATTGACAAGTATGAATTTTTTGCTGTCCTTTTGTTGTTTTTTTTCATGGTGTTGCTGATTTCTTTGTTCCATATAATCTTCTGTACTGAGCTCATTTTGTTTATTAATTGTGTTATCACTTACTTTGTTGCTATTAGTTTTAGAAAATTTGATAATGATTTGTCTTGTTGATGTTATTCTGGGGTCAGTGGTTTCTGGAGTTCATTGAACGTTTTTAATGTAAATCTTATCTTTCATAATGTTAGGGAAGTTCTCATCCAACATGTCTTTGACAGTTTTCTCTGTGGTTTTTGTTCTCTAAGTTAAAGCACATGCAGGGTGTTCTTTTTGATTGTGTCCCACTTTAATGTTAGGCTTTTTTCTTTTTCCTGATCTCTTAACAAAATACTACTGAAGAATTTACCTTCAGTCTCACTAATTCTCTCTTCCATTGATTCAGTTCTCCTTTTCCCTTTGAGTGTATTATCTGCGTGTGACATCTTAGTAGTAATCTCCTAGATTTCTATTTGCTGTGTGATTTTTGACTTACTGTTTGTCATTTTGTTTTTTGTCTTATCTTCCTAAGTTCTTCTATAGTTTTGTCAGCACTTTCTTTAATTTTTTTTTTTATTTTCCTTGAGTTTTCAGTGTTTGCCTTCCTCTGTCGGAATCATTGAGTATATCTTAATGCAGTGCTTTCGAATTCCTTTTCAGGCAGTTCCAATGCCACTTTTACTTCAGGGAATCTGTCTGGACTCTGTATTCTGGTCCTCTGTTCGTATTAATTTATCCTACTTCATTGTGTGAACTGGGGTTTTCAGTTATGTCTGAGACATTGTGATGTCATTGTATTTATATTTAATTGGTGATTATACCATTTGGTCAGTTTGTGATTTTTTTGGTGTGATTTTTAAAAAACTTCTTCCCCATTCGCTGTATTTTGTTTTGATATACCCAAGTATGCAGAGCTCATGTTGTTTAGTTTGGCAGCACTTAGGCACATACCACCTGCCTCCTGATGGGTGTAACAGAGGATGAGACTGTGTGCACATACCTCTGTTAGGTGTTTGTGGAGAGCAGTTGAGAGTGGACATTGTGTATCATTGATCAGTTGTTGCAGAAATAGGTAGTGTGTCTCACTCAGTAGGTGTGGCTGCAGGAGATGTGGATTTGGTTGGATCACATGGGCATAGTTTTTGTCTCCTAACATGTTAGAGAAGACAGCAAAAGAACGGCAGCATCAAAAAATTAAGAGAACAAATAGCATGAAAGTAACAACAGTCACCAAAAGAAAAAAAAAAGGGGGGGGATATAAAAAGGGAAGGACCAAAAGGGAAAAA
>NW_006921622.1:9662243-9662932 GCF_000298275.1 Orycteropus afer afer
AAAGTGAAAAAAATAAAAAAAAAATCTGAAAAGTGAAAAAAGGAATGGGAACAACAACAACAAAAAGAAGATGAAGAAATAAAGAAGAATGAAACAGGTGAAAGGCAGACAGGGGGACCCACCCAAGTACCAGGGAAGGGGAAAAAAATGAAAATTAGAAAGAAGGAAAGGAGGAAGAAAGAAAATAAAATAATAATTAAAAACAAACAAAAAGAGAACCCAAACTGGGGGTTGGTCAGGATACCTGGAGAGTGTTCTTCTTGCCAAACAAGTGGCAGTTAATCAGTGTAGCTGGGTCCTGGAGGAGAGGCTGGGATCAGGGTACATGGTCTCCTAACTAGTTCTTGCCTGCCCAGAAGGTAACTGAGGGTGGAACATCTGATCCCTCTTGAGTTCCGGCTTTCCCAGAAGTTGTCTGGGAGCAGAGCACCTGGACCCTGAATAGTTTTTCTGTCCCAAGTGATGGCTTGGAGCAAGGTGCCTGGTATCAGAATGAAGTCCTGCTGGTCCGCAAAGCAGTTGGGGACAAGGTGACTGGTGCTAGAAATTGTTCTCCCTTTCCCAGAAGGCAGATGGGTGCAGGGTCCCTGCTCCCAGGAAAAGTTTTTGCTGCCCTAATAGGTTGCTAGGAGCTCTGGTAGCATAGTGGCTAAAGCACTTGACTGCTAACCAGAAGGCTGGCGGTTCAA
>NW_006921622.1:9663032-9665393 GCF_000298275.1 Orycteropus afer afer
GACTCGACGGCACATAACAACAATAGGTTGCTGGGTGTAAGATGCATGGTTCTAGAAAAAGTTCCTGCCAACCTGAAGGTAACTGAGAGCAGCAAGGCAGCTGTTCCTGGAACTAGTTTCTGTCTACCCAGAAAGGGACCTGGGAACAGGATACCCAGTCTCACTTGGGTTCCCACTGGCCCTGAAGGCTTTTGGAGACAGGGTACCTGATCCCAGAAAAAGGTCTCAGTGATTCAGAAGGTGGCTGGGAGCAGGGTGTCCAGTCCCTTAACTGGCTGCCTGCCCAGAAGGCAGCCAGCAGCAGGGCACTCAGTGTGGGGTGGGTTTTCTGTCTGGATAAAGGATGGCTACACCTCTTTTCACCTAGACCATGTGGGGTACAAAGGCAAATATTACCACCCACGAGTGCAGTTGCCAGTGCAGTCCTGGGCAGGCCAATGTGATCATCAGGTTGCTGCCCAGATTAGAATCCTGCCTGCAAATACACAGAATGGCAGTGCTGTTTTAATTCTGTTTCTCTACTAATTGGTATTTAATCCACTTTATCTTTCCCTTCCAAGCTCAGAGTTCCAGGATTATCTTCTGTATCTGTTTGAATTTGTTCTCTTTTCTGTGCTGTAGAGGGTCTGCATAGCTTGTCTGCCCATATGCCGTCTTGCTGGAAGTCCCTTTCAGTAATATTATAATGATTTTCAGGGTAAATTGTCAATTCTTGATTAAATTTATTCCAGGTGTTACACTCTTTTAGAAGCTGTTGTAAATAGAATTATTTTCTTAAGTTTTTATTCATATGGCTCAGTGGTGGTGCATTGCAACTTTGCTGGACACTTACATTTTATAAACTTGTGTGATCTTTGAGATTTTTTCTGTGTAGGATCATATCAGCTGCTAATAGTGTCCCCCCCTAATATATTTTCAATTTGTTTTTTTCCATTCTTTGAGTGCTCTGGCTAAGATTTCTAGTACAATATATAGTATAGCAGGCATCCTTGCCTTATTTTTGATTGGTCAAGGAAAGCTTTCACTCTGTCTCCATTAATTATGGTGTTAGCTGTGGATTTTTCATAAATTTCTTTTTATCATATTGAGGAATTGTGTGTATGTGTTGTTTCTGTTTCTTTTTTTGAGGGGTCTGGTTATTTTTAATCATGAAAGTATGTTGGATTTTGTTAAAGTGTGTTGGATATTGTCAAATGCCTTTCCTGTGTTGATATGAGATGATCATGCATTTCTTTTCTTCCTTCTGTTGATGTCATGTATTACATTTGATTCAGGGGTTTAGGTGGTCTAGACAGTTTGGAATTGTTTGCTAATATAAAGGGTGGAAGTTTGAACCTACCTTGTGGAAAAAAGTCTTGGTTGAACTGATTCTGTAAAGATTATAGGAAAGACAACCCTGTGGAGTAGTTCTACTCTGTGACAGATAGGGCCTCCATGAGTAAGGGTGACTTGATTGCAGCTAACAACAACATTTGGTTCTGTTTCTAATATTGAACTACCACTGAGTTACTGGATGCTTGAATAATTTATTTTAGGAGGATCAGTGCAAGACTGATCCTTAGGAGTTGGAGATTAAATATGTCCCAAATTCCATCTTTTCTAAACTGCTGTGTCACTTCATCATCTCTGACTTAAACTTCTCCTCCTCCCTTCAGTAATCTATTTTAGGGTTCTGTATTTCATTGTCTCACAGAACTCACGACTCCCAATGAAATGGCTCATGTGGTGGTGGTGGAGGCTGGCAGGCTGGCAAGTCCCAAGTCTGTGGGTGGTTGTTGTTATTGTTGTTATTTGCTGTTGAGTCGGCCCCGACTCAGCGACCCCTCCTTGGGTTTCCGAAGCAGTATCACTATGGAAGTAGATTGCTCAATCTTCCTTCCGAGGAGTGGCTGGTGGGTTTGAACCACTAGCCTTCTGGTTAGCAGTCAGGTGCATTAGGCTCTATGCTACCATAGCTCCCCAGTCTGTGGGTAGATCTGGAAAATTCTCCCAACTCATGTGGTTGCAGGGGCTGGTGAACCCAGATCGGAGGGTCAGATGACCATCTGCTGTCTCAGTCCCTGAGATGATGAGGAACAAAATGCAGGACCAGAGCAAGAAAGACCTTTCCCAGAACATTTGCCTATATACCACTGCAAAAAGGACAAGGAGGCCACATGTTCTGACCTCCTAGAACCCCACAAGAGGAAGGCAGAATCACCATCAATAGCCCAAGGCCTATTCCTGCAAGGCCAGACATGCTGCTCCCTCCAGCCCTTTCTCCAACCGTTCCTCCCAAAGCACCCACCACCTCTCTCCTGGGTTCGATAATTCACTGCAGTGGCCACACAGAACTCACAGATTATGGGGTTTATTAGGGAA
>NW_006921622.1:9669098-9676813 GCF_000298275.1 Orycteropus afer afer
AGTAATGTACCAAACAGTGTTTCTTTGCTATTCATAAGGTTTTCCCTGGCCAATTCTTTCAGAAGTGGACGGCCTCTTCCTTCTTCCTAGTCTGTCCTAGTAGTCTTCCTGACTGAAGATATATCTTACCCTTAATAGACATAGAGAGTAGATTTTACATACATAAAATGGAGGATGATGGCTACAAAGGCCATATTAAGCAATATACTGCACTGCGCTGGAATAAATCCACTTGGTCATGGATTTAATACAGTGGTGTTTTCAGTTTGTTAGTTTTTTTTTTTTTTTTTAAGATTTTTGCAAATATATGAGGGATATTGGTCTGTAGTTTTCTTTTTGTGTTTATCTGATTTTGGTATCAGGGTGGCCTCTCAGAATGAGAGTAGGAAATGTTCCTTCTTAATGTTCCTTCTTAATGTTTTTTCTTGGGATTCCTGTCAGTTTTTCTTTAAATGTTTTGTAGAACTTCACAGTGAAATAATCTGTTTCAGGATTGTTTTTTGGTTGGCAAGTTTGTGACTGCTGATTTCAGTCTCCCCTTGTTTTAGGTCTGTTGAGAGTTTTTATTTCTTCTTGATTCAATTGAGGGTAGTTTGTGTATTTCTAGGTATTTGTCCATTTCATCTAAAGTATCTAATTTGTTGGCATACAATTGTGCAGAGTATTCTTTTTGGATACTTTTTGTGTTTGTAAGGAAGGTGGTAATGTTCCTCCTTTCATTTTAGTTATTTACACATTTTTTTCCCCTTTTTCAGTCTAGCTAAAGTTGATTTAGTTTTCTTTTTAAAAAATTAACTTGTTTCATTGACTCCATGGTGTTTTTCTGTTCACTGTTTCATCTATCTCTGATCTGGTTTTTATTTCTTTTCTTCTTAGTGCATTGAATTTTGTTTGCTCTCCATTTTTTAGTCCTTCAAGTTGTCAAGTTATGCTATTGATTTAAGACACTTTTTTTTTTTTTTTAAATTTTATTTTGATTTGGGTGAAGATTTACAGAGCAAATTGACTTTTCATACAGCAGTTCACATATACTTTTAAGACACTTTTTTTAATGGAGGTGTTTATCAGTATATATTTTCCTTGTGAGCACTCTTTCGTAGCATTTCGTAAGTTTTGGTATGTTATGCTTTCATTTTCATTTGACCCTTAACGTATTTTGTGATTTATCTCTCCACCCATTGGTTGTTTAATTTCCACATGTTTGTATGTTTTCCTTCTACATTATTTTATAGTTTTATTCCATGTGGTTAGAGAGGATAGTGTGTGTGACTTCAGTCTTTTAAAATTCGTGACTTTTTTTTTTTTTTTTTTTTTTTGTAATGTAGCATATATTGTCTCTCCTGGAGACAGGTTTATATGCACTTGTAAAAAATTAATTACATGTTTCAGAGACATTTATATGTATCTGTTAAGTCTAGTTGGTTTACAGTATTGTTTCCTTATTGACCTTTTTTTTATATGTTCTGCCTATTATTGAAAGTGGTGTATTGACGTCTCCACCTATTATTGGGACAGAGTTTGTTTCATATATTTTGGGGTTCTGATGTTAGGTGTATATATGTTTATAATTGCTATACCTTCTTGATGAATTGGCCATTTTATCAATGCCTTTCTTTGTCCTTTTATTATAATTTGACTTAAAGTCTATTTGGTCTGGTAACAGTATAGCCACCACCCCAGCTCTCTTTCGGTTACTATTTGCATGGAATATTTTTTCCATCATTTCATATTCAACTTATTTTATGTTCTGTGAGTCTAAGATGTTTCTCTCATCAACACCTTATAGATGGATTTTGGAAAAAGGACTTGGGGGCAGCATTTTCTGATCATCTCTAACTTCACAAGAGGAAGACAAAATTACCATCAACAGACTAAGGCGTATTCCTAAGAGGCCAGACATACTGCCACTCTCCAACCTTTTTACTAACTCTGACACCAGCACTGACCCCACGGCACTCACTACTCTGCTGGGTTTGATAATTTGTTGTAATGACCACATAGAACTTCCAGACAGTAGTCATGATTATGGTGTTTATCAGAGAAGTAACAGATTACAATTCACGTTTAGGAACCTGCTCAGGATACTGTTTTTCGCTCAGAGCAGTCTCTCCTTTGCTATGCCCTCAGCCTGGCCTCTTTGGCCCTGGGCCCTGTGGCCTGAACTCTACCCTGCTTGGGCAAGTCAAGTGTTCCATGTACCGTACTCTTCCAGCAAGCCTCCTGCCCAAAGGCACTCAGCTTTCTAGCTCTGTAACCTGTTGCACTGTCTCCTACCTCTTGGTTCCTCTGCCACTGTCTTTCAGCCAGGTTTCTCTCTCAGCCAGGCGTTTCTCTCTCAGCCAGGTGTCTCCTCAGCTAAGGATGTCCAGCTCAGGGATCTCAGGTTCAAGGACACACGCCACTTCACTTCTTGCTCTTCTCTTTTGATGGAAGTAGGATTCCTCTTTCTCCCTTTTGGAAGGTTGTTTTGAAGCCTGGGAGAATGACAAAACTAACCAATCCCAACACCAGACGTCTGCACACCTAATTTGCATGGTCCTACCCAGTAATCTGGGAGCTCTGGTAGCATGGTGGCTAAGACCCTTGCCTGCTAACCAGACGGCTGGTGGTTCAAACCCACCATCCACTCCTCGGAAGGAAGGTTGGGCAATCCTACTTCCGTAGTGATACTGCCTCGGAAACCCAAGGAAGGGGTCGCTATGAGTCGGGGCCGACTTGACGGCACATAACAACAACAACAACAACAACCCAGTAATCTGGTGAGAGACAAAGACTGTGGCTAGAAAAGCCATACCAAGTAATTCACTGCAGAGATCATTTAAAAAAATTCTTTCTGCCATTCTTTTTCTAGTGGAGAGTTTAATTATCAACAGCTAAGGACTTCTGTATTGCTACTTGTTTTTTATCTTGTCTGTTATTTCCTCCAATATGGCCATCATTTTGTTGTTCTCTTTTGATTTTCTTCTTCTTTCCATTTGTGTATATTTATTCAAATGCTTTCTTTGTAATTACTGTGAGGATTACCTTTAACATTTTGGATTTATAACAATTTAAATCGATATCAACATAACTTTAGTAAAATGCAGTAACTGCTCCTGTATTGCTCCTATTCCTCATTTATGTAGTTATCATAAGTTAGATCTTTGTGTATTATGTGCCCAATAACATGAGTTTATAATTATATTTTACGTAGGTTTTTTTTTTTTTTTAAATTATGTGGGACATAACCAGGAGCCCTGGTGTTGCAGTGGTTAAGCACTTGGCTGCTAACTGAAAGGTTGGCAGTTGAAACCCACTAGTCGTTCCTTGGGAGAAAGATGTGACAGTTTACTTTTGTAAAATTACAACCTTGGAAAGCCTATGAAATAGTTCTATTTTGACCTGTAGGGTCACTATGAGTCAGAGTCAACTTGACAACAACATGCTTTGGTTTAAGGACATAACTGATAAAATTACAAGCGAAAAATACCATAAAACTGGCCCTTATGTTTGCTCATGAGGTTATCTTTATCAGAGATACTGCTTTTCTGCATCTTTGAGTTACGATCTAGTGTCTTTTCATTTTTGTCTGAAGAACTCCCTTTAGCATTTTGTGTAAGTCAAGACTAATCATTGTGAACTTCGACTTTGTTTGCCTTGGAATGTCTTAATTTCTTGCTCGACCTTTCAAGATAGTTTCTGAGGATATAGAGTTTTTAATTGGCAGTTTTTTTTTTTTTTAAATTTCAGCACCTTAAATTTTTCATTCTCATTATCTCTTGACCTCCAAAGTTTCTTTCTTTTTCTTTTTATGCTTTTTAATGTAGCTACCATAAAATTTGTAATTACATGTGGGTTGTGTTGACCTCCAAGGTTTCTGAGGAGAAATCCACACTTAATGTTATTGAAGTTTTCTTGTTGACAACTCATTTCTCTCTTGTTCCTTTCATGATACTCACTTTAGCTTTGATTTTCAGAAGTTTGATTGTGATGTATCTCAGTATGAATTGCATATGAGTTTTTGCTACTTGGAGTTTGTTTTGCTACCTATATTTGTATATTCATGTTTGTTGCCAAATTTGGATGATTTAAAATTTCCACATATTTATGTATCTTAAAATGTTTTTTTCTGTTTTTCTTTTTTGCTTCTTTTCATGATATGTATTTTAGTTCACTTGATGGTATGCCACAGTTCTACTGGGAATTGCTTAGTTATCTTTGACCTTTTGTTTTCTCTTTTGTTCTTAAGACTTCAATAGTTTTGATTGACTTATTATATAATCCTCACATTCTTTCTTTTGCTAGCTCAAATCTGCTGTTGGATCTCTACATTTAATTTTTCATTTCAGTTATTCTATTTGGTTCCTTTTTATACTGTCTTTCTTTATTTGTATTTTAGTGATGTTGGTCTGTTTTCCTTTAGTTACTTGTCCACATTTTTCTTTACTTATTTGGGCATAATTAATACTATTTTTAATAGTCTTATATTTTGTGCATTTCTGGGATGATTTTTCTCCCTTTGTTCTTTTGAAAGTCCATTATTTCTAGTTTCTTTGTATACCTTGCAATTTTTCTTTGAAGCTGGGACATTATAATATTAAACATTGTTAGTTCTGATCATGCATGTGACTTTTTGTCCATTCTTCCATGGACATAGTGCTTTCATAAGCACTAATTTCTGCAAGAAACTCTCACTCTGGGTTTTCCTTTGAATCCTAAGAGTTATTTGTCTATTTCAGTGGCCTCAGGTGATTAATATAGTTATCAGTCATTACTTGCTGTTCCTTCTCTTGCACTGTGTGAACTCTGATTCAGGTTAGACTGAGGCTTTATTATGGCAGCCTCCAGACAGATTAGATCAGCCACACTGAACAGACTGCCAGGCAAGTCTTATTTGCTCATTTCAGATCTAGAGATCTGATCTCCTCTTTAGAACCTGAGCTGTGATTTGCCTCTACTTCAGCTGCCCCCGTGGCTATTGCACTACAGTTGGGTTGAATGGAGACACTATGTAAAAAAATTTGCCTCACTTAAAAGTTACCTTTTTCCTGTTTCAATATGATTAGATACTGGAAATCTTTACTTCCTTTTCAGAGTTCTTACACAGTTGAGATTACAGATTTCTCCCTGCTTTCCTTGGTATGGTGTGGGTGGTTTGGGATGTTAGACATACTCACACTGCCATCTCCCAAGATTTTCTATCTTGTTACTTTTTGCAGTGTACTGGTGCTCATAGTAACTTATTTATTTTATTTAGTTAAAATCTTTGTGAATATAGAATGAATTTCATTATTGATATGTAGTTAGACTTTTATAAATATTTTTTTATAAATAACCATATGAAATATTTTTGTAATTTTTTTGTTTCAAGTTAAAGTACATAAAGGATATAAAAGTGACAGTAATTGAGTATTTTCCTTGATCCATATTGCTAAATAATGCTGCTATCTAAATCAAAACAAAGCAACACAAGTTGCTATCAACTTGATTCTGACCCATGGTGATTTTATAGAATAGAACTGCATTCCATAGAGTTTTCAAGGCTATAAGCTTTCAGATACAAGTCACCAGAACTTCTTCTGAAGTACCTCTGGGTAGATTTGAACAGCCAACCTATAGGTTAGTAGTCACATGCTTATCTGATTGTGCCATCCAGGGACTAGTGTCATCATAGGTATTCAGTGCATGTTGAGCATTAGGGATTATTTTTAAAGAAAAGTTTTGCTAATTTAAGAGCAAAACGTACCTGTTTCTTTGTAATTTTTCTATTCATATTTCTTTGGATATAAGTGAGGCTAAATGTTTTCTCATGTATTTGTTGCATCTACTTTTTCAGATTAAAAAACACTTGAAAAATCTGCTTTTTAATTATTCACCTAATCTAGTGTTTTCCTTTTATGGAAGTTTTTAATTTTTTTTTTTTTTTTTAATTGTGATTTGGGTGAAGGTTTACAGAACAAATTCACTTTCTATACAGCGATTCATATATACTTTGTCTCATGACATTGACCACAGTTTACACCAGTGCAACAGCTTCCCTCCCACTTCTTCCCCATCGTTACCTATTCCCTATGTCCATCCCTCCATGCACTCCGGCCCCCTGAGCTGTCTGCCTGTGCATAAGCAGCCCATCTTTCTCCCATGATTGTACTCTCCGAGGAGTGTATCTCCTTGAGGTAAATGTTCAACTCATATACCTGTCTTTTGTTTGGCTGGAAACCACAGGTGTGGGTTCAATTCCAGACCTGAAGGGCAGCTAGGGGGCCATAGTATCAGTGGTTCCACCAGACTCTATCAGACCAACAAACCTGGTCCTCCTCCCACTTTTTTTTTTCTCCAAATGATTTTGAGTTTTGTTCCATATAGTGCTCCCTCTCTATCAAGGATCTCCTACATAGATCCCTTTTCAAATGGATGACAGTGGTAGCTGGGCACCATCTAGTTCTTCTGGTCTCATCGTCATATAGGCTGCAGATTGGATGGTGTACCAGTGTCTAGGACTAATTGTTTCCATGAATTTTGGTTTTCTTCATTCTTCTTTGCTCTGGACGAGGAGAGATGTATCGTTGAACCTAGATGGCAGCTTGCTAGCTTTTAAGATCCCAGTCGCTACTTGCCAAAGTAGGAGGTGGAACAATGTTTTGTATAGTATGTTATGCCAATTGAGCTTGATGTCCCCTGCGACTATGGTCCCAAGTCCACAGCTTCAACTACTCAGTCCCTCTGGATAGCTGGCTGTGACCAAGCTGTGACTACAGCCTTGCCCCTTATCAGCTCCACTATACACCTGGGAATTCTGATCATTCACATAAATGTATAGGAGCATTGTCTGCCAACCCTATATATGATCTTGGATACACTCCTCATTTCATAGACATACCTAATTGTTCAGCCTGTCCACCCATCTGTCCACCCATATACCCATGTTAGTCTTCACTGACAACACAATACGATATGTACAGAAGGGTTCATAGTTGTTGTCTGTACCTCCCATGTACCTCTATGTCTTTCTCTTCCTCAATGCCGCCATATTGGTCACTCACATTTGGTACATTGCCCTTCTCTTCACCCAAATCAATACTTTATCTATCTAACAGCGTTCCCTCCCCTCCTGTTCCTCCCCTGGTTACCAACAAAGAAAATTTCCTTCAATAGATAAACCTTTCCTTAACTTTTACAATAACGGACTCATACAATATTTGTTCTTTTGTGATTGACTTATTTCCCTCAGCATAATGTCCTCCAAGTTCATCCATGTTGTGCGGTGTTTTGCAGATTCTACATTACTCTTTAGCGTTGCATAGTATTCCAATGTGTGTATGTACCAAAGTTTGGTTATCCATTCCTCAGTTGATGGACACCTAGGTTGTTTTCCATCTTTTGGCTATTGTAAATAGTGCTGCGATGAACATGGGTGTGCCTGTATCTGTTCTTTTCATGGCTCTCACTTCTTTAGGGTATATACCTAGTAATGGAATGGCTGGGTCCATGGTATTTCTAATTCCAACTTTTGACGGAATCACCATACTGCTTTCCACAATGGTTGTACCGTTTTACAGTCCTACCAGCAGTGTATGAGAGTCCCAATCTCTTCACAACCTCACCAGCATTTGTTATTTTCTGTCTTGTTGAAATTTGGTACTAGTGCTGGAACAAGATGGTATTTCATTGTTGTTTTGATTTGCATCTCTCTAATAGCTAATGATTGTGAGCATTTCTTCATATGTTTGTTGGCC
>NW_006921622.1:9677119-9696392 GCF_000298275.1 Orycteropus afer afer
TTCACATTTAAGTCTTTGATCCATCTGGAATTCGTTTTTGTGTATGGTGTGAGGTACAGATCTTGTTTCATTTTTCTGCAAATGGATCTCCAGTTTTGTCAGTACCATTTATTAAACAAACATTCTCTTCCCCATTTAATGGATTTTGGGCCTTTGTCAAAGATCAGTTGACTATAGGTTGATGGATATGTTTCTGGGTTCTCAATTCTATTCCATACGTCTATATATCTGTCATTAAACCAATACCAGGCAGTTTTGACTAATATGGCTGTATAGTTGGTTTTGAGATCTGGCAATGTGAGACCTCCTACTTTGTTTTTTTTCTTCAATAGTGCTTTGCTTATCCGAGGTCTCTTTCCTTTCCATATAAAGTTAGTGATTGGTTTTTCCATATCGCTAAAGAATATTGATGGGATCTAGATTGGAATTGCATTGAATGTATAGATTGCTTTGGGTAGAACAGACATTTTTACAATGTTCAATCTTCCTATCCAGGAGCATGGGATGTTCTTCCATTTATGTAGATCTCTTGTGGTTTCTTGAAGTGGTTTTTTATAGTTTTATTTGTAGAGGTCTTTTGTGTCCCTGGTAAGATTTATTTCAATGTATTTTATTAGCGTCTAATCTTATCTTGGGAGCTCTGGTAGTGTAGTGCCCAAGGAGGGATCGCTATGAGTCTGGTGTACTCGAGGGCAAATAACAACAACAACAATAACAGTCTTATCTCTGGTAGTGTAGTACTTAAGGCACTTGACTGCTAACCAGAAGGTTGGTGGTTCAAACCCACCAGCTACTCCTCAGAAAGAAGGTTAGGCAATCTACTTCCATAGTGATACCGCCCGGAAACCCAAGGAGAGGTCGAAGGATGGTCGCCATGAGTCAACTCAACTCCATGGCACATAACAACAACAAAAATTTTATCTCAGGATTTAGAGAACCTTTCACTGAATAAGTGACATTAAGCAAGAGCCTGAGGAATGGATATAAGTTAGCCAGCTGAAAGAGGATTGAGGTATAGGACATTATTCCAGTTAGACTATAAGCAATATATTTTAAATCTCTGAAGCAGTAATTGGTAGGAAAAAAGTGAGTATGCCTTATAGAGTGAAATGGAGAAAGGAGAAGGCTGTAAAGATAAGTAGATTATGTAGGGAAACCATTGAAGGGTTTTGAGTGGCACAGTGATTTATGTTTTTTTTTTAAATTGTGATTTGAGAGAAAGTTTACACAGCAGATTCTTTGTTCATATAAAAGTTCACACACATTTTGTTTCATTACACTGACTGTAACCCCCATAGTGTAACATCTTTTCTCTCTCCTTCCCTTTGGTTACCATTTCCTTGTGTCCTTTTTTCTTATCCATTCCTGACCCCTGTGTTATCTTTCTGTCCAAATACTGCCCTTTTGGTCTCCCTTGGCTCATTATTCTGAGGAGTGTACTTGTCTGATGTAAATGTTCACCTTACATGCCAGTCTGTTGTTTGACTGGAAGCCACGGAGTGAGTTAAATTCCAGGCATTAGGATCTCTAGGGACCATAGTGTCTTTCAGCCCAGTAAGCCTGGTCTTTTTTTTTTTCCCCAAAAATAATTTTGAGTTTCGTTACACATTTTTCTCCCACTTTATCTCGGATCTCCCATTTTGATCCCTTTCTGAGTGGTTGACAGTAGTAGTAGCTGGGCACCATCTAATTCTTCTGGTCTCAGGGTCATACCGGCTGAGGTTCACATGGTTCTCTAGTCCCTTGGACTAATTGATTCCATGTAGATTTACATTTTTGAAATTCACTTTATTGGTATGGAAAATATATTGGTGGGGTTTTGTTAAAAATGAATGTGAAGAGACTATTTAGGAGGTCACAGAAATGGTCCCTTTAAAGATGGTGGTAGCATGCCCTAGGGTAAGAGCCATAGAAATAGAGACTAGTAGTCAAATCTCAGCATTATTTAGGAGGACGATGGGCAATATGTGGTGATTGATTAAAATGAGGTTAAGGAGTAGGGTGAAGCTGTCAGAGATTATATCAAGGTGTTTTATATTGGCAAATGTGATTGTGAATTGTCATTACCAAGAAAACCAAACAAAACCTATTGCTATCAAGTTGATTCTGACTCATAATGAGTCTATAGCACAGAGTAGAACTACTCCATATAGTTTCCAAGGCTGTCAGTATTTATGGATGCAGACTGCCTCATCTTTCTTCCTGGATTAGTTGGTGAGTGTGAACCGCTGACCTTTTTAGTTAGTAGCCAAATATTTTAACCATTGCTTCACTAGAGCTCCTCATTACTAATATAGTTAGAACTAAAACAACAGGTTTTATCATATATTTTGGACATTGTTTAAAATAATTTGTTTCATATAGGAAGTTTTATACCTGGGTCTGAAATGCTAAGGAGCTAAAATTGGGGAATCATTAGTCTGTCGATGTAGTTTAGATGGTAATGAAAGTTTTGCAAGTGAGTGAGATTGCCTAGTGTTGAACATGAAATTAGAAGGCAGTCTAGGCCAAAGCTCTGAGAAACTACAAGACTTAAAGTTTAGATAAGGTGATTTGAATCTTTGTTCAAAACTGCTTGGATGCTCACTGAAAGGTTGGAGATTCAAGTCCACTCTGATGTACCTTGAAAGAAAAGCCTGGTAATCTACTTCTGAAAAATCAGCCATTGAAAATCCTGTGGAGCATAGTTCTATGCTGACACATACGGGATTTCCATGGTCAAAATCTGCTTGACAACAGGTAGTTTTTTTTTTAAGGTTAGAAAGTGGTGTGAAAAGTGGTAATGGCAAAACTGGAGAGTGAAGTCTTGAAAGAAAAAAAACATACAGGATCTTGTACTTTACAAGTTTATGTACTTACTTGCTGTTTCATCTTACTTTCCTACTATTTTTCCTTTGGGTTTTATTTACATTACTATAAAAATTCTTTTGGAAATGAGATAGGGTATAAATAATAAATACTCAAATGTGACCGCCTGGAATGTATTTTTCTTTAATAAAGACAATTTCAGTGAAACTTTGGTTATTACTTACGTAATTATTTGTGTCCTTTTTTCCACTAGTGAAAAGAAATGATAGTACTTAGATCTATGTTTTTTCCTGATTTTAAATTGTGAGAGTGGTAGGGAGAAGAACCAATGTAACTTTGAATATTATTGTGTTTTGTTACTAATAAGAGTAACTAGAGTGTTTAGATCAGTTTCTTCCAGAAAGGAAATCAGCACATGTAATATCATAATGCCTTCCCATATTTATCCAAGTTCTGAATGCTTGCTTTTGGCTTATTATTTTAGGAGAAACTATACCTTATCTGACTGCAGTAGTTCTACTGATCTGAGAGAGGGAGTAGAGGGATAAAGTCAAATATTGAATCTTTTTGATTTTACTAATATAAAAGAAAAAAAAAGTTTCTAGTAGGAATTTAAGTTAAATATACCTTTTTAAAGTTGTTACCTAGTTCTCAGAAGAAGATCACATTGAGCATAAGACTTATTTTATGAGGAATATTCTAAAATCTTTTTGATGGCAACTAGTACAAATGTTGCTCCCACATTTTTAATACTTTTGAGGTTGTGAAGGAAGGACATGTTATATTGATGGTAATCTACAAAATCTCTTCATTTCCTTTTTTTTTCTTTTTTTTAATAGAGATGTGAATTATGTCCCCATAAGGATGGAGCTTTAAAAAGAACAGATAATGGGGGTAAGTGCAGTGACTTTTGAAAGTTTGTTTTAAAAACTGAAAACTGCAGTGTAGTGAGTGTTTAAAAATATCTGGGAGTTCATATTTATTAAATAATGTTTACTACTGAAATAATTTTAACAATAGTAGGTATATGATTTATGAAATCCTTATATTTTGTGGATATTTAAACATTGGTTATTTAGTACAGAATGATCTTCATACTTCTAAATAATAATAAATTTTTTATGGACACAATTTCTTACACTGGAAATTATTTTTAGAAAAATAAGCCACTTAAAAATTTTCTTTGTTGAGCTAAAATCGATTGTTTTGAGTTCTTCTTTTGTCCTGTATATCTCTAGACAGGTGATAGCTGTAGTGAATGTTAATTTTAACACCCTGAGGGTCTTTTGTTGTTTGAATATAAGGAAGTGTTAACTTTTTTCTCTAAATTTCCTTGTGCTTTCCTGAGGACCATTGTGTGTTTCTCATTTTTAAAATTTCCATTAGTGAAGGAAGTTACTCCGTAACATAGTTACATGTAGGCATGAATTTCTTAAACTGTTGTAAACCATAAAAATTAAGCAAATGTTGATGAAACTCAAAAAAGTAAAGGTAAAGCTACTGTTAGTATGCTGTTTTCCATTTTGAGCAGGCAACTGTAAAGTATTTTTGGCATAGAATAATTGCATAGGTAAATAAAAGAAAAAAAAATGCAGTGTCTTTGGCTAGCTGTATATGTATTTTAAAATTTAATGTTTATTTATATTAATATTTTGTAGTAATTTGAGTGAAAGTTTAAAAAGCAAATTGGTTTTCCATTCAACATTTCATACACATTTCTTTTCCTGACATTGATTGCAATCCCTACACTGTGACATCACTCTTCCCACTTGCTCCTTGTGTTGCCTGTTTCCATTTGTCTTTCTTTCAAATCCCTTCATGCTTTTGAGTCCCTGAGTAAAAGCTGCTCTTTTTATTTCATGGCTGATTGTTCTAAAGAGTGGTACCCCTCTAGTATCATTGTTCACCTTAGGTCTGTTTATTGCATGGCTGAAAATTGAGCAACTGGGGTGAGTTCATTTCCAGGCTTGATGGATTGTTAAGGATCACAGTCTCAAGGGTTCCACCAGTCTCTTTTCCCTTAAGACCAATGTATCTGATCTTTTTTTTTTTTTTTCCCCCCAGGGCTCCTATCCTCCCCTTTAGCTGATCTTTTTTATGATTTTGAGTTATGTTCCACATTTTTCTCCCACTCTATCCAGTACCTTCTATTGTGATCACTTTTAGAGTGGTCAGAAGTGGTAGTTGGGCACCATCTAGTTCTTCTGTTCTTGTGTTCGAAGAGGCTGAGGTTCACATGATCCATACTCCTTGATCCCACCCCCCCCCATGTGCCTTTGATTTTCTTCATTCCTCTTTTCTTTCTTTATTTTTTATGTTGTGATTTGGGTGAAAATTTACAGAACAAATTCACTTTCCATACAGCAGTTCACACACACTTTTGTCTCATGACATTGATCGCAATTTACCACAATGCAACAACTCCCCTCCCACTTCCTCCCAGTACTTACCTCTTCCCTGTGTCCATCCCTCGATGCCCTCCTACCGCCTGAGCGGTCTCCCTGTGCAGAAGCAGCCCTTCTTTCTACCATGATTGTTCTCTCCAAGGAGTATATCTATCTCAGATAAATGTTCAACTCATATGCCGGTCTTTTGTTTGGCTGGAAAGCACAGGTGGGGGTTCAATTCCAGACCTGAAGGGCAGCTAGGGGCCATAGTCTCAGTGGTTCCACTAGGCTCTGTCAGACCAGCAAACCTGGTCCCCTCCCCCTTTTTTTTCTCTAAATGATTTTGAGTTTTGTTCCACATTGTTCTCCCTCTCTATTCAGGATCTCCTACATAGATGCCCTTCCAAGTGGTTGACAGTGGTAGCTGGGCATCATTTAGTTCTTCTGGTCTCATAGTTGTATAGGCTGCAGATCAGATGGTGTACCAGTCGCTAGGACTAATTGTTTCCATGAATTTTGGTTTTCTTCATTCTTCTTTGCTTTGGATGAGGAGAGAACCATCATTGTATCTAGATAGCAGCTTGCAAGCTTTTAAGATCCCAGTCGCTACTCACCAAAGTAGGAGGTGGAACATTGTTTTGTGTAGTATGTTATGCCAGTTGTGCTTGATGTTGTCCCCTGCGACTGTGGTCCCGAGCCCACAGGTTCAACTACTCAGTCCCTCTGGGTAGCTGACTGTGACCAAGAATTGACTACAAACTTGCCCCTTGTCAGCTCTACTATATATCTGAGAATTCAGATCATACAAATGAACTTATAGGACCATTGTCTGTCAACCCTGTACATGGTCTTGGGTACACTCCTTGATTCATGGACATACTACTAGTTCATTCTGTCCATGTTTGCCTTCACTGACACTGCAGTACTGTATGTGCAAAAGGGTTCATTTTTGTTGTCTGTACCTCCCATGTACCTCTCTTTCTCTTCCTCAGTGCCACCATATTAATCACTCACATTTGGTATATTGCCCTTCTCTTCACCCAAATCAATACTTATCTCTACCTATCTAACCGTGTTCCTTCCACTCCCTTCCCACCCCTGTTGTTGTTGTTGTTGTTTGCCATCGAGTCGGCCCCGACTCATAGCGACCCCTCCTTGGGTGTCCGAGGCAGTATCACTACGGAAACAGGATTGCCCAACCTTTCTTCCGAGGAGTGGCTGGTGGGTTTGAACTGCCAGCCTTCTGGTAACCAACAAAGCAAATTTCCTTCTGTATATAAATCTTTCCTTGATTTTACAATAACGGACTAATACAATATTTGTCCCTTTGTGATTTACTTACTTCACTCTGTAATGTCTTCTAAGTTCATCCATGTTATGCAGTATTTTGCAGATACTACATTATTCTTTAGCGTTGCATAGTATTCCATTGTGTGTATGTACCATAGTTTGGTTATCCATTCCTCAGTTGATGGACATCTAGGTTGTTTCCGTCTTTTGGCTGTTGTAAATAGTGCTGTGATGAACATGGGTGTGAATATGTCTGTTCTTGTCATGGCTCTTCACTTCTTTAGGATATATACCTAGTAATGGAATGGCTGGGTCAAATGGTATTTCTAATTCCAGCTTTTGAAGGAATCACCATACTGCTTTCCACAGTGATTTTATCATTTTATAGTCCCAGCAGCAGTGTATGCGTCCCAATCTCTCCACATCCTTGGCAGCTTTTGTTATTTTCTGTCTTGTTGAACCTTGCTACTAGTGCTGGAGCAAGATGGTGTTTCATTGTTGTTTTGATTTGCATATCTCTAATAGCTAATGATTGTGAGAATTTCTTCATATGTTTGTTGGCCGTGTGAATATCCTCCTTGGTAAGGTGTCTATTAATGACTTCTCCCCATTTATTAATTGGATAGTTTGTCTTTTTGTTATTGAGGTGTTGGAGTTTTCTGTTAATTCTAGAGGTAAGTCCCTTGTCAGATATGTCTTTTTCCCAATCTCTAAGGTATCCTTTGACTCTTTTGGAGAAGTCTTTGGAAGCACATAAAAATTTAATTTTCAGAAGGTCCCAGCCATGTGGTTTCTCTTCTGCTGTCTGTGCATTTTGGATTATGCTTGATAGTCTATTTATACCATATATTAGGGCTTCTAAATTTGCCCCTAGTTTTTCCTTGAGGAACTGTTTAGTTTTAGGTTTCACATTTAAATCTTTGATCCATCTGGAGTTCGTTTTTGTATATGGTGTGAGGTACAGATCTTGTTTCATTTTTCTGCAAATGGATCTCCAGTTTTGCCAGCACCATTTATTAAGCAAACATAATCTTTCCCATTTAATGGATTTCGACCCTTTGTCAAAGATCAGCTGACCATAGGTTGATGGATCTGTTTCTGGGTTCTCAATTCTATTCCATTGGTCTATGTATCTGTCGTTGAACCAATACCATGCAGTTTTGACTACTGTGGCTGTATAGTAGGTTTTGAGATCCTGCAGTGTGAGACCTCCTACTTTGTTCTTCTTCTTCAGTAGTGCTTTGCTCATCCGAGGTCTCTTTCCTTTCTGTATAAAGTTAGTGATTGGTTTTTCCATATCCCTAAAGAATGTTGATGAGATCTGGATTGGGATTACATTGAATGTATAGAATGCTTTGGGTAGAATTGACATTTTCACAATGTTAAATCTTCCTATCTACGAGCATGGGATGTTCTTCCATTTATGTAGATCTCTTATGGTTCCTTGAAATAGTTTTTTTATAGTTTTCTTTGTAGAGGTCTTTTGTGTCCCTGATAAGATTTATTCCCAAGGATTTTATTTTCTTGGTAGCTATTGTAAATGGTATTGATTTCCTTATTTCTTTTTTAGCAATCTCTTCGCTGGTGTAGAGGAGTTCAGCTGATTTTTGGATGTTGATCTTATAACTTGCCATGATGCTAAATCTCTCATTTAGTTCCAGTAGATTTTTGACTGAGTCTCTTGAGTCTCTTGGGTTTTCTAGGTAGAGGATTATATCATCAGCAAATAGGGATAGTTTGACTTCTTCCTTGCCAATTTGGATGCCTTTGATTTCCCTTTCTTGCTATTTGGCCCTGGCTAGGACTTTCAGTACAATGTTGAAAGGAAGTGGTGATAGTGAGCATCCTTGTCTGATTCCTGTTCTCAAGAGGAATAGTTTCAGTCTGTCTCCATTGAGAGTAATGTTGGCTGTTGGTTTTGCATAAATGCCCTTTATTATGTTGAGGAATGTCCCTTCTATTCCTATTTTTCTGAGAGTTTTAATCAGAAATGTTTTATTTACATGGTAGATGATGTTGATTGTTTTTCTAATGTTGAACCATCCCCTGCATACCTGATACGAACCCCACTTGGTCTAATGAATGATTTTCTATGTTGTTGGACTCTATTGGCTAGGATTTTGTTGAAGATTTTTGGATCTATATTCATGGAGGATATTGGTCTGTCATTTTCCTTTTGGGTGATGTCTTTGCCTGTTTTTTGTATCAAGGTTATGCTTGCTTCATAAAATGAGTTAGGGAGGATTCCATCCTTTTCTGTGTTTTGGAATAGTTTGAATAGGATTGGTATCAGTTCTTCTCTGAATGTTTGGTAGAATTCTCCGGTGAAACTGTTTTGGCCAGGACTTTTTTTAGTTGGTAATTTTTTGATGACCTGTTCATTTTCTTCTTTTATGATGGACCTGTTCAACTTTTCCACATCAGTCTGTGTTAGTTTAGGTAAGTCATGTGTTTGCAGATATCTGTCCATTTCTTGCAGATTTTCAAATTTGTGGGAGTACAGTTCTTCATACTATTCTGTTAGTATCCATCTTATTTCAGTTGGTTCTGTTGTGTGTCACCCATTTTGTTTCTTATTTGTGTTTTTTGTATTCTCTCCCTCTTTCTCTTTGTTAAATTTTCCAGTGGTTTGTCAATTTTATTCTTCTTTTTAGAAAACCAACTTCTAGTCTTGTTGAATTTTTTCTATTGCTCTTCTATTTTCTGTTTCATTGATTTCTGCTCGAATGTTGATTATTTCTTTTCTTCTGGTGACTCTAGGCTTTTCTTGCTGTTCTTTTTCTAATTGTTTGAGATGTTGGTTTAAAGTGTTGATTTTGCTCTTTCTTCTTTTTTGATGTGTGCATTCATTGGTATAAATTGGTCTCTGATGACTGCTTTTGCTGTGTCTCAAAGATTTTGGTATGTTGTGTTTTCATTTTAATTTGATTCAAGGAATTTTTGAATTTCCGTTTTTATTTCTTCTCTTACCCAGTCTTTTTCAAGGTGGGTGTTGTTCAGTATCTTTGTGTTTACTCTTTTTCTGTTGATCTTCCTGTTGCTGATTTTGAATTTGATAACATTATGATACGAGAAGATACTTCGCAGTATTTCATTGTTTTTAAGTTTCTGAAGGCTTGCTTTATGGCCTAACATATGGTCTATCATGGAAAATGTTCCATGTGTACTGGAAAAGAATATATATTTTGCTGTTGTTGGGTGAAGTGCTCTATAGATGTCTATAAGGTCAAGTTGGTAGATTGTATTGTTTGGCTCTTCTGCATCTTTGTTGAGTTTCTTTCCAATTGTTTTATCTTTCATTTAAAGTGGCTTATTAAAGTCTCCCACTATGACTGTGCAGTCATCTGTTTGAGTTTTCAACTCTTTTAAAGTCTAATTTATGTATTTTTGGGCTCTTTCATTGGGTCCATAGATATTTATTATAGTTATATCTTCATGTTCAATTGATCCTTTAATGGTTATATAATATCCTTCCTTGTATGGTGGTTTTTGTCTTAAAGTCAATTTGATGAGAAATTAATATTACCATTTCTGCTCTCTTATGGTTGCCATTTGCTTGATAAATCTTTCTGCAACCTTTGATTTTTAGTCGTTTTTGTCTTTATCTCTGTGGTGTTTGTCTTGTAGGCAGCATATTGATGGGTTTTGTTTTCTTATCCAATCTGTAACTCTCCATCTCTTTAGTGTTACATTTATTCCATTAACATTCAGTGTAATTATTGACAAGTATGAATTTGTTACTGTCATTTTGTTATGTGTTTTTTCATGGTGTCCCTTGTTTCTTTGTTGCCTATTAATTTTTGTGCTTCACTCATTATGTTTATGAATTGTGTTATCATTTCCTTTGTTGCTGTTGTTTTAGTATTTGCTGAATATTTGTGCTTGTCCATTTTTTTATTGTAATACCTAAATATAATTCTTTTGAATTCCTTATCATAGAGTTCTAATGCTGTTTCTTCCTCAGGAATGTGTTTTGGGTCTGTATCCTGCTCCTTTGTTTCTACCACTTTATCTTGCTTCTTTGTGTGGACTGTGATGGTCTGTTGTCTTCGAGATGTTGTGGTGGTGTTGTATTTACATTTCTGTTAACTGGTTGTGAAGAGTAGCCAAGGGTCTTTCAGGCTCTTCTTGATAGTTTTTTTATTTTTGGCCCATTGGTGGTGAAGGAAGTGGTGGCTCTCACTCAGTAAGTGAAGTTGCAGGTGGTGTGGGTGTGGTTGTGTCTTATGAGGACTGTTGCTGTCTCCCACTCAGACAAAAATTACAATTGAATAACCATCAAAAAAGTAATAGCAAATGGACAAAAAAATACACCATGCATTCACACATGAATAGTAAGCAAAAAAAGAAAGAAGGGAAAAAGAAGGAAAAACGAACAAGAAAACCTGCAATATCTGGAGATAGGGCAATAGGAGAGAATAGGTAGTGAAGGTGCATAATGAATAAAAAAATGGGAAAAATGCAAAAAAGAAAAAAAGCAACAGTGTTAACCATGAGAAAAAAATTTAAAAAATTGCAACTGGGATCAGGGAAAAGAAAAAAAGCTGAAAACTAGGACCTGGGAGGGGAAGAATAAAGAATAATAGCGAAAAGATCAAAAGTAGGAATAATAATAGTAATTTTAAAACAGACAAAAGCAAGCAAACTAAAAAACAGAAATAAGAAAGAGAAAAAAAAAAAAAAAAAGAAATTTCGGGGACAGGCACAGCAGGGCACTCAGGCTCCGTCTGAGCACACAGACTGGGATAGAGTTCCTGCGGGCCTAGAAGGTGGATGGGAGAGTGGGAAGGCCGCACCTCCGACCAGTATGGTGTGGGGTATAAGAGTTACAAGGGGAATGTGCACTTCTTCAATCATCCAGGTCCGGAATGTCCTTGGAGTTACTGGCAAGTGGAACCTGTTCTTAAGCTCCTGGAATCTGGAAGAATGTTGCTTTAAATATTCAGGAAGGTGAAGTCACTTGTAAACATTCAAAATGACTGGGCCCTCTGCACAAGCAAAAGTCCGCAGCTCAGCCTGTCTTCCTCTTTGCACTTGCTTTGCCTTTTATTCCTCAGCCACCAGAGCAGTTCTCTGTGGAGTCCCTGGCTAGCAGGGCTGATTTTTAGGGTAATTATTTGGTCCTGTCACCACTCGGCAATCTCCAAGCTGTCTGTTCCGGCAGGATCATTCAGGATCGCTGCCAGACTGCAGCTCCGTATCTCATTTTTTTTGGTGTTTTCATGCAAATTCATCTGCTAGTTGGAGTTTAGTACACTTCTATATCCTTCAGTTCAAGACTCAGGGATCCAGAATTATCTTCTGTGTCTATGTTAATTTGTTCCCCTTTTCTTTGTTGAAGAGGGTCTGTGTAGTCTTTCTGCCTATTCTGCCATCTTACTGGAACTCTCATTCTTCTTTCCTTTTGAAAGACTATTAATTGCTAAAATTTGATATTTATACTATGATATATAGTCCAAAGTTAAAAGCTAACAAAATAACCTTCCCTTCTACTCTTATTCTCTTCATTTGCCTAGTTCCTTGAAAACTTTGTTGCCACCATGGTAATTGTTGTTACTACTTTCTTCTACAACCATCTAGGTTTTTTTTGAATACACAAAGGTAATCCAATAAACAAATACATATTTTTAACTATTTTTAAAGCAATGCGTGAATATTATATATACTTTTTGTATGTTAATATTTTTCACTGAACAGTTTATATTTCCTTTATCGTTATAGAGCTTTCTGTTTATCACATTAGTTACCTGTTGATGGAAATTAATGTTGTTTCTGATCTTTTCTTTCATGACTCACACTTTAGTGAATATAGTTGCACAAATGACAAGGAGGCCACATGTTCTGACCTCTTCTAATCCCACAAGAGGAAGACAGGATTACCAGCAGTAACCCAAGGCCTATTCTTACAAGGCCAGACATGCTGCCTCCCTCCAGCCCTTTCTCCAACCGTTCCTCCCAAAGCACCACCACCTCTCTCCTGGGTTCGATAATTCACTTGCAGTGGCCACACAGAACTCACAGATTATGGAGTTTATTAGGGAAGCACCAGGCTACAATTCAAGCTCAGGAAAAACACTCAGTCCCTCTCCCAGCCCACCGTCCCTCAGCCAACAGTTTCTCACAGTCTCTTTCCCAGCAGTGCTGGTCCCTTGGTGTCTCACTCAGCGATGCATGTCTCTTGCGCCTCTTTCCCAGCAACGCGTGTCTCAGGACCCCGTGTCTCTTTCAGCAGCACATTTTCCTCCACCAGGAGTCAGAGAGAGTTCTGCCTCTAGGAGGCCTCCTTTTGAGCCTGGCAGAATGGTCAAACTAGCCAATCACAGCATCAGAACTCTAAGCACGTGAGAGAAAGTGGGAACCTCCCAGAATATTGTATTGTGCCACTCCCAACAGAAATAACCCAGGTGGATAGCTTCAGCAATGAGGAGCTCCTCAGCTGCTCGTAGAAAATCCCACCTTGGAGTTTACAAAGACTTATTGGTAGGAAAGTCACACTAAGTAATTTACTACACCGCAATAGTAAATAACCTTGTGTATATATGTCATTTGACTTATATGCAAGCATGTCTGTAGAATTACTAATGCTATGATCTGGATGAGGGGAAAATAGAGCAGAGCAGCAGCCAGGCATCCAGGTAAGGGGAGGGGACAACCAAGGCCCACTCCCCAACCAGCCAGGAAAACTGGGAGAAAGACAAGCCAGAGGGAATGACAGAGCAGAGCAGCATCCAGGTAAGGGGAGGGACCCTGGCCTGACCCCCAAGAGGCAGGAAAGCTGGGGAAAGAGAAAGCAGAGGAGACATCGGAGCATAGTAATGGCGAAAATCCAGGTAAGGGGAAGGCAGAGAGGTTTTGAACAGGTAAGTGAGACAGACTTGTCTGTCAGTTTGTCTTACTGTTGTGGCTTGTGTGTTTCTGTGAGGCTTGAGGCTGTGCCACCAGTGTTTCAAGTGCTGACACAGTCGCATGTGCTGCACAGGTTTCAGTGTGGCGTATAAACTGAGACAGACCAGGAAGAAGGAAGAGACCATTGACTTCTCAAAGAATTGGCCAGGGAAAACCTTCTGAGTAGTAGAGAAATACTGTCTGATACAGTACTGTACAACTTTCTGAATAGTGTGGAAACATTATCCAATACAGTGGCGGAGGACGAGCCCCATAGGTCAGAAGGCTTTCAGAATAGGACTAGGAAAGAGCTGCATTATCAGAGTAGGACCATCCTTACTGATATGGAGAGAGTAAAGCTTTTGAGACCTATTTGCTGATGTGGCACAACTCAAATTGAGGGGAAACAGCTGCAAACATCCATTAATAATAAGAACATGGAATGTATGAAGTATGAATCTAGGAAAATTGGAAGTTGTCAAAAATGAGATGGAATGCATAAAAATTGATATCTTAGACATTAGTGAGCTGAAATGGACTGGTTTTGGCCATTTTGAATCAGACATCCATATGATCTACTATGCTGGAAATGACATTTTGAAGAGCAGTGGTGTGGCATTCATCATCACAAAGGATGTTTCCATATCTGTTCTGAAGTACAATGATGTTAGTGATAGGATAATATCCATACACCTACAAGGAAGACCAGTTAATTCGACTATTATTCGAATTTATACACCAACCACCAAAGATGAGGAAATTTGGAAAATTTAGCCTTGGTGACAAAAATAATGCTGAACATCGCGTGATAGAATTTTGCAAGACCAATGACTTATTCATTGCAAGTACCTTTTTTCAACAACACAAATGAAATGGCAGCTATACACGTGGGCTTTGCTAGGTAGAATACACAGGAATCAGATTGACCACATCTATGTCAAGAGGCAATGGAGAAGTTCAATATCTTTAGCCACAACAAGGCCAGGAGCTGATTGTGGAACAGACCATCAACTGCTCATACGCAAGTTCCACTGGAAGTTGAAAACAATTTAAATAAGTCCACGAGAGGCAAAATACGATCTTGAGTATATCCTTCCTGAATTTAGAGACCATCTAAAGAACAGATTTGATGCATTGAACACCATTGACCAAAAACCAGAAGAATTATGGGTTGACATCAAGAACATCATCCATGAAGAAAGCAAGAGGCCATTAAAAAGACAAGAAAAAAAGAAAAGGCCAAAATGGATGTCAGAAGAGACTCTGAGACTTGCCCTTGAGCGGTGAGTAGCTAAAGCAAATGGAAGAAGTGACAAGATAAAAGAGTTGAACAGAAGATTTCAAAGACCAACTCAAGCAGACAAAGCCAGTTAGTGTAATGAAAGGTGAAAGAGGTGGAGTTAGAAAACCAAAAGGGAAGAACATGCACAGCATTTCTCAGGCTGAAAGAAATGAGGACAAAATTCACGCTTTGAGTTGCAATATTGAAAAATTCTATGGGCAAAGTAATGAATGATGCAGGAAGATCTAAAGAAGATGGAAAGAATATATAGAGTAACTGTACCTAAAAGAACTAACTGGTCAGTGTTCATTTCAGGGGATGGCAGATGATCAACAACAAATGGTATTGAAGGAAGAAGTCGCAGCTGCACTGAGGGATTTGGTGAAGAACAAGACTCCAGGAACTGACAGAATATCCACTGAGATAATTCAACAAATATATGCCCCGCTGGAGGCACTCACTTGGTTATGCCAAGAGATTTGGAAGACAGCTAGCTACCTGGCCAACTGACTGGAAGAGATCAATATTTGTACCTATTCTAAAGAAAGGTGATCCCATAGAATGTGGAAATAATCGAAGAATATCATTAATATCACATGCTAGTAAAATTTTACTGAAGATAATTCAAAAACAGTTGCAGCAGTATATTGACAGAGAACTTCCACATGTGCAGCCTAGATTCAGAAGACAGGACATGGAATGAAGGATATCATTGCTGATATCAGATGGATCTTGGCTCAAAACAGAGAATACCAGAAAGATGTTTACTTGGATTTATTGACTATGCAACAGCATTTGATTATGTGGATCATAAGTTGTGGATAACATTGAGAGGAATGGGAATTTCAGAATACTTAATTATCCTCATCAGGAACATGTACACAGACCAGGAGGCTGTCGTTTGTGCAGAACAAGGGGACACTGCATTGTTTAAAATCAAGAAGGGAGTGTGTCTAGATTGTATCCTTTTCCCATACTTATTCAATCTATATGCTGAGCAAATAATCCGAGAAGCTGGACTATATGAAGAGGAACATGGAATCAGGATTAGTTGTTGTTGTTGTTGTTATGTTCCATTGAGTCCAACCCAACTCATCGCCATCCCTCCTTGTGTTTCCAAGGTGGTATCGCTATAGAAGTAGATTGCCCCATCTTCCTTCCGAGGAGTGGCTGGTCGGTTTGAACTGCCAGCCTTCTGGTTAGCAGTCAAGTGCCTTAGGCACTATGCTACCAGAGGAAGGCTCACTAACAATCGGTGATGAGCTGACGACACAACTTCGCTTGCTGAGGGTGAGGATGACTTGAAACACTTACTGATGAATACTGAAGAATACAGTCTGCAGAACGGATTACATCTCAATATAAAGAAAACAAAAATTCTCACAGCTGGTCCTGTAAGCAGCATCACAATAAATGGAGACAAGATTGAAATTGTCAAAGACTTCACTTTGCTTGGTTCCGCAATTGACGCCAATGGAAGCAGCAGTCAGGACATCAGATGACATATAGCACTGGGCAAGTCTGTTGCAGGGGACCTATTTCAAGTGCTGAGGGGCAAAGATGTCTCCTTGAAGACTAAGGTGTGCCTGACAGAAGCCATGATACTTTCAATCGCCTAATATGCGTGTGAGAGCTGGACAATGAATAAAGTAGACTGAAGAAGACTTGATGTTTTTGAGATGTGTTGCTGGCGAAGAATTCTGAAAATACCTTGGACTGCTAAAAGAGCTGACAAATCTGTACTGGAGGAAATACAGCCTGAATGTTCCTTGGAAGCGGGAATGGCCAGACTTCATCTCACTTACTTTGGTCATGTTGTCCGAAGGGACCATTCCCTGGAGAAGGATGTCACGCTTGGTGAGGTGGAGAGTCGATGAAGGAGGGGAAGTCCCTGAATGAAAGGATTGACACAGTGGCTGTGATGATGGGTCAAGTATAGCAAGGATCGTGAATCTGGCTCAGCACCGGGTTTCATTCTGCTGTGCATAGGGTCGCTATGAGTTGGAGACGATTTGACAGCACCTAACAACAACAACGGGAGCTCTGGTAGCATAGTGGCTAAAGCACTTGGCTGCTTACCAGAAGGCTGGCGGTTCAAACCCATCAGCCACTCCTCGGAAGGACGATAGGGCAATCTACTTCCGCAGTGATACTGCCTGGGAAACCCAAGGAGGGGTCGCTATGAGTCGGGTCCGACTCGACAGCACATAACAACAACAACAACAACAACAACATGTGGAACTTTGGGGTTAAAGGGATTTTATAGTCGTTATTTTGATAGATAATCCCAAATTATTCTCCCCAGTGGTTGTGCCAATTTATGTTCCTAGCAGCTGTGTAACATGCAGCCATATTGTTGTTGTTGTTTTATGCCATCGAGTTGGACCCGACTCATAGCGACCCCTCTTTGGGTTTCCAAGGCAGTATTACTACCTACGTAGATTGCCCCATCTTCCTTCCGAGGAGTGGCTGGTGGGTTTGAACTGCCAGCCTTCTGGTTAGCAGTGAAGTGCCTTAGCCACTATGCTACTAGAGCATGTTCTTGTTAGATGCTATCAAATTGGTTCAGATTCATAGCAGCCCTGTGTACAGCAGAATGAAACATTACCCAGTCCTGCAGTATCCTCACAAACATTGCTATGGTTGAGCCTATTGTTGAAGCCACTGTGTCAGTCCATCTCACTGGGGGTCTTCCTCTTTTTTGCTGACCCTCTACTCTATTTACCAAACATGGTAACTTTTTCTAGGGACTAGTCCCTTCTGGTATTATGACGAATATACAGGAAACATAGTCTTACCATTCTTGCTTCTAAGGAGCATTCTGACTGTATTTAGAGATTTGTTTTTATTCTGGTAGTATATTCAAGTATTTTTTGCCAACATCCTAATTCAGATGCATCAGTTCTTCTTCAGTATTGTTTATTCATTGTCCATCACATGAGGCTGTTGAAAATATCATGGCCTGGGTCAGGTGCGCCTTTGTCTTCAAAGTTACATCTTTCCTTTTTAACCCTTTAAGGAGACCTTTTGCAGCAGATTTGCACAATGCAATACATTTGATTTCTTGATGGCTGCTTAAATGGGCATTGATTATCAATCCAAGTGAAATGAAAACCATGACAACTTCAATCTTTTATTGGTCCAGTTATTAGGTTTTTTTCCTTCATATTGATTTGAAATCCATACTGAAGGCTGAAGTCTTGAGTCTTCATCAGTAAGTGCTTCACGTGTTCTTCACTTTCAGTGAGCAAGGTTGTGTTGTCTGCATGTCAAAGATTGTTCATGAGTCTTCCTCTAATTCTGATGCTTTGTTGTTCTTCATGTAGTCAAGCTTCTATGATTATTTGCTCACTGTACTTATTGAGTAAGTATGGTGAAAAGGTACTTGTTTCCTGATTTTCAGCCATGCAGTATCCCTTTGTTCTGATTGCCTCTTGATCTATGTGCATGTTTTCCATGAGAACAATTTAGTGTTCTGGAATTCCCTTTCTTTGCATTGTTACCCATAATTTGTTATAATTGACTTAGTCAGATGCCTTTGCAGAATCAATAAAACACAGGAAAATAACTTTCCTGGTATTCTCTGCTTTCAGCCAGGATCCATCTGATATTAGCAACGATATGCTTAGTTATACATCCTCTTCTGAATCCAGTAGGTGAAAATTGGTATCTTAGAGTAGTTATCTTGCCTTTCTCTTATTGTTAGTTCAGTTGAACATCTTTTCATATTTTTAAGAGGTATTTGTATTATATTTTCTGTGAACTGTGTATTCACAGGCTTTTCTGTTTTGTTGTTGGTATTTTTCTTTTTGATATGTTGGGGCCTTCATAGGACATTTGTGACATGAGTTGAATCACCTCCCCACACTAATTTTTAGTCTCTTCTTACTATGCTTTTTAACATGTGGAAGTTTTTTTATTTTAATTTATTAGTCTTTTCTTTGATGGCTTTTGAATCATTGTTCAAAAAGCCTTCCATACTCAAGTCATAAAGAAATGCTCTCATGTTTTCCTCTAATGTTTTTATAGTTTTCTTTTTTTCACAATTTAATCTTTGATATATTTAGAATGTTTTGAGATAATACAATACAATATGAGATGTACACCCAACTTTATTTTGTATTAGGTGCTTACTAGCATTTGTCCAATCACCATTTCTTGAATAGTTCATTTTTTACTCACTCATTTGAAATGCCATCATTTTTATATTCTAAATCTAATGTATATTTTACAAAAAATTTCAATTAAAGTATTTTTCAAAATTGATTTTGAAGTTTTTTTTTTTTACTTTTTTTAATGCATTTTATTGAAATATAATTTATGTACAGTGAAACACACAAAACCAAAGTGACATGGGCCAGTGCTTTTTTTTTTTTTTGGTGTGTGTGTGTGCAGTTTTCTCTTTCCTCCCTTCCTTCCCCTGGCAACCAACAAAAAATTTCTCTGCATATATGAACCTTTCCTTCACCCTCCACAACAATGAACTAATACTATATTTGTCCTTCTGTGATTGACTTATTTTATTATTTTTTTTTTTTAATTAGGATTTGGGTGAAGATTTACAGAGTAAATTCACTTTTCATACAGCAGTTCACATATACTTTGTCTCATGTCATTGACC
>NW_006921622.1:9698437-9722398 GCF_000298275.1 Orycteropus afer afer
GTGAGGTACAGATCTTGTTTCATTTTTCTGCAAATGGATCTCCAGTTTTGCCAGCACCATTTATTAAACAAACATTCTCTTCCCCATTTGTGATTGACTTATTTCACTACGCATAATGTCCTCCACGTTCATCCATGTTATGCAGTGTTCTACAGACGCTACGTTATTGTTTAGTGCTGCATAGCGTTCCATTATGTGTTTGTACCATAGCTTGGTCATCCACGCTTCTGCTATAAATCTTAGAGATCCCTTGCCAGATGTGTAATTATCAGCAAATATGAATTTGTTGCTGTCCTTTCTATTATGTGCTTTTTCGTGGTTTCGATTTCTTTGTTCCATATAATTTTCTGTGCTGAGCTTGTTTTGTTTATGAATTGTGTTATCACTTCCTTCATTGCTAGTGTTGTAGTATTTGTTGAGTATTTATGCTGGTCCTCTTTTTTGATGTGAAGGTTTATCATTTTTCTTTGAGGCCACCCTGTGATTTACAGTTTTCTTCCCAAGTTTAGAACAGTCCGTTCTATCTTATAGTTTTCCTGATTTCTCTACCATTTAGAATTTCTGTGATGACAAAGTTTTTTCCCTCTTTTTGGTTTGTAGTTGTCCTCATTTGTCAATTGATGTCTCTGGTTCCCTGTTTACAATCTTCTAGGCTTATTTACTTTAAATAGTTCCATACCTGGGTTGGTTTTTGGGTTATATCATCATGTGTGTTAATGATCAGTTGTTGTTGGCTGTTGTTGATTCTCTGTCCAAAGGGCACCCTGTAGCATCTCTTGTAAGGTTGGTCTGGTTTTAACAAATTATCTTAATTTCTGCTTATCTGGAAATGTCCTAATTTCACCATCATATTTGAGGGACAGTTTTGCTGGGTACATAATTCTTGGTTGAAAATTTTTCTCTTTCAGGGTTTTGTACATATTATTCCATTGTCTTCTTGCCTGCATGGTTTCTGTCGAGAAATCTGAGCTTTGTCTTATTGGTTGCCCTTTGTAGGTAATTTTTTGTTTTTCCCATGCTGCTCTCATGATTTCTTCTTTGTCTTTGGTTTTGGTAAGTTTGATGATGATATGTCTGGATGATTTTCTTTTAGGGTCTATCCTGTTTGGGGTTTGTTGGACTTCCTGAATGGATATATTCTCTTTTTCATTATACCAGGTAAATTCTCTTACAACAAATCTTCAGTAATTTTCTCTGTGGTTTTATTTGTCTCTTCCTGTTCTGGAATTCTGATTACACGTAGGTTATTCCTTTTGACGGTATCCCACACAAACCTTAGGTTTTCTTCATTTTCTTTTTGATCTTTTTTCTGACTTACCCTTTTTAAAGAAGTCTTTAGGCATTTACCTTCAATCTCCCTAATTCAGTTTTCCATTGATTCAGTTCTGCTCCTTTCCCCTTTCAATGTCTTACCTATTACTGAAATTTAGTATTAATCTTCTGGATTTCTGTGTGTAGAGTTTGTATCATTTCTGATTTTTCATTTATTTTGTCATTTTGTTCTTCTATTGTCTTTAGAAATTGTTCTAGGGTTTTCTTTGTGTTTTCCTTGATTTGTCTCTCAATTCCTTGAAGGTACCTAAATATAATTCTTTTGAATTCCTTATCAGGGAGTTCCAGTGTTGCATTTTCCTCAGGGATGTGTTTTGGGTCTGTATCCTGGTCCTTTGTTTCTCCTCTTTACCTTGCTTCTTTGGGTGCAATGTAACATTCTGTTGTCTTCAAGGCATTGTGACGTTTCCGTGTTTATATTTAATTGGTGATTGTATGTTGGAGTGATTTGCCCACGATTTCGTTTTTTTTTTTGGTATGTTATCTATGCAAGCAGGGTACTGTGCTCCTCTGTTCGCTTGTTTACAGCACTTATGCACTCACCACCTGTCTCCTTTTCTGTTGTCAGCCTCTCATATGTCCCTGCTGACTTTGGCAAACAGAGCCTATTCTTAGGTCCCTGGAATTCGAATGAGAATGCTATCACTTTAAATGCCAAAATGGTTGCCACTTGTAGAGATTCAAAATGGCCACATTCTTGGTCACTTTAAATATCCAAAATGGCCACCGCTTGTAAATATCAAAATGGCTGTGCCCTTAGTTACTTTTAATATCTAAAATAGCTGCCACATGTAAACAATCAAAATGACTACATCCTCTGGAGAGCGGAAATTCAACAGCTCAGGTTGTCTCCCTCCTTGCTGTTTCCCTTCCTAGTCCTAGGTCACCAGTGCAGTCCTCCCTGTAGCCCTTGGTAACCAGTGCTGATTTTTAGGTGAATTCTCAGGTCTCAACACCACTTGTGAGTATTCAGGCTGTTGGCCCCGTCAGAGTAGCTAATAGTCTGCAGCTCCAACCATCTCTGTACTCACTGTTTTCGTTCAGGTTTTTCCACTAGTTAGTGTCTAATCCACTTCTGTATAGTTGCTTTCAAAGCTCAGGGTTCCAGGATTATTTTATGTATCTCTGTCAATTGGCTTTTCTTTTCTTTGTTGAAGAGGGTCTGTGTCACTTGTCTGCCTATTCCTCCATGTTACTGGAAGTCGATTTGTAAATTATTTTGAAATTTGCAATGCATTTTCCTATGGAATTGCTAATAATTCTTGTAGGCTAATTAACAAAATCCCAATGTATACTAGTTAACGTTGATAACATTAATTGATATCAGATTGATAATTACATTAGTTAATATCAGATCAACATTTATCATACTGGAAAATACATTGTATGTATTAATTTAGAGTATTTTTCTTTTCCTGTCAATGAGGATTTGGAGTTTCTGTTCAATTTTTAACTTCCTCTTTTTACTATATCTCAGTCTTTAAAGGTAAGTCGTTGTTGTAACATAGCTAGTTGGGGAAAAAGTAGTATATCATAGGCAAAGGGAGAAGTAAAAAGACACAGATATATTAGGAGAATAAAAATTACTTGGAATTGAACTCTAAGGTGTGAGGGTAAGTCCAGTGAGAGTTGAGACTGATAGCATAGGCATGTTTTCGTCCCCTTCTCCTTTTCTCCTCATCCCTTCTCTTTTGATCATACTAAGAATTGATCCTGTTGATCCCTTGAAGTTGGGAATAGCACGACATTACCACTTTAGAAAGATCACTTTGACGACATTGTTGTGAATGAATTGGAAGGGTGTGAGATCAGATAGACTATTATAAAAACTAGTGGAGCTGGATCATAAGTTTAATTAATGTATTTGAAATCATCTATACGTTCTGGGTGAAAAGTGTGTTGGGGAGAATAGAGAAAGAAAAAATTGGGAGAGGTAATTCAGCCTGTAAGTTTACTTATTGAGCATATGCTTAAGGCAAACCTGTCTAGAAATCTCTTGTGAATGATTTTAATAATTTCTTGACTGTCATTTACAGAGATGGTAAATGCATTATTGAGGTGGCCAGTTAAGAATACAGTGAGGGAAAGATAGCAGAATAGGGCAGAGAAACTATACAGACCTGCAACAAAGAAATGAAAAACCAACTGAAACAGATACAGAAGATAATCCTGGAACCCTTGTCACAGAATGGAGACTTTGTGTGCCTTTTGCTGGGCCCTTGTCTTCTGCTGAGAAAGAATTGCTTTTGATTTTGAAAGATTTTGAAATTTTGAAATTGCTTTTGATTTTGAAAGTAGGCCTTAAATGTTATGCCACATAGTCACATATCACCCAGGTGAAGGCACACTAGCTGAGCTGCTGTTTCCAGTTTGCTAATGATAATTATAGGGTATAGAATGTGAAAGACACACAATAGGTGAATCTTGTGCATAGTTTTCGTTTTTTCTTATTTATATTCATGGCTTAATGATGCTTCTCTTTTCTGGATCAGTCCAGGCATCTGCTTATCTGCAGATCAAGATAGATGCTGTCATAATGTCGTATGTGCTGACCCTCCAATCAGGAATCTGCCAGAAAAAGTCTAGCAATTTCATTCTTTGCTGATAGTCGTTTTGTTAGTCCCATTTTCTTGTATTTTGTAATTTTTATCAGCTAAGGCTTTTAAACAACCTAATTTCCAATTTAAGCATGTGTCATAATTTTCTGGTTCCTATCAGCAAGAGTAGTTTGCGGATATATTTTCTGGTTCCTATCAGCCTGGGACTACAAAAAATGTAGTCATCACAAAAAAATTTAGGCGGGGCAAGCTTCTATTCCTCCCATGTGTCCCTGTCTCATATTCCCCTGGTAGAGAACATACTCAAAAAGCATTACGGGTTTGGGATGAAGGTCTCATCTTCTGTAGCTGCTTCTTACTGAACAGGGGTGTTGGCCTGCCTAGTAGATTAGAAGTCTCTTTCAGCTACCTGTAGATCTAAGTAATTCTTTGGAATGGATAGCCACTCCTGATTCATTGTTAGTTTAAATTGAAATTGCTGCAGTATCTGAGAAATTTATTTGATAAGCAGGTTTAAAATGCATGGTCCAAATAGAAATAGCATAAGGATCATTATTTTAAAAGAAACTAAACAAAAATCCTACTGCCATGGAGTCGATTCTGACTCATAGTGACCCCCATTGAGTTTTCTGAGACAGTACATCTTTGTGGAAGTAGATTGCCCATTTTCACTTCTGTATAGTTGCTGATGGATTTGAACCACCAGCCTTCTGATTAGTAGTCAAATACCTTAGGTACTGTGCTACCAGAGCTCCTTAAGGGTAGTTATGTTGTTGTTATGTAACGTCGAGTTGGACCTGACTCATAGCGTCCCTGCTTGGGTTTCTGTGGCGTTATCACTATGGAAGTAGATTCTCCAACCTTTCTTCCAAGGAGTGGCTGGTGGGTTTGAACTGCCAGCCTTCTGGTGAGCAATCAAATGCCTTATGTAGTTATAGCTAGACCCCAAAAGGGAAGAAACCAAGAGAGGGAGGGAAGCAGTCCTTTTATGTGTTCCCAAAGGGAAGGAGCCCTTTGGGTGCAGTTATCTTTAAGCTGTTGAGCCTGGGCAAGGAGTTCTTGTACCTGAAGCTCAGCTTCACCTGAGGAATTGAGATAAAAGCATCATGAGTTGTTGGCTACTGCACACAAACCTCCTTCCTCCACCAATAGGTAGTCCAACACCAGGTGGTTGTCTAAGACCATATTGGCTAGGGAGTAAAGGGAGGTTTATAAAGCCATGAAGTCCTTTTGCGAGTTTTCTGCAACTTTTTCAAGGATAGCTGAAGTGTTGTTACTGTTACAGTATTGTATACTCTACCCCCTCTGAGAGTTCTGGTGACAGCTGTGCCAGTTCCTGTGGTCAGGAGGGCAGTAGGAACTCTTTCAGTTTGTCTGTGACATCTGAAAGAGGAGAATGGTGTTAAATGTGTTTGAGCCTTCTCCTTTGGGTTTCATAAAGTCTGTTGTTTGTCACCACAAGGTAAGGCTAGCACAGGTGAATCTCGATTCCATGCACAGATAAACCAGTAGCTAGAAGAGGCACAAAGAGGTTTTTCTGTCTTGCTGATACATCTCGGTTTAGAAACTGAGAGCAATTAAATTTGGGCAATACTCGGTTTTTGGATAGGGCTTTCAAGTCTGGTTGGAGCAAGGTGTCATCAATTGTAAGTCTGTGGACAGACTCATTGGAGAGTGGGTGGCCCTTTGGAGGTGGAATGCCCAAGTTCCACACCTTCCTTTCAGGAGTATAGCTTCCCATTGACCCCAGGATGGCCCATTTCTTGCTTGTAGAACAAATATAAGACCTTTAAGATGCATCAAAGAGTTCTTATGTGAAGACTTCAGCTGAAGAGCATTCAAAAGTAACATAAGGGGGTCTTCCATGTACTTGAGTCCAGGTGATGGTACTAAGGAAATGGTTTAGGTTTACCATGGCCCTGAAGTGAAGTTTTGGTGAATGGTTACTTGTGTCTCTGATTAAGCATGAATCCATCCACAAGTGGAGGTTGGACAGTTTTTGCTCTGTAAAATGAATATTTGGATGGTGCATAATATTCCACAGCAGCTTGAGGAAGCTTAGAGGGTGACACAATGAATTATTTTAGAAATGGGAAAAAGCAAAAAGAGAGTTTGTATATGTGAGGGTCCCTTATATCTAGGGTAGTGAAGCGATTTCCATGTACATAGTCCATGGATACAGTGCAGAGAAATTAGTTAGGGGCTGGAAGGTATATTGGGACTTTTGGCCTCATTGTGGAGCCAGGTGGCCAATCATGGCAAATCCAGCAGGTAGAAAGGTTTTGCCTGTAGGCAGTGGTCCTTGAAAGCTGGACTAAGGCATTTGAGGGGAAGTTCACGAGATAAATCTGGTAGCATAGTGCCTAAGGCACTTGACTGCTAACCAGAAGGTTGGCGGTTCAAACCCACCAGCCACTCCTCAGAAGGAAGATGGGGCAATCTTCTTCCATAGTGATACTGCCTTGGAAGTATCTCCAAGGAAGGGTTGCTATGAGTCGGGCCCGACTCAATGGCACATGACAGTAACAGTCAACAGGGCTAAGGTTTTCCACCAAATGAGCATAATTGCAGTTCTCTTACACCTAATAAGGACAAAACAGATTTTTTTCTAAAGGGAGGGCATGGGTTCCCAGTGACATATACAAAATGTAAAGGTTACTAAAAAGAGAAAAAGTAAGGATGCACAAGCCAGTAGCCCAGAGGGGAAACATAAGTTATTTTTTAATCTGGTACTCTCCCATTTCTGTTTTCTTAAATAAATATTTCACGTTGGCTGTTGGTTCAGTTGAGTAAGTGTTCTCAGCAGGAGGATCTGGTAAGAAGTCTTCTTCCTGCAATATGTAAGGATTAACTCTAGAGAGGTTGATCCAAGAGGATATATCCTGGACTTTTATGGTGGTTGGAATTGCTAGTACAACCAATTATGGGGCTCTCCATTTTCCTTCAAGTTGATGTTGTAGGCTCTCCTCTTGTGAGTCTTAATTAATACTTTATTACCTGGTTTAATTGATGCGTTGTCTTACTTTCTGTTATTAGGAACAAGTAGGATCTTCTCTGCATGCTCCTGAAGAGCCTTTTGAAATTGCCCTAAATGAGTAACACAAGTCAGACTATTATTGGTTTCGGCATCTAAGAGGAGATCTTTAGTAAGGAAAGATCTCCCATACAGCATTTCAAAGGGACTTAATTTAAGGCTTTTCTTAGGGGCAGCCCTTATTCTCATTAGGGCTATGGGTAGCAGTTGGAACCATTTGGAACTTGTTTCTTGGCATAATTTAGCTTGTGTTCTCTTTAAGGTCTTATTCATTCTACCCTCCCTTAAGTCTGAGGATGCCAAGAGGAATGGAGTTTATACTTGATGCCCAGAGCCCTAGCAGATTTTGTGTGATATTAGCCACAAAGGAAGTCTGTTGTCACTTTATAGAGTTCTTGGCAACTGTGTTAGATTGGGTTCTCTAGAGAAACACAAAAACCAGCAAAGTGTATATATATATTTAGAGAGAGAGAGAGAAATGGCTCACAAGCGTATAGAGGCTGACAAGTCCAAGCTGGAAAGTCCAAGTCTCTGGAGGAGATGGGGCTTGCGGCCGCCTTGGCTTCTGCAAGCACAGGGGAGCCGAGAGATTCAAGCTGGCATGCAGTACACTGGTTGTTGACTCCAACAAAAGACGAATCCGAGCTCTCCAGGCTGAGTGGTGGGCCGCTCACTCACGGAAGTCTGTAGTTTGCACACCAGGGTTCCAATTCCTCAAGGAATGCGGCTCTTCCCAGAATGTCCTTGGATATCTTGGAAGCAGACCACACCCCTAGGGAAACTCCCCTTGGGCAGACTGGCCACTCAGAACACAGTCATCTGATCCCATCATGGGAACAACCACACAGAACTGGGGTCCAGCCAAGTTGACACACAGCTCCAACTATCACAGCAACCCAAAGCATGGTATGATTTCTTTAAGCAATATTTTAAAGAATTCTGGGGCCTTCTCTCTGGAAATTGGGAAGGTTTGTATCCATCCAGTAAGTGTCTATGAAAATAAAAAAATACTTAAATCTACTTTGTGAGGGCATGCAGGTAAAGTCTATCTGCCAGTTTTCCCCAGGATAGGTTCCCCTGTGTTGTATTGATTGTATAATGGGAGGTGGAAGAGGTTTTGTTTATTACTATTTTGGAGGCAAACCTCAAGTTCGTTTTACTTGCTTAATGGTTTTGAACAGATCTGGATTATACAGAATGCCCTGCAGAAGTCTCAGGAGGCTGTCATGGCCAGAATGGATAGCATTATCAAAGGCTTTTATTACTTTCCATAGGTGACTCCTTAGCACAAAAAGCTGGTCTCTTGGAACAGAATACTGTGTAGTATTTTCTAATGGCATTCTTTCCCATCTGCGTATTTCTAAATTTTCATAGTCATAGTGGGGAGTTAAAGAAACTTCTGGAAAAAGAGGATGAAGTTAAGGCTCAGATAAGCCTGCTGCTGTCCTAGTGTCAGCTCTAGCTGCTTGATCTGCTTTGCAGTTTCCAATGATTATTTTATCTTTTCCTTTCTGGTGTCCTCAACACTCATGATAAAGCTTGGGGCAACAGTATTTCTTGTAATGATGTAAATATGAGTTCCTTATGTTTAATAGGAGAATTATGGGCTGACAACAGTCCTCTTTCTTTCCAGACAGCTGCATGGGCATGGACTATAAGGAAAGCATATTTCGAATCCACACAAAGGTTCAAGTGCTTCCCTTTCCCTAACTCTAATAATCTGGTAAGGCCCATAAATTCTGCTTTCTGTGATGAGGATCCATGATTTAGGGGAGCAGTTTTGAGGGTTTCATCCTGATTGACTATTGCATATCCTGCCTTTTTAATCCCATTTTCTGTAAAACTACTCCCATCTGTGTACCATTCCTCATGGGGATCAGACAACGGGGCATCTACTAAGTTTGGCTTAGATGAAAACACCTCATTTATAATCTCATTGCATTCATGTTGGATGTTTTCCCTTCCTCCTACAGGGATCAGAATGGCTGGATTCAAGGTCTGGCAGTCTTAATAGTTATTTGTAGGGTTTCCAGTAATAGGGCTTGATATACTAGGTTATATGACACCCACTCATCCACTTGTCCACTTTCGCTTTTACAACAGTCTGAGTCTAATGAGGACCATATACCAGTTTATATTGTTCCAGAGTAAGTTTAGAGGACTCCTTTACCATAGCTATGGTAGCTGCTATGGCCTGTGACATCCTGACTACCCTCTAGCAACTTACTCAACTGTTTTGAAAAACAGGCAGCTCGGTGGCCTAAATTTGCCCCAGGACACCTAGGGCTATGCCTCCTTTTTCTGATACATAAAATTTGAGGACTTTTTCTAAATTGGACAGTCCTAAGGCTGGGGCCTCTGTGATTACTTTCTTTAGTGTAGGGAAAGCATTCTTCCATTCCTTTGTCCAATCAATAAACTGATTATCTTCTACTTTTAAAGTTTCATATAGAGGTTTTGCAATTATTTCATGATTTGGTATCCAGATTCTGCAAAATGTGTTTATGGCCAGAAACCCTCTCAGATGTTTTTTCAAGTAGGCTCATGGATTTGCAAAACTGCCTGTTACTGGTCTTGAGCTAACATTCTTTTCCCTTGAATAATGATGAATACCGTGTATTTAATCTGAGTACAAGAAATTGGGGCTTTCAGTGGAGAGATCCTATATCCATACATATCAAGGAGTCATAGGGTGGCAGTAGTATCCTTCCAAGAAGTCTTATCATCAGGGATAGCTGTCACAATGTCATCTACTTATTGAATAAGGGAACTAGCTTCCAATTGCAGTTCCCATAAGTCCCAACTCAAGGAAGTACCGAAGTGATGGGGATGGCTTTTGAACTTTTTTTTTCTTTTAATTGTGATTTGGGTAAAAGTTTACAGAGCAAATTCATTTTCCATAAAGCAGTTCACATATGCTTTGTCTCATGACATTGGTGCAATCTCCCGTAGTGCAATAGCTCTCTTCCCACTTCCTCCCCATAGTTACTTCTTACCTGTATCCTTCCTTCCCATGCACTCCTGCCCCCTGAGCTGTCTCCCTGTGCATACACAGCCCTTCTTTCTCCCATGATTATATTCTCCAAGGAGTGTATCTACCTCAGGTAAATGTTCAACTCATATGCCTGTCTTTTGTTTGGCTGGAAGCCACAGGTGTGGGTTCAATTCCAGATCTGAAGGGCAGCTAGGGGCCATATTCTCAGTAGTTCCACCAGGCTCTATCAGACCAGCAAACCTGGACACCCCCCTCCCCCAGCCCAATGATTTTGAATTTTGTCTACATTGTTCTCCCTCTCTATCCAGGATCTTCTACATAGATCCCTCTTTGAGTGATTGACAGTGGTAGCTGGGAACCATCTAGTTCTTCTGGTCTCATACTCGTATAGGCTATGGATCGTGTGGTGTACCAGTCGCTGGGACTAATTGTTTCCATGAATCTTTAATTTTCTTCATTCTTCTTTGCTCTGGATGAGGAGAGGCCCATCGTCACACCTAGGTGGCTGCTTGCAAGCTTTTAAGATCCCAGTCGCTACTCGCCAAAGTAGGAGGTAGAACAGTGTTTTGTATAGTATGTTATGCCAGTTGAGCTTGATGTTGTCCCCTGCGACTATGGTACCAAGAACACAGGTTCACCTTCTCAGTCCCTCTGGATAGCTAGCTGTGACCAAGAAGTGACTACAACCTTGTCCCTTGTCAGCTCTCTTATACACCTGGGAATTCTTACAGATCATACAAATATACTTATAGGACCATTGCCTCCCAACCCTGTACATGGTCTTGGGTACACTCCCCGCTTCATCGACATACCTAATAGTACAGCTTGTCCATCTCTCTGTCCACCTGTATACCGATGTTTGCCTTCATTGACAGTGCAGTACTGTATGTGCAATAGAGTTCATCTTTGTTGTCTATACCTCCCATGTGTACCTCTCTCTGTTTTCCTCTTCCTCAGTGCTATCATGTTGATCACTCACATCTCATACATTGCCCTTTTCTTCACCCAAATCGATACTTGTTTCTACCTAACAGTGTTCCCTCCCCTCCCCTTCCACCCCTGGTAACCAGCAAAGAAAATTGCCTTCCATAGATAAACCTTTCCTTGACTTTTACAATAATGGACTAGTACAATATTTGTCCTTATGTGATTGACTGACTTCACTCAGTATAAGATCCTCCAAGTTCATCCACGTTATGCAGAGTCTACATTATTCTTTACGGTTGCATAGTATTCCAATGTGTGTATGTACCATAGTTTGGTTATCCATTCCTCAGTTGATGGACACCTAGGTTGTTTCCATCTTTTGGCTATTGTAAATAGTGCTGCAGTGAACATCAGTGTGCATATGTTTGTTCTTGTTTTGGCTCTCACTTCTTTAGGATATATACCTAATAATGAAATGGCTGGGCAAATGGTATTTCTAATTCCAACTTTTTAAGGAATTGTCATACTGCTTTCCAAAGTGATTGTACTATTTTACAGTCCCACCAGTGTGTATGAGAGTCCTGATCTCTCCACATCTCCACCAGCATTTGTTATTTTCTGTCTTGTTGAACTTAGCTACTAATGCTGGGGCAAGATGGTATCTCATTGTTGCATTGATTTGCATCTCTCTAATGATTGTGATAATTGTGGGAGCTCTGGTAGCATAGTGGCTAAGACACTTGCCAGCTAACCAGACGGCTGGCGGTTCAAACCCACCAGCCACTCCTCGGAAGGAAGGTTGGGCAATCCTACTTCCGTAGTGATACTGCCTCGGAAACCCAAGGAGGGGTCGCTATGAGCCAGGTTTGACTCGACGGCACATAACAGCAACAACAATGATTGTGAACATTTCTTCATATGTTTGTTGGCCGCCTGAATCTCCTCCTCGGTGAAATATCTATTCATGTCTTCTGCCCGTTTTTTAATTGGATTGTTTGTCTTTTTGTTATTGAGGTGTTGGAGTTTTCTACAAATTCTAGAGATAAGTGCCTTGTCAGATAGGTCATTCCCAAATATTTTTCCAATCTGTAGGTTCTCTTTTGACTCTATTGGTGAAGTTTTTGGAAGCACATAAAAATTTGATTTTTAGAAGGTCCCATTCATCTAGTTTCTCTTCTGGTGTTTGTGCGTTTTGAGTTACCTTGATAGTCTATTTATGCTATCTATTAGGGCCCCTAAGTTTGCCCTTAGTTTTTCCTTGAGGAGCTTTATAGTTTTAGGTTTTACATTTAAGTCTTTGATCCATCTGGAGTTCATTTTTGTGTATGGTGTGAGGTACAGATCTTGTTTCATTTTTCTGCAAATCGAGCTCCAGTTTTGCCATCACCATTTGTTAATTTAAACATGCATTCTATTCCCCATGTAATAGATTTCAGCCCTTGGTCAAAGATCAGCTGACCATAGGTCAATGGATCTATTTCTGGCTTCTCAATTCTATTCCATTGGTCTATGTGTCTGTCATTATATCAATACCAGCCACTTTTGACTACTGTGGCTGTATTGTAGGTTTTGAGATCTGGCAGTGAGAGACCTTCTACTTTGTTGTTCTTCTTCAGTAGTTCTTTGCTTATCCGAGGTCTCTTTCCTTTCTATATAACTTTAGTGATTGGATTTTCCATTTCCTTAAAAAAGGTTGATGGGATCTGGATTCGGATTGCATTGAATGTATAGATTGCTTTGGGTAGAATTGACATTTTCACAACGTTCAATCTTCCTGTGCACGAGCAGGGGGTGTTCTTCCATTTATGTAGATCTCTTATGGTTTCTTGAAGTAGTTTTTTTTGTAGTTTTCTTTGTACAGGTCTTTTGTGTCACTGGTAAGATTTATTCCCCAGTATTTTATTTATTTTTTTTGGTAGCTATTGTAAATAGTATTGATTTCCTTCTTTCTTTTTCAGCAATCTCTTTGCTGGTGTAGAGGAATCCAACTGATTTTTGGATGTTGATCTTGTATCCTGCCATGATGCTAAGTCTCTCTATTAGTTCCAGTAGATTTTTGAGTGAGTCTCTTGGGTTTTCTAGGTATAGGATCTTATCATCAGCAAATAGTGATAGTTTGACTTCTTCCTTACCAATTTGGATGCCTTTGATTTCCCTCTCTTGCCTTATGGCTGTTGGTAGGACTTCCAGTACAAGGTTGAATAGAAGTGGTGATAGCAGGCATCCTTGTCTGGTTCCTGTTCACAAGGGAATGGTTTCATTCTCTCTCCATTGAGAATAGTGTTGACTGTTGGTTTTGCATAAATGCCCTTTATTATGTTGAGGAATGTCCCCTTCTATTCCTATTTCTCTGAAAGTTTTAATCAGGAATGGGTGTTTATCAGATGCTTTTTCTGCATCAATTGATATGATTGTGTGGTTCTTCTCCTTTGTTTTATTTATGTGGTGGATGATGTTGACTGTGTTTCTAATGTTGAACCATCCCTGTATACATGATACAAATCCCACTTGGTCATAAAGAGTGATTTTCTTGATATGTTTTTGGAGTTTATTGGCTAGGATTTTGTTGAAGACTTTTGCATCTATATTCATGAGAGATGTTGGCCTGTATTTTTCCTTTTGAGTGGCGTCTTTGCCTGGTTTTGGTATCAAGGTTATGCTTACTTCATAAAATAAGTTAGGAAGATTCCATCCTTTTCTATATTTTGGAATAGTTTGAGTAGGATTGGTATCAGTTCTTCTCTGAATGTTTGTTAGAATTCTCTGGTGAAACCGTGTGGGCCAGGACTTTTTTTGTTGGTAATTTTTTTGATGACCTTTTCAATTTCTTCTTTTGTTATGAATCTGTTCAACTTTTCCACATCAGTCTGTGTTAGTTTAGGTAAGTGGTGCATTTCTAGAAATCTGTCTATTTCTTCCAGATTTTTAAATTTGTTGTTCAATCTGTATGATGACCAAATAATTGGAAAAGCTGGCCTCTGTGAAGAAGAATATGGCATCAGGATTGGAGGAAGAATCATTAACAGCCTGCAATATGCAGGTTGAAGGAAACAAAAATCCTCACAACTGGACCTATAAGCAGCATTTTGATAAATGGAGAAAAGATTGAAATTGTCAAAGAGTTCACATTGCATGGTTCTACAATCGATGTCAATGGAAGCAGCAGTCAGGACATCAGATGACGTATAGCACTGGGCAAATTGGCTGCAAAGGCCCTCTTTCAAGTGCTGAAGAGTAACGATGTCTTCTTGAGAACTAATGTGCGCCTGACACAAGCCATGGTATTTTCAGTCACCTCATGTGCATGTGAGAGCTGGACAGTGAATAAAGAAGACTGAAGAAGAGTTGATGCTTTTGAGCTGTAGTGTTGGCGAAGAATGCTGAAAGTACCGTGGACTGCTAAAAAAACTAACAGGTTTGTCCTGGAGGAAGTGCAGCCAAAATGCTCCTTGAAGGCGAGAATGGCCAGACTTCGTCTCACATTCTCTGTTCATTTTGTCAGAAGGGAGCATTCCCTGGAGAAGGATGTCATGCTTGGTAAGGTGGAGGGTCGATGAAAGTGAAAGGCCCTCAGTGAGGTGGATTGACATGGTGGCTGCAACGATGGGCTCAAATATAGCAAGAATCGTGGATCTGGCTCACGACCAGTTGGTGTTTCATTCTGCTGTGTACAGGGTCACTATGAGTCGGAGACAACTCAGTGGCATCTAAGAACAACAAAAACAGGGTGAAGTGCTCTGTAGAAGTCTATAAGGTCAAGGTGGTAGATTGTATTGTTTAATTCTTCTGCGTCTTTTTTGAGTTTCTTTCCAGTTTTATTTGTGATTGAAAGTGGTGTATTAAAGTTTGCTGCTATGACTGTGGAGTCATCTGTTTTTCTTTTCAATTCTGTTAAAGTCTGATTTATGTATTTTGTTCTCCTTCATTGGATCCATAGATAGTTATTATCATTATATCTTCTGCGATTGATCCTGTAATCATTGTAAAATGTCCTTCCTTGTCTGTTTTGGGTGGCTTTTGTCTTAAAATCAGTTTTATCACAAATTATTATTGTCGCTACTGCTCTTTTTTCATTGCCATTTGAAAAGTTAGGTTTGTTATATCTTTTTCCAATCTCTGATTTGTGGTTTATTTTTGTGTTTGTCTCTGACGTGTGTCTCTTACAGGCAGCATAATGGTGGGTTATGTTTTCTTATCCAGTCTGCAACTCTCCATGTCTTGAGTGATGTATTTAATCCATTTACATTCAGTGTAATTATTGACAAGTAGGAATTGGTTGCTGTCATTTTGTTACATGTTTTTTCGTGGTGTTCCTGGTTTCCTTGTTCTGTATAATTTTCTGTGCTGAGCTCATTTTGTTTATGAATCGTATTACCAATTCCTTCATTTCTGTTGTTTTAGTATTTGCTAAATATTGATGCTTGTCCCCCCTTTTTATTGTAATGCAAAAGTTTATAATTTTTCTTTGAGGTTATGTTGTGAGTTATAATTTTCTCCCCAAATTTGGAGCAGTCCATTCTATCTTGCAACTCTTGACTTCGTCACTGTTTAGAAGTTTTGTAACAACACTGTTTTGTCCTCTTTTTAGATGGTAGTTGTCTTCATTTGACAGTGGATTTCTCTTGTTCCCTGTTCACAATCTTGGAAACTTAATCTTATTGTGGATGCCTCCATAACTGGGTTAGTTTCTGGGTCATGTTATCTTAGGTATTAATGGTCCGTTGTTTGCTATTGTTTGTTGGTTTTCTGTGTAAAGGACCCCCTTTAGTATCTCTTGTAAGCTTGGTCTGGTTTTAACACATTCCTTTAATTTCTGTTTATCTGGAAATACCCTAATTTCACCATCATATTTGAGGGACAGTTTGCTGAGTATCTAATTCTTGTTTGGAAATTTTTCTGTTTCACAGTTTTATGTATACCATCCCATTGCCTTCTCGCCTGCATTGTTTCTGCTAAGAAATCAGAGCTTAGTCTTATTGGTTGCCCTTTGTAGGTAAGTTTTAATTTTTCCCCTGCTGCTTTCAGGATTTTTTCTTTGGTTTTGGTGAATTTGATGATGGTACGTCTTGGTGATTTTCTTTTGCGGTGTGTCCTGTTTGGGGTTTGTTGGACTTTCTGAATGAATGTATTCTCATCTTTCATCATATCATGGAAGTTCTCTTCCAAAAAACCTGGGATAGTTTTCTCAGTGGTTTTGTTTTTCTCTTCCTGTTCTGGAATTATGATTATAGATAGGTTGTTCATTTTGTGTTGATCTTTTTTCTGATTCACCCCTTTCCAAAGAATTATCGAGGTATTGTCTTCAATCTCAATAATTCTGTCTTGCATTGATTTCATTTGTACTCCTTTGTTCTTTTGATGTGTAATCTATTTCTGACAATTTAGTATTAATAATCTGGATTTCTATCTGTAGATTTTGTATCATTTGTAATTTTACATTTATTTTGCCATTTTGTTCTTGTATTGTCTTCTGAAATTGTTCTGTAGCATTCTCTATGTTTCCTCCATTTTGTTAGTGTTTTCCTTGGTCTGCTTCTCAGTCTGTTGAATGTACCTAAATGTAATTCTTTTGAATTCCTTATCAGGGAGTTCCGATGCTGCTGCTTTTTCAGGGATGTGTTCTGGGTCTGTTTCCTGTATCTTGTTTCTTTGTGTGTACTGTGATGGTCTATTGTCTCCAAGACATTGTGACTGTGTATTTACATTTAATTGGTGATTGTATGTTGGAGTGATTTTCCCAAGGTTTTTTTTTTTTTTTTTTAATGTATCTGAGTCAGCAGGGTGCTGTGCTCCTTTTTTCACTAGTTGGTGATGCTTATGCCCTCACCACCTGTTTTCTGGTGGGTGTGATTGAGAATGAAAGTGGCTGCACAGATCTCTATTCACTGTTTTTGAATAGCAGTTAAGGGTGGGTCAGGCTTTTATTGGTGTTTGTGTATCGTTGGCCAGTTGGTGCAGAAGGTTTCTCTGTGTAAGGGGAGCTGCAGAAGGTGTGGGTATTTTTTGGCCATATGGGCACTGGTTCTGTTTCTCACTCAGTTAGGTTAAAAACAACAGTCAAAAACCCATCAAAAATATAAAAGCAAGAGAACAGAAAGCATACTTCATAAACATACTGGAACAATCACCAAAAAGAGAAAATGGCAAAAAAAAAAAAAAAAAAAAAAAAAAAAAGAGGCAAGGCAGTAAATTAGAGAAAATATTTAAAGAAATTCTTTAATAATTCCCTGCCTGACAGTATCTGGGATAGCTGGAGTAAGAGAAAAGAGGTAGAGTAGAAGAATAATGACTAGAAAAATACAAAAAGGAAAAACAAGGAATGGGGAGAACCATAAGAAATAAATAAATGGGAATTAGGAAAAGGGAAGATAGAAAAAGTCGAAAAGTAGAACCTGGGAATGCAAATGCAGCACATGCAGTGCTGTGGAGTCGGATCCAACTCATAGGAAACCCACCTTGAGATTGTGAGTTGATATCACTGTGGATGTAGATTTCCCAACCTTCCTTCTGAGAAGTGGTTGGTGGGTGTGAACCGCCGGCCTTCTGGTTAGCAGTCAAATGCCTTAGGCACTACACCACCAGAGCAACCCTCTGGAACCTGGAAAAGGAAGAAAAAAGAATATTAATAAAAAGGACGAAGAAAAAAAAAATTAAAGCATACAAAAACGAACTAAAGAAGAAAAATTTGGGCAGGGCATCCAGGCTCCTTCAGAGCACAAACTAGAATGTAATTCCTGCCAGTCCAGATGATGGGTGGGAGTTAGGGATGCCCATATCTCCATTTGCTAAGCCGGTGTGGGGTATAAAAGTAACAAGGGGAATATCACATCTTTCCAGTCCGGCATGTCCTTGAGGTTCCCTGGCAGTTAGAGTCAATAATTCTTAGGTCCCTGGAATCTGTGAGAATGCTGACTTTAAATATGGAAATAGTCAAACCGCTTGTAAACATTCAAAATGGCTGCACCTTCGGACAGCCAAAAGTCCACAGCTCAGCCCATCTTCCTCTTTGCTGCTTCCCCTTTTGTTCACCAGCCACCAGTGCATTCCCCTGTATAGCCCCTGGCTAACAGGGCTGAGTTTTAGGTTAATTCTTAGGTCCTAATATCACTTGGCAATATCCAAGCTGTCCATGGCATCTGGATCGCTGACAGTCCACAACTCCATATGTCTCCCTTTTCGGTGTTTTCATGCTGGTTCTTCTACTAGTTGAAGTTTAGTCTACTTCTATATCCTTCCTTTCAAAGCCCAGGGCTCCAGGATTATCTTTTATATCTTTGTTAATTGGTTCCTCTTTGTTGAAGAGGGTCTGTGTAGTTTGTCTGCCTATTCCACCATCTTACTGGAACTCTCTGATTTTGAACTCTTGAGGGACACGTGCCCGGCTCATTAAATCAACTCTCCAGTCACTGGGTCCTGCCATTGCAAATGAAATAAAAATTGAGTGTCTGGTTGCAAGGGGATGCAAAAGAAAGCATCTTTTAGGTCCAGGAGTGAAAAATGGGTAGTATTTTCTGGCAATTTTATGAACAGGTTATAGGTTTTGGAACAAATGGATATAGAAGTACTATAGCCTTGTTTACTGCCAGCAAGTCCTCCACAAGCCTATAGTTTTCATCACTTTTCTTAACTGATAATGTGGGAGTGTTACATGGTGACTCACAGTCTTTTTGATACTTCTGGCTTCAGTGGGTACTGTCTTTTTCTAGGGGTACAGGGATCTTGGTTTTTGTTCAACCCAAACTAGATTTGTTCTGGTGGTAAGTCCTGTGAAATTAGTGTCCAACGAGATGTCAAGGATCTCTGGTAACACTGTGCCTAATGTATCTGACTGCTAACAAGAAGATTGGTAGTTCACACCCCCTAGCCACTCCATGGAATTGGGACTGGGCAATCTACTTCCATGAAGATTTACCACCTCAGAAATCCAGTGGGGGTCGCTGTGAGTCGGAATTGACTCGATGGCAGTCAGTTTGCTTTTTAGCTTTTTTTATTTGCGATTCTGTCTCCTTGCCTAAAGGCAGTTTTGGGATTACGTGATTCAAAAACTAAGGGTTTTAACAAGAGAAGGGGTGGAGATCAGTATAAGCTGTCCAAAATGCTCTAGCCTGAAGTTGCCTAAGGAGGTCTTACCTACACCTACTGGTGTAGGACAGGAAGGGATAGCAAGGAATTCGTGTGTCCTCTTCCAGTCACCCAGGCGGCACTTCAGTGGTTTAGTAAAGAATTTAGGTTTACCATCTGTCCCAACAACTGAGCTTTTGAGGGAAGAAAGGAGTCCAACTTTGATGGGGAGAACAGAGAAGGCCATCTCTGTATCTGGCAAAAAAGAAATTCTGTTTACTTTTACCCATGATTGGCAGATATCCTGGCAGACTGCTGAATGGTGACTCAGCTGCATGCAGGATTCAAGCATGCCAAAAGCTGCAGAACTTTCTCAACGCTTCTCCTTATGTACTGGAAGCTGACCATACCCTATGGGAGCTACTCAGCTGCTCCAGTTGATTCCATCATGGAGTAGTTGATTACCAATCTCACCATGGGGAGTAACTACCTCTAACTGCTTAGCCACTCAAAACTAAGCCCAGTCAAGTTGACAGATAACTTTAACTACGAGAAGTGGCCTCTTTTTTTTTGCAAAGTTGTCTCAGGCCCTCCCTCCAGTTTCTGAAGTTTTTGTCTGATATATTGTGCTTCTTAGGTTATGAAGTCATGAGCTAAGACTATTTTCCCTTCATCACTCTCACAATCAGTAAAATTCATAAAACCCTCAATTAGTCTGCTGATAAAACTGGGATTTTCATCTTCCTTTTGAATAATCTCCTTGATTTTGTTATAATTGACTACCTTCTTGATACCTTTTGTCATTCTTTGTGTAATACAAATTAACATGTGCCTACAAAGCTCTCTATCACATGGGGGATTGGGGTCCCAATTAGGGTTGGATATGGGGATTGTCACTTCCCTGAATGGGTTTTCTGCATTTGCTTTGTGTAAGCCGTTTGCAGCCTCTCATCTGTGGGCAAGAATCTGAGTTTTCTCATCATGCTAGCAGCAATGAATTTAAAATTACAGTCATATCTCCCCATGTCAGGGAGAAGTACAGACTGATCTTTGTAAACTCATCTCTAAATTTCTGTACATCCTGTGAATATGAGCCCACTGATCCTTACACTGGGAAATAGTCTGCACTGAGAAAAGGACTTGCACTCTCATTATTCTTCAGTTCCATCAGGGAGTTCTCTAAGGGGACAAAGCTTTTCTGCACCTGAGGTAGAAACTTGGCCCTTAGATGCCAGTTGTTGTTGTGTTGTTATTATGTGCCATCGAGTTGGACCTGACTCATAGCGACCGCTCCTTGGATTTCTGAGGCAGTAACACTATGGAAGTAGATTGCCCAACCTTCCTTCCCAGGAGTGGCTGGTGGGTTTGAACTGCTAGCCTTCTGGTTAGCAGTCAGGTGCCTTAGGCACTATGCTACCAGAGCTCCTAGTGGGGTTAAATTAATTCCTGATCTGAGGTTCATGGGGGAAGGGATGTGGGGAGGGGTGGTTGTTGGTTCAAGAAGCTACACTGGATACAATACTCCCTGCCATTTGGGGCAGTTGAAAGGGTGGAATTAGGACAGCAATTTTCCTTTTTATCAAGTAAAATTTTGAAGAGGCACTTATCAGGATCCTTTAACTGACACTTTTCCTAAGTTTTTGATCCTGACACAGGATCATAAAAGGCATAACATATGAAATTTCACCGTCTTTTCCTTCTCTTTTACAAAATAAATTTAATTGTAAGATAGTATTAAAGGACAAGGAGCCTTAGGGTGGCCACTTCTACCCATTTCCTAGTTCATTAGTTGGCCAATCCTGAGTACAAAATTTAATGATTTTTTTTTTTCCTTTTGAGCCATCTAGTTTAAAGGTTGCCAGTTTGCTAGTAAACATCCCAAAGGGGTGTTCTGGTGAATACTCTTGTTTCTTATGATTATGTAGGCCATAATGTTTATGGCCTACTTCTGAGGGTCCTTTAGAAGAAGGATGGACCAGGCATCTGGGAAAAAGGAAGCATGGAACTGATCCCACCACCCTGAGAGCAGAAAATATTCAATAGATAAGTGCAGAAAGATTCCTAAGCTAGTATGGCATGGTGGTAATCTGAATAGCCTCCTTCCACTCCCGGAGGAGATGAAAGGAATATTCCACCCTGCACCAAGACCACGTGTGGCTGCACTGTAGCTCATCGTGAATTTGGATCTGGTGGCAACAGGAGAGATGTTGGAGAAGAAACAGAAGATATAAGACAAATAATCAGGTGATGTCCAAGTGTACAAAAAATGGCTTGCAAAAGAACAAAACAACTGTCTTCTGGGCACTGGGTAAAGGAGAAACAAAATCAGGAGAAACAAAATAGTTGGCTCTGGGATCAAAATAGGAAGTAGTTAGAGAAATTGCTGTGATAAACGAACATAGAACAGCAACAAATGCAGTCTGCCAGAGTAGTGATTGTTAATGAAGGCTAGGTTTCAAAGCAGTGTTCTATTTTCCAGCTTTTCTCTGGGTGACATAAAAAAAGCTAGCAAGGAAAGCCAAGGGGTTTGAGGACAATGTGCTGCTCTAACTCACTGTGTACCTTCATAGTATGAGAGTTTACTTGTGGGTGACAGGCAGCCTAGTGCTCTGGCCTGTCTCATGTGTACTTTATCCTCACATGGGAGTCTTTAACACTCTCAGTGAGTGCTCGCGACTACCCTAATGGTTTTTACTGGTAGACTTATAGTGACCCAAAACTCTTGAAAATAGAAATTTTCTCTGCAGGAAAAATCTTAACACTTTACCAAACACAGTTTTTTTGCCCAAAGTGGGAATCACCCAATGGCTAAGCCTTACAGAAAAGTCTCCCTAGGACTTTTACTGTGAAGTGAGAAGGGGATTGACTGCCCACCTGTCAATTCTACCACTTCTTCTTGCCCACGTTTGAGTCCAGCAGTCTTCCAGGTGTTGCTCTACCACTATGAAATTGCTCTCACTCACCTGCCTCTATGCAGGATGAGCAACTTCAGGCTCAGAAATAATCTCACAGACAATAAGGCTGCCCTCACTTATGAGCAACCTCAACCACTGGGACAAAGCTACACTATCACCATCAAAAAACAGACAAGTAAAAGAGAGTTAGATGTGAAAAGAATGTTTGAGAAGGATCCCAGGAAGAAGAATAGAGCCATTTAAAGGCTAGCTCTTGACCAAGCTTGTCCACCAGAACAGTGAAAAGCAAAAAGCTCCAGCTGCTCTTAGTTGATTTATTGGAGTCCCAACATTCGCCAGAGATACCACAGATAGAGACCCCATGAACTTTTTGGTGTTCTCTTGTCTTCTGACAAGAATGAATTATTTGGAGGGACAGTGGACTGTCAACGAGGTGAAGGCACACTGGCTGAGTTGCTGCTTCCAGTTTGCTAACACAAATTGAAAGAGCCCCAAAATAAATCAGACATGAGCAGAATTGAAAAGATAAATAGATGACTCCACAGTAATAGTAGGTGACTTTAATAACCACTTTCAATGATAGGTGGAACTACTGGAAAAACTCAACAAAGATGCAAAACTAAACAATACTATCAAACAGCTTGACCGTATAGACATCTACAGAGCATTTCACCCCAAAACAGCACAATATGCTTTATTTTCCAGGGCATATGGAACATTCTCCAGGATCCAGTGAAATACTGCAAAGCATCTTCTCAGATCACAAGGGTATAATATTAGAAATCAAATCAAACTAGGAAGACCAATGGAAAAAAAGCAGACATATGGAAACTGACACCCTCCTTAAAAACTACTGAGTAATAGAAGTAATAAAAAAATGAAATTAAGAAATTCCTTGAATCAAATGAGAATGAAAACACAATATACCAAAATCTTTGAGACACAGCAAAAACAGTCACCAGAGGGCAATTTATAGTAATAGACGTACAAACCAAAAAAGAAGAAAGAACCAAAATCCGCATCTTAACATCTCCAACTATTAGGAAAAGAGCAGCAACAACAGCCTGTAGTCACCAGAAAATAAATGAATGAATGTTTGAGCAGAAATAAATGAAACAGAAAATAGACAATAGAAAAAAATCAACAGCACTACAAGTTGTTCTTTGAAAAGAGTAATAAAATTGACAAACCACTGGTAGACTTAACATAGAAAGAAGCAGGAGAAGATGCAAGTAACACGGATAAGAAATGAGATAGGTGACTTCACAGAACCAATAGAAATAGAAAGGATATTATCAGGATACTATAAAGAACTGTACTCTAACAAATTTGAAAACCTGGAAGAAATGGACAGATTTCTGGAAACACAGTACTTACCTAAACTAACATAGGCTGAGGTAGAAATTCAAACAGATCAATAACACAAAAAATTAAATCATAAAAAAAATTACTGAACCCCCCCCCCCCAAAAAAAAAAGAAAAGAAAAGGAAAAGATTCACTGGGGAATTTTACCAGTCATTTAGAGAATAGCTAACACCAATCCTACTTACACTATTCCAGAGCATAGAAAAAGGATGGAATCCTCCCAAAATCATTTTATGAAGCATGCATAACACTAACACCAAGAGTGGGCAAAGACAGCACTAAAAAGGAAAACTGCGTTACAGTATACCTCATGACTATACACACAGAAATTTTCAACAAAATCCTAGCCAGTAGAATCCAGCAACATACCAAAAAAATACTATATCAAGACCAAGTGGGATTCATAGCATGTATTCCAGGATGGTTCATTGTGTATAAATAAATCATACATACATTCATACGATCACACGATCATATCAGTTGATGCAGAAAAGGCATTTGATAAAATCCAACACCAGTTCATGATAAAAACTCTAGTAGGAAAAGATGGAAATCTTCAACATAATAAGCATAATAACAACATAATAAAGGGTATATATATGGCCAGCAACTAACATTATTCTTACTTCTCCTTGTGACAAAAACCAGACAATATACCCTCTATCTCCACTTCTATTCAACATTGTATTGTGTGTTAGGCTGGGTTCTCTAGAGAAGCAAAACCAGTAAAGCTTTTATATATATATATATACATATATATATATATATATATA
>NW_006921622.1:9722498-9743368 GCF_000298275.1 Orycteropus afer afer
GCTCACACAGTTTCAGAAACTGACAAGTCCCAAGTTCCTGGATAAAACATCACACTAGAGTATTTTACTGACTCAGCACTTGGCAGAGGCTGATGAGCTCAAGGTTGGCAGTAGTATATTGGCTGTTCACTTCGGCAGATGGCAAATCCAAGATCACCAGGCAGAGTGGTGGATTCTTCGCTCATGGACAGTTGTAGGCAGCACAACAGGACCCAGATCCACAGAAGGTTCTCTCTTTTTCCAGGATGTCTATATATGTGTGTGTGTGTGTGTGTGTATATTAGCAACAGGCCACATCCATAGAGAAACTCCCTTTCATAGATTGGCTGCTCAGAGGATATACATCTGATCTTATCATGGGAATAATCACATCACAACTGCTTAAACCACTCAGAGTTATAGGCCAGCCAAGTTGACACACAACCCCAACAACTATCACATATTGGAAGTCCTAGCCAGGGCAATAAGACAAGAAAGGGAAATTGAAGGCATCCAAATTTGTAAAGAAGCAGCAAAATTAATCCTATTTGCAGATGATGTGATCCTATACATAGGAAATCGAAGAGACTGCAAAAAAAACTACTGACTTATTGAAAGATTGAGCATAATGGCAATATACAAGATCAATCAGTTAGATTCCTCAGCACCAGCAAAGAGGTCTCTGAAAAGGAAATAAGAAAATCAACACCATTTATAATAGCTACTAAGAAAATAAAATACATGGGACTAAATCTTTTTTCTTTTTTCTTTTTTTTAATTGTGATTTGGGTGAAAGTTTACAGAGCAAATTCACTTTCCATACAGCAGTTCACATACATGCTATCTCATGACATTGACTACAATTTACCCCAATGCAACAGTTCCCCTCCCACTTCGTCCCAATAGTTACCTCTTTCCGGTATCCATCCCTCCACGTACTTCTGCCCCCTGAGCTGTCTCTCTGTGCATATACAGCCCTTTTGGAGAACGTATCTATCTCAGGTAAATGTTCAACTCATATGCCTGTCTTTTGTTTGGTTGGAAGTCACAGGTGTGGGTTCAATTTCAGACTTGAAGGGCAGCTAAGGGCCATAGTCTCAGGGATTCCACCAGGTTCTATCAGACTCGCAACCCCCCCGCACCCCTGGTTTTTCCCTAATGATTTTGAGTTTTGTTCCACATTGTTCTCCCTCTCTATCCAGGATCTCCTACATAGATTCCCCTCTGAGTGGTTGACAGTGGTAGCCGGGCACCATCTAATTTTTGTGGTCTCATAGTCGTATAGACTGCGGATTGCATGGTGTACCAGTTACTAGGATTAAGTGTTTCTATGAATTTTTGGTTTTCCTCATTCTTTGCTCTGGACAAGGAGACACCCTTCATTGCATCTAGATAGATGGCTGCTTGCAAGCTTGTAAGATCCCAGTCACTATTCGTCAAAGTAGGAGGTGGAACAATGTTTTGTTCAATGTTATGCCAATTGAGCTTGATTTCGTCCCCTGTGACTATGGTTGGGACTAAATCTTACCAGTAACACAAAAGACCTATACAAAGAAAACCACAAAACACTATTTCAAGAAACTTACTAGAGATGTACATAAATGGAATAACATATCATGCTCATGTATAGAAAGATGGGACATTGAAAACATCAGTACTACCTAAGGCAATCTATACATTGAGTGCAATCCTGATACAGATTCCATGAACATTCATTAAGGACATGCAAAAACCAATCACTAATTTTATATTGAGAGGAAAGATACCTCAGATAAGCAAGGCTTTACTAAATAAGAAGAGTAAAGTAGGAGTTCTCACACTCCCAGATCTCTTTTGGGATTCCGAGGTGGTAAATCTCTGTGGAAGTAGATTGCCCCATCTTCCTTCCATGGAGTGGCTGGGGTGTTTGAACCACCATCCTTCTAGTTAGCAGTTAAATGCCTTAGGCATGACGCTACCAGAGCTCCTTAGGGGTCCTAGTTTATGACATAAATAGACTGTCAAGTGTAACCCAAAATGTACGAACAGCAGAAGATAAAGTAGATGATTGGGAGCTTCCCAAAGCTAAATTTTTATATGTATCAAAAAATTTGTCCGAAAGAGTATAGAAAGGAACCTGTACATTTGGAAAAAATGTTTGACAATGACATATCTGATAAGGGACTTATCTCTAAAATTTGTGGAAAATGCCAACACCTCAGCATCAACAAAACAAAAGTCCAATTAAAAAATGGGTAGAAGACATGAACAGATGCTTAACCAAAGCAGATACTCGGGCAGCCAACAAATACATGAAGAAATGTTCATGATCATTAGCCATTAGAGAGATGCAAATCAAAGCAATGAGATACCATTTCTCCCTAGCACTCATAGTGAAGTTAAACAATACAGAAAATAACAAATGCTGACGAGGATATGGCGAGATTGAGACTCTAATGCACTGCCATTCAGAATGTAAAATGATACAGCCACTGTGGAAATTGGTGATCATTTCTTAAAAAGTTGGAAACAAATATCATTTGATTCGACAATCCTATCGCTAGGTATATCCTAAAGAAGTGAGAACCAGGGCACAATTAAATATATGCACACCCATGTTCATCACAGCACTATTCATAATAGCCAGGAGATAGAAACAACCTAACTGCCCACCTACAGAGTAATGGATATCTAAACTGTAGTGCACACACACAGTGGAATACTATGCAACGCTAAAGAGTATTGTAGAATCTGTGAAATGTCGCATAAGGTGGATGAACCTGGAGGGCAATATGCTAAGTGAAATAAATCAATCACAGAAGGAGAAATAATCATATTAGTCCACTACTGTAAAAAGTGAAGGAAAGGTTTATATATGGAAGGAAATTTTCTTTGTTGGTTACCAGAAATTTGAAGGGAAGAGAGGGAATATTGCTAGATAAGTTTTTTTTTTTTTTAATGTGTGTGTATATATGTATGCACACGTATACAAACACACTTATACATGCACATATAGATTATTAGTGGTTACCATGGGTAGGAGGGAGGGGGAAATGGGAAGCTTTTGTTTGTGGGGCATTGAATTTATGCTAGTGGTGGTGGAATATTTTGGAGAAGGGTAGCAATAATGGTGGTACCACATGAAAAATGTTACTAATGTCCATGAGCTATAAATACGGAAGTTGTCATGTTGGTCAATGCCTTGGTATATATGTTTTCACCACAATAAAATTAACAACAACAACAAAAAAGAGTATCGTGAAGAAAAAAAGTTGTGATGACTTTATTTACATTCTTAAATAAGAAATTTAAAAATGAATTCAGGAAAAACACCTATCTGTAGAAGATCTCTTCTGCCAAGAATGAATTACTTGGAGGGACAGTGGACTGTCAACCAGGTGAAGGCACACTGGCTGAGCTGCTCCTTCCAGTTTGCTAACACTAATTGAAAGAACCCCAAAACAAATCAGACATGAGCAGAATTGAAAAGATAAATAGATGACTCCACAGTAATAGTAGGTGACTTTAATAAACCACTTTCAATGAAAGGTGGAACAACTAGAATGAAACTCAACAAAGATGCAGAACTAAACAATACTATGAAACAGCTTGACTGTACAGACATCTACAGAGCATATCACCCCAAAACAGCACAATATGCTTTCTATCAGGACTGTGAACTGTTTCTTCTTGGTTCAGTTATGGTAGATGAAGTTACGTTAAGATGCACCTGAATTTTTAAAATGTGGGTGTACCAGAAAGATACTCAAATGCGAAAAATGACAGGTTGACATGCCATTAGATATGTAATCTTCTTTTTGTAAAGAAGTGCAGTGTGTTTGTATTATACCAAGCAAATCTCTGTGTTAAAGATCCATAGTCCTGACAGTAATCCAGTGTCCGGTATTAGGCCGTTGAAAGAATTCACTATTCCTTTTCCAAATATCTCATTGCAGAGCTTTGACCCATAATTTTTTGTGTCCCCGTTATCATTCCACTTTGCCCAAATTTTAAAAATTCTGATTTTTAAATTTTAAAAGTTCTAATTTCACTGCACTAGCTGTTAATGAATCTGTTTGAATTGGTTTTAATGCCTTATTAAAATTCAGCAATGAGGAAACAGCCCAATATAAAAACAAGGAAAAGATCTGAACAGGCACTTCAACAATCAAGATACATATAGAAGGCAAATAAAAATGGAAAGATATTCATGTACAATATGAATGAAATGTTGTTGAGTCCTATACCATCCTCACAATTGGATTGTACTCGAGTCCGTTGTTGTGGCCTCTATTTGAGTATCTTATAAAAACCTAGGACTCTTACCTTCTAGCACTGGGTCGTTTATAGGTGCTTTGGAGTTGATACTGCCCCATAGCCACCCCTTTTTGTGACAGAATAGTACTGCCCCGTAAGGTTTTCTTCGCTCTAATCTTTATGGGAGCACATTGCCCAGTCTTTCTTCTGTGAAACCAGTGAGTGTGTTAGACATAACAGTCTTTTTTTAGCAGCTAAATGTTTAATCCTTGCATTAGTAGAGCTCCTTTCTAGCTACACCAGACAGTAGTCTATTGTGACCCATAGGGTTTTCATAGGCTAGTTTTCTGAAGTAGATTTGTCATGCCTGTCTTCCTAGTCTGTCTTAGTCTGGAAGGTGTGCTGCAAACTGTCCACCGTGGGTTACCATACTGAAATTAAGAAACCTGTGGCATAGCTTCCAGCATCAGAACAACACACAAGCTACCACAGTACAATAAACTGATAGACAAGTGGTGGCATTTGTTGTTAGGGACTTTCAAATTAAATGAAATGACACTACACACCTTTTAGAAATGGCATAAAATCCAAAACGGTGACAGCTCCAAATGCTGATCAGGATGTGGAGCAATAGGAACACTCATTCACTGCTGGTGGAGAAATGCAAAGTGGGACATTTACTTTGGAAGACAATCTCAGTTTCTTGCAAAAAGAAACATACAATCCAGCAATAGTGATCCTAGATATTTATATAAATAAATTGAAAAATTCTATGTACATAAACATTTGCATATGGATGTTTACAGCAGCTGTAGTCATAAATGCCCCAAATTGGAATAAACTAAGATGCCTTTCAATAGGTTAATGGATAAACAAACACAGTGGTATATCTATACAATTTAATGTATTATTTAATAATAAAATACCAAGCTAAAAATGATGAATTCTATTCAGCTGCACTGAAGGAGTTGGTTAAAAAAAAAAAATATATATATGGGTGGCATAGTGCATAAGGTACTTAACTTCTGACCAGAAGGTTGGCAGTTCAAACCCACCATCTACTCCTTGGAAGGAAGAGTGGGCAATCTACTTCTGTAGTGATACTGCCTTGGAAACCCAAGGAGGGGTTGCTGCGAGTCGGAGACCACTCAGTGGCGCCTAACAACAGCAACAACAGAAATTGACCCATTGATATGTTTCAACAAAGGGACGCTGTGCTGGAGGCATTTAACTCATCTGTGTCAAGAAATTTGGAAGGCGGCTACCTGGCCCATTGACTGGAAGAGATCCATATTGGTACCCATTCCAAAGAAAGGTGATTGTATAGAATGTGGAAATTTATTGAACAGTATCGTTAATATCACGTGCATGTAAAATCTAGCTGAAGATAATTCAAAAACGGTTGCAGCAGTCTATTGACAGGGAACTTCCAGAAATGTAAGCTGGATTCAGAAAAGGACGTGGAATGAGGGATATCATTTCTCATGTCAGATGGATGTTGGTTGAAAGCAAAGAATACCAGAAAGATATTTACCTATTTTATTTTATTTTATTTTTTTTAAACTTCTCTCACCTACTTTGGTCATGTTGTCAGAAGGGGCCATTCCTTGGAGAAGGATATTGTGCTTAGTAATTTGGAGGGTCCACAAAAAAGGGGAAGGCCCTCAACAAGATGGATTGACACAGTGGTGCAACAGTGGGCTCAGGTATAGCAAGGATTGTGAGGCTGGTTCAGGACTAAACAGTGTGCATTCTTTTGTACATAAGGTTGCTGTGAGTTGGCACAAACTCAGTGGCACCTATCAACAACAACAACAACATAAAAAGTTGTAGAGGAGCCTTAAATGCCTGTTGTTAATTCAAAGAAAGTAGTCTGAAAAGGCCATGTAGTACATGATTACAACTATGTGACAGTCTTCAAAATGCAAAACTACAGAGACAGTGAAAATACCACTAGTTGTCACTGGCTCAGTAGGAGGGGAAGAGGGATGAACAGATGAAGCGGAGGCATTTTTAGGACAGTGAAACTATTCTGTGTGATACTGTAATGATGAATACATAACATTATCCATTTTTCAAAATCCATATAAAATTGTGCAACACAAAGATTGAACCCTTGTTAAATTATGGACTTTACTGTTCCTGTTGTATGCCATCGAGTTGGACCCAACTCATAGTGAACCCTCCTTGGGTTTTCCAAGGCGGTATCACTACGGAAGTAGATTGCCCACCCTTCCTTCCGAACAGTGGCTGGTGAGTTTGAACTGCAAGCCTTCTGGTTAGCAGTCAAGTGCTTTAGGCACTACGCTACCAGAGTTCCTATTATGGATTTTAGTGAATAATAATGGCTCAGTATTAGTTCACAAATTATAATAAGTGAACCAAACTAATGCAAGAAATTAATGATAGGACAACAGTGAGAGAAGATATATATGGGAATTTTCCATACTTTATGGGCAATTCTTGTGTAAACCTAAAACTATATATTAAAGCTTAAGAAAATTATCTGAGAACCATCAATAAACATGTGACAAAAAAGATTAGAAGAACTTATCTAACAGATTTAAATATTCAAAATCATGTATAGTATATTTTGATACTGGTATTGAAAGAATTTTTTGATTATACTCAATTTTTGCTTTCTGCTTTAACTTTAAATCCTAAATCTCACAAAATAAGACTTGTTTATTGCCATAAGTCCTGGATTCAGAAGATAAAGGACAGGTTTAAGATAGAATCACGGGGATTAAAAATGGAGAAATGATGTCAGAGATAATAAGGTTGTAAAATTTTACAGGTTACTATTTTTCTTAATGAAACAATTGGCAGTCCAACAGTTTTTATAATTTAATGTTCACATTAGTTATGTTCACCATGTAGTAATCATTGTGTGCTGTTCAGTAGATTCCATCTCATAGAGACCTTATATGACAGTACAACTGCCTTTAGGGTTTCCTAAGAAAACTTCATCTTTATGTGAGGATATTGACAGGTGTTTTTTCCCATGATGTAGCAGCTGGATTTGTGGGAACCTGGTGGGAAATGGGTAACCATTGCATTCTGAGGCTTCCAGTACCGTTATTACTGCTATCCTTTTCCAAATTCTTCTTCTACCTTTAACAGAAACTCAGTGCCCTTAAGTAACAATTTCCCCCTTTCTTTCTCCCCAATCTCTTGCTTTCCTCATACCCACCAGTAAACTTTGATTTTTGTGCATTTGCTTATTAATAATATCAGTGGATTCATAACAGTATTTTCCCTTTTGTGTTTGACATATTTCACTCAGCCTGGTATATTCAAAGTTCATTCATATTGTGCTATGTGTCAGGACTTAGTTTTTCTTTGTAAAGGAGTAATACTCTTATTATATGTATGTACCACATTTTGTTTACCCATCCTTTTGTTGACAAACATGGTGTTTCTATTTTCACTTTTTTTTTCGGCTTTCAGAAGTTTTTTTTTTTTTTAATTGTGATTTGGGTGAAGATTTACAGAGCAAATTCACTTTCAATACACAAGTTCACATACACTTTTTCTCATGACATTGACCACAATTTACCACAATGCAACAGCTCTCCTCCCACTTCCTCCCCATAGTTACCTCTTCCCTGTGTCCATCCCTCCATGCACTCCTGCCCCCTGAGCTGTCTCCCTGTACATAGCGGCCCTTCTTTCTCCCATGATTGTTCTCTCCAAGGAGTGTATCTACCTCAGGTAAATGTTCAACTCATATGCCTGTCTTTTGTTTGGCTGGAAACCACGGTGTGGATTCAATTCCAGACCTGAATGGCAGCTAGGGGCCATAGTCTCAGTGGTTCCACCAGGCTCTATTGGACCAGCAAACCTGTCCCCCCCCCTTTTTTTTTTCCAAATGATTTTGAGTTTTGTTCCACATTGTTCTCCCTCTCTATCAAGGATCTCCTACATAGATCCCCTTTCAAGTGGATGACAGTGGTAGCAGGGCACCATCTAGTTCTTCTGGTCTCATAGTCATATAGGCTGCAGATCGGATGGTGTACCAGTCTCTAGGACTATTTTTTTCTATGAATATTGGTTTTCTTCATTCTTCTTTGCTCTGGATGAGGAGAGACCCATTGTTGCATCTAGATGGCAGCTTGCTAGCTTTTAAGATCCCAGTCGCTACTTGCCAAAGTAGGAGTTGGAACAATGTTTTGTATAGTATGTTATGCCAATTGAGCTTGATGTCCCCTGTGACTGTGGTCCCAAGCCCACAGGTTCAACTGTTTGGTCGCTCTGGGTAGCTGGCTGTGACCAAGCAGTGACCACAACCTTGCCCCTTGTCAGCTCTGCTATACACCTGGAAATTCTGATCATTCACATAAACTTATAGGACCATTGTCTGCCAACCCTATATATGTTCTTGAATACACTCCCCATTTCATAGACATACCTAATAGTTCAGCCTGTCCACCCATCTATCCACCCATATACCCCTGTTTGCCTTCACTGACAATGTAGTACTGTATGTGCAAAAGGGTTCATCTTTGTTGTCTGTACCTCCTAATGTCTTTCTCATCCTCAGTATCACCATATTGGTCACTCACATTTGGTACATTGCCCTTCTCTTCACCCAAATCAATACTTACCTCTATCTATCTAACAGCATTCCCTCCGTCTCCCCTCCCACCCCTGGTAGCCAACAAAGAAAATTTCCTTCTATAGATAAACCTTTCCTTAACTTTTACAATAACGGATTAATACAATATTTGTCCTTTTGTGATTGACTTATTTCACTCAGCATAATGTCCTCCAAGTTCATCCACGTTATGCAGTGTTTTGCAGATTCTACGTTATTCTTTAGTGTTGCATAGTATTCCATTGTGTGTATGTACCATACAGCATAGTTTGGTTATCCATTCCTCAGTTGATGGGCATCTAGGTTGTTTCCATCTTTTGGCTATTGTAAATAGTGCTGCGATGAACATGGGTGTGCATGTATCTGTTCTTGTCATGGCTCTCACTTCTTTAGGGTATATACCTAGTAATGGAATGGCTGGTTCAAATGGTATTTCTAATTCCAACTTTTGAAGGAATCGCCATACTTCTTTCCACATATTTTCACTTTTTTGAGGAACCACCAAATTTTTTCACACCAGTGGTACCATTTACATTCTAACTAAGAATGTACAAAGGTTTTAATCCTGGCAACCCTTGTTATCTACTATTGTTTTGTTTGTTTTGCTTTTTTAAACTAACAGTTATCCTAGTGAGCATGAAGTCGTAGCTTAATGTGGTGTTGATTTGCATTTCACTTATGATTGATGATGTTGGACATCTTTTCTTATCCTTCTTGGCCATTTGTATATCTGTTTTTGGAGAAATGTCTTTTTTAATTAGACTGTTAGTCTTTATTTATTTAGATTAAGTTATAGGAGTTCTGTGTATGTTCTGGATACTGGACCCCTACCAGATATGTGATTTGCAAATATTTCTGCCCATTCTCTTGAGTTATCTTTTCACATTCTTAATTATGACATTAATACACAGAATTTTTAAATTTTGATGAAGTCCCATTTATCTCTTTTTACTTCTTATCTACCGTTTTTTTTTTTTTTTTTTATTTTACTATTTGAGACAGATATGCCTTTTTTAGAATATATATATATTTACACATCTTACTGTGTTTTGTATGGAAGTTTACAGAGCAAATTCATTTTCCATATAGCAGTTCACACACTTTTTTTTTTTCCCTGACATTGACTGCCATCCCACTTCCTTCCTGTGGTTACCTTTTCCCTGTGTCCTTTTTCCTATGCATTCCTACCCTCTGAGCTATATCCCTGTGCCAGCACTGCCTTTCTTATATGGTTGATTGTTCTAAGGAGTGTATGTACCTGATGTAAATGTTCACCTTACATGCCTGTCTATTCTACTGGAAGCCACGAGAGTGAGTTCAATTCTAGACCTGAAGTGTGATTACGGGTCATAGTCTTCGGGGTTTCACCAGTCTCTTATCAGACCAGTATGCATGTTTTTTTTTTTCTTTCTTTCTTTCTTTCATGATTTTGAGTTTTGTTCTATATTTTTTTCCCACTCTATCTAGAATCTCCTATTTTGATCCCTTGTTTAGTAGTTGACAATCGTACTTGGTCACCATCTAGTTCTTCTAGTCTCAAAGTCGTATAGGCTGAGGTTTGCATGGTCCTTTAATCCCTTGGACTAATTCTTTACATGAGTCTTTCATTTTCTTCATTTTTCTTTCCTCCAGATGGACAGAGACCATGTGTTGTATCTTATAGCCATTCACAAGCTTTTAAGGGCCTAGTCACTACTCACCAAAATAGGATGTTGAACAGTGTTTTTGTGTAGTATATTATGCCAGTTTAGCTTGATGCCCCCCATGACCACAGTGTGAAGACTTTGGGCCTAGTGAATACAGAAACATATTACTACCTCAGGGTTTTGGACTGTGGTTAACCCCTATCTTTTCTTCTAAATTATGTTTTTATGGATTCATTAGCATTTTGTATGTATATTAAGGTCATGCCATCTATGAATAGGGATCATTTTATTTTATCTTCTCCAATTTGAATTATCTTTCAATTCATTTTCTGTAATGATTGTTTTGGCTGGAACTTCAAATATGATGTTGAATTAGAATTTGCAGAAAGTGGGCATGTTTGCCTTATTTCTGATTTTGGAAGTGTTTTAGGCTTTCATCATTGAATAAAAGTTAGCTATGAATATTCATGCTCTTTATCATGTTGACAAAGCTGTATTTCTAGTCTTTTAAATGTTTTTCTCTTGAGGGGGCATTGAATTTTGGGAGGGGTTTTTTCTGCATCATTGAAATGATCATAAGAGTTTTTCCATCTTTCTATTTTTGTGATGTAGAACATTGATTTTGATATATTAACCACCATTACATTCCTGGGATAAATCCTACTTGATCACTGTGTATTATAATCCTTTCAATATGCTTCTGTATTCAGTCAGTTCATTGTAGTGGGTTGAATGGTGTCCCAAATGATAAAGCCACGTAGAACTTTGTAATGTATTTGTACTAAGGGCTTTACCAGGTGCAATTAAGGTATGGATCTTAACTCTAATGAAGGGCTGAATGCCCTCATAAAAGATAGAAAATAAGAAAACACAGAGACACAGGGGCATGTAATGATCCACATGAAGTTGCAGGCACAGATTTAAGTTGTGTATCTATAAGCCAAGCGAATACCAAAGGTAGTATATTGGAGCCACCAGAAATAGGAGAAGTGCATGAATGACTTTGCCTCAGAGTCTGCAGAAGGAACCAGCCCTGCTGATACATTTATTTCTGTGTTTCTGGTCGCCAGACTGTGAGAATAAATTTCTGTTGTCTTGAATTTGTGGCAATTAGGGCAGTTAACGGTAGCTAATATAGTAACACTTTGTTGAGGGTTTTTACATTTACATTTATAAAGGATATTGGTCAGTGTTTTTCTTTTCTTGTGATGTCTTTGTTTGGTTTCAGTATTGCGATAACACTGGCCTCATAAATGAGTTAGGAAGTATTCCTTCCTTTTTATTTTTTGGAAGACTTTGAAAGGATTGGTGTTAATTCTTTAATGATTGGTTATGTTTACCACTGAAGCCATATGGTTCAGGACTTCGTTGGGAGGACTTTGATTATGATTTATTTGTTATGGTCTATTCAGATTTTTTTTTTCCCTTGAGTCAGTTTTCATAGTTAGTATGGATCTTAGGCTGAGTTCTTTAGAGGAAGAAAACCAGTGAAGTGTGCGTATGTGCGTATGTGTATGTGCATGTGTGTGTGTGTGTTGAGAGAGAGCACGAGAGAGATTTCAGGGCAGTGGCTCACACAGTTGGGGCTGGTAAATCTGAAATACATGGGTAAGGCATCTGCCTGGAGGATTCTGCTTACTCATTTGGTTGTAGGAACTGAGGAATCAAAAATCAGTAGGTCATCAGGCAAGCTGCTGCCCCACATCCCAAGATCTGGTGGTCAGAGGATGATGAATTGAATGCGGGATCTAGAGAGAGTGAGCTTTTCCAGAATAAACCAAACCAAACCAAACCCACTGCCATAGAGTTCTTTCCGACTCATAGCGACCCCTCCTTGGGTTTCTGAGGCGGTATCACTTTGGAAGTAGATTTCCAACCTACCTTCTGAGGAGTGGCTGGTGGGTTTGAACCTCCAGCCTTCTGGTCAGATGCATTAGGCACTGTGCTACCAGAGCTCCCCTTTTCCAGAATATCCATTTATGTATTGGATGCAAGTCACAGCCCCAAGGAAGTGCCTCTTTCACTTGACTGCTCACATCAGAAGATTATCACATAGTATCTGCCAAACCACTGAAAAAAGCATGGCCTAGCCAAGTGGATATATCCTTAAAAAAAAAAAAAAAAAAAAAAAAAAATTGTTGTGATTTGCATAAAAGTTTACAGAGCAAAATGATTTTCCGTACGTCAGTTCATATACATTTTATTTCATGACATTGAGTGCAAGCCCTACAATGTAACAGGCCTCTTCCCACTTCTTCCCTGTGGTTATTACCTCTTCCCTGTATCCTCCTTTCTATGCATTCTACCCCTGAGCTATCTCCTTCTCCACATACTGCCCTTCTGTTCTCCCATGATTGATTTTTCTGAGTTTATCTACCTGATGTAAAGGTTCACCCTATATCTCTGTCTGTTGATTTGACTGGAAGCCACAGGAGTGAGTTCAATTTCAGACCTTAAGGATAACTAGGGGTCATGGTCTCAGGGGTTTCACCAGTCTTTATCAGACCAGTAAGTCTGGTCTTTTTATGATTGAGTTTTGTTCCACATTATTCTCCTACTCTATCCAGGATAGGAGCTCTGGTGGCGTAGTGCCTAAGACATTTGACTGCTAACCAGAAGGCTGGTGGTTTAAACCCACCAGCCACTCCTCAGAAGGAAGGTTGGGCAATGTACTTCTTTAGTGATACTGCCTTGGAAACCCAAGGAGGGGTCGCTATGAGTCGGATCCGACTCGATGGCTGTGTGTTTGGGGTTGTTTTGGGTTTTCTGTCCAGGATCTCCCGTACTGATCCCTTTCCGAGTGGTTGATAAGTGGTATCTGGGCAACATTTAGTCTTCTGGTATCATGGTCATATAGACTGAGGTTTGCATTGTCCACTAGTACCTTGGACTAATTGTTTCCATTATGTTTGATTTTCTTAATTCTTCTTTGCTCTCAATGAGGAGAGGCCACTCGTTACATCTGGATGGCCACTTGCAACCTTTTAAGATCCCAATTGCTATTTCCCAAAGTGGGATGTAGAACAATGTTTTTGTGTAGTATGTTACAACAGTTGAACTTCATGTTCCCATGACCGTGGACCCGAACCCATAGGTTCACAAGTTGACACATCCTTAACCATCACAGTGTGATTCTAGGAAGTTGTCCATTGTATCTAGATTATCTGATTTGTTCTTGTGTAGTTCATAGTGTTCTTTTATAATTGTCTTTGTTTCTGTTAGGCTAGAAGTAATGTCTCCACTTTCATTTCTCATTTTAATAATTTGAGCTCTTTATCCTTTATTAGCTAATCTAGGGAAATAGTTTTTAGGTTTTTAAGAACCAACTTTTGGTTTTATTGATAATCTCTATTTATTTTCTATGCTTTATTTTCTTTATCTCTGTTTAAATCTTTATTATTTTTTTTTTTCTTTCTGCTTGCTTTGGACTTATAGTTTGCTGTTTTTTATAGTTCATTAGTGTGCATAAAGTTAGAAGTTAGTTTATTGATTTGGAATTTTTTTTTATATTAACTATCTTTATTGGCATATAATTCCCATACTATGTAATTCATATGTTTGAAGTGCAATTCAGTGATACTTAGTGTATGCACAGATGTGTAACCATCACATCACATCACATCAGTGTACTCAGTTTTAGAGTATTTTCTTCACCTCAGAAAGATAGTCCATACATTTTAGCTATCACTTCCCTTTCTACCCATCCCCTATCCTTAAAACTCTTTCCTTTTTTGTTTTTTAAAGGTAGGCTGGTACAGCTTATTTGAGCTCTGGTGGTATAGTGCCTAAGGCATTTGACTGCTAACCAAAAGGCTGGTGGTTCAAACCCACCAGCCATTCCTTGGAAGGAAGATTAGGCAATCTACTTCTGTAGAGAATACCTCCTCAGAAACCCAAGGAGGGGTCCCTATGAGTCTAATCGACTCAACGGCGCTTAGTTTGGTTTTTGGTTTGGTATAGCCATGATTTTCTGTTTGAGCACTGCTTTTGTTGACTCTGATAAGTTTTGGTATTTTGTGGTTTTCTTTTAATTTGTCACAAGGTGTTTTAAAATTTGTGATTTTGTCTTTGACCCATTGATTAATAGGATGTGTCATGGTTAAGGTTGTGTGTCGACTTGGCTTGTGCCATGATTCTCAATAGTTTAGCAGTTATGATGTAGTCAAACCCCCCCCCCCCGTGATGAAATCTGATACATACAGCGTAATCACCCCTATGATTAGATCTGCTATGAGCCAGTCAGTCAGTTTAATGGGCATTACCTCAGGGCTGTGGCCTGCTTCTAGCATATATGGACATTCTGTTAAAGCACTCCGGCTTTTTGCTCATTCTGGATTCTTCATGTGTCCGTCCTGGCATCATGTAACCTTCCATATTGCCTTGAGATTTGTAGATCTTGAGATTTGCATGCTTCCTCAGCTTGTTAGCCAGCAGCTTGCCATATGACCTATGCTCTTGGGTTCAGCAGTCCTTACAGCTACATGAATCAAGGGAAGCCTCCAGCCTGATGTCTGATCCACTTACTTAAGACTTGCCAGGCTCTACAACCAGTGAGCCATTTGCTGAGATAAATATCTCTCTATATAACCTCATGTAAGCTTTATTGGTTTTGTTTCTCTCGATTTCTCTCGAGAACCCAGCCTAAGACAGTAAGTTATTTACTTTCCATATATTGTAAGTTTTTGTATGTTTATAATGTTAAAGAATTTTATTTTCTTTCCATTGTAGTCAGAGTATTTACTTTCTATAATTTCAGTTGCATTCAGTTTATTTAGACTTGTTTTGTGGCAATATATTTAAGCATTCCAGAAGAATGTTTCTGTATGCACTTAGAAAAAATGGGTATTTTACTGTTATGTGGGTGGATTATTCTGTGTTTTTAGATTTAGTTGGTTTAATGTTGTACGAGTATTCTGTTTTCTTGCTTATTTTCATTTTTTTGCTCTACTATTGAAAAATGAATATTAAAGTCTCCAACTTACACTATAGAATTGACTAGTTCTACCTTCAATTTCTGCTTCATATATTTTGATGCTCTTTATTACATAAGCTTATAATTGTTATATTTTTGTAGTAGATTGAGTCTTTTATCAATATATCTTTCTTTGTCTCTTTTATAAGTCTTTTGGCCTTGTGAAAACAGCCTGGCGGAGGCATCTGACCTCTTCTAACTTCACAAGGAGGGAGAGAGGATCACGATCAACAGTTGAAGTCTGATTCGTGAGGCAGAGGTCAGACTTGCCTCCACCCTCTAACCTTTTCACCAATTCTGACACCAACTGTCCCTCTCCCATGGCACTCACTACTTCTCTGGGTTTGATAGTTCGTTGCCATAGCCACAGAGAACTCACAGAAAGTACTCATGATTATAGTATTTATTTAGGATAGTGTTGTTGTGTTGTTGTTATTTGCCGTCGAGTCGCCCCGACTCATAGCGATCCCTCCTTGGGTTTCCGAGGCAGTATCACTATGGAAGTAGGATTGCCCAACCTTCCTTCCGAGGAGTGGCTGGTGGGTTTGAACCACCAGCCTTCTGGTTAGCAGTCAAGTGCCTTAGCCACTATGTTACCAGAGCTCTTATTTAGGGTAGTAGGAGATTCCAATTCAGGATCAGAAATGACTCAGGATACAGTTCTTTGATCAGGATTATTTCTTCTTAGCAGATCCTGCAGACACGCCTTTCTCTGGTCCTCAACATCTCAGCCTTGTGGCCTCTTGGCCTTTCCCACACTTTGTCAAGTGTTACAAAGCTCTTTTAGCTCTGCCGGTAAGTGCTCAGAGGCACCCCATTCCATCAGTAAGCCTGCCTGAAGACACTCAGCTTTCTGCTATGTGGTTTAGTGAGTCTGTCTTCACAGATAAGTGCTTAGGGGTACTCCACTCTGCCAGCAAGCCTCCTTTCTGTAGGCATTCAGCTTTCTTACTCCATCACCTGGGAAGCCTATTGCTCTATCACGTGCTGGTCTCTTGGTTCTGCTCCTGCTGTTGCTAGTATTTGTCTATCCCTGCTTCTCATCTTCTGTTGCTGTCTCTGGTGTCATAGCTGTCTGTCCTTTGGATCAAGGAGTTTCAGCTCAAGGATCTCAGGTTCAGAGGACACACTCCACTCCTGGCCCTTCTTTCTTGATGGTTCTGAGATAAAATCTCTATACCTGTGGGATGGCTCATTTTAAGCCTAGCAGGATGCAAAACTGATCATCTCTATGTTAGGGTCCCATATGTCTTATTTGCATGGTTCCTTGTACTTTATTAGGGAGCTGTGCTGGTGCAGTGCCTAAGGTATTTGGTCTGCTAACCAGACGCTTGGTGGTTCTAATCCATCAGCCACTCCGTGGAAGGAATATGGGACAGTATACTTTGTAAAGATTTGCTGCCTTGGACACTCAATTGGGGTTGCTATGAGTTAGGGATCAACTCTGTGGCAGTGGGTTTGGTTATATACCTTATTTGCCACCTCCACAAGGGTGGCATATACCTTATTTACATTATTAGCAAACTGTTCAAACCCCTTGGTGGGCTAGAAGTACCTTACATTTGCATAGTCCTACCCAGTTGTGTAGTAGGCGTCAAAGAGACCATGGCTAGAAAGGCCATACCAAGCAATTCATTGCATTACAGGTCTTAGAGTATATTTTGTCTGATCCCAGTATGACTATCTCAGTTCTCTTTTTGTTTAGTGTTTCCGTGGAATATATTTCTCTATCCTTCTACTTTCAACATACTGTGTTTTTGGATTTAAAGTAAGTTTCTTTTTAGAAAGCATAAGGGTGGATCAGTTTTTTTTTTTTTTTTTTAAAATAGTTTCCATCCTACCAATGATTATCATTTAATTGAGCAGTTTAATCAATTTCCAGTTAAAATAATTACTGAAAAATAAATAGCCATTTTGCTATTATCTATACATCATATTTATTTACTTATTTTTGGTTTTCAGTTTTTCCTTTAGTGCTTTCTTTTGTGTTAAATTGCTTTTTTTTTTTTTTTTGTAGTGTACAATTTTAGTTCCATTTTTCCTTATCTGAATGTTTTAAAATTATTTTCTTAAATGTTACCCTTTGGATTAAATTTTGCTTCTTAAACTTCAATAGCACTCTATTTGAATAAAGAGCACATTACTTGCAATAGTATAAAAGGCTTCCTATTTAGGTCAACCCCTGCTTCTTTTTGTTGTTTCATATACAAATTAAGTTTTTATACATTGTGTACCCATTCACATAGATCTACAGTTACTATTTTCACTGATAGTTTTGCTGACTATAGAATTGTTTGTTTGCAGCCCCCCACCCACCTTCAGCTTTGTGTCTTCCCAGTGCATCTGGCTTTTAGAGTTTCTGTGCTTAAATCTGTCTGTATCCTTAGATGTGTTTTATGTGAGGAGTCACTTCTCTCTTGTTATTTTCAAGATTCTTTCTAGCTTGTATTTAACAGTTTGATTTGAATGTGTTTTGTGTGACTTTTTGCCACTTTTTCTCATTTTCAGAATTTGTTTAGCTCTTTGATATGTAAGTTCATGTCTCTCTCTTTTTTTTTTTTTTACTTTTGGGAAATTTCCTGTCATTATTTATTCACATATTCTATCTCTGTCCCCTTTTATCCCAGCATATATATGTTATATTTTAAATGGTATTTTCCCACAGGTTCCTTAGGCTCTGTTCATTTTTCTTCTTCTTGCGCCTCAGATGTGATAATATTCATTGATAATCAGCTTTTTTGCCTGCTCAAATAGGCTCTTAGTCCTCTGTAGTGAATTTTTCATTTCATTTATTTAATTTTCCATTCCAGAATATCTGTTTGGTTCCTTTTTATATTTGATTCTCTTTAGATGTTCTATATTTGTTGAGACATTGTTTCCTTGATTTTCTTTAGCTCTTCAAGCAAGTTTTAAGACTTTGATTTAATGTTTTCAAATAAGTCCAACGTCTGTGCTTCCACAGAGATGGTTTCTTTTAATTTCTCCTTTGAATTAGCCATAATAACTTGTTTCTTTGAATTCTTTGTAATTTTTTGTTGAAAATGATATACCTAAATATTATAATATATAATTCTAGAAATCATTGTCTTACTCCTCCTTAGAGTTTGTTTTTATTGCTTGCTGTGGATAGTTGTTGTTTGTTTTGTTAAATTTCTAACTAATTTTATAGGGTTCTGTTTTCTTTATTTTGTGGAGTCTCTAGAGTTTTTGTTCTTCTGCTTGTATTTTGCTATTGTTTTGAGATTTTCTTCAATATCTAAAGCCAAAAGAAAGGGAAAAGAAGCTCTTCAATTGTTTGTATATTGGTTCTGTGTAAGACACTCCTTCAACACCTATACCAGGTCATTTAGAAGCCTACCTTAGGCCTTAACTTCTTTTAAAATTGTGCTAAATCTAAAGATAAATTAGAAATTAAATCTTAAGGTTTTTCCAGTTCTTTTCTGAACATGCTTCCTGCTGAGGGTGTGTGTGTGGTTTTCTAAATTCCTTTATATACTTGTTGCTTTTTTAATACTCTAATTTACAAAAGAATCTCACCAATTTTTCTTTCTAGAGATTTGCCATATCTGTGTTTCATGTGTTACGTTTGTCCTAGTTGGGAGCATATTGTACGTTTACCTGTCAGTGTTTTTGAGGAATGCATCTATGGATCTGTTTCTTTGCTCTCTGATAGCTCTCAGGTGAAAGAAAAGCCAGGTGGTTTCTGTCAGTCCTCTAGGCAGTCCACAGGCAAGTCAAAACAGATTAAGTTCTTTGAGAGCAAAGCTTGCACTGCTCTTTCTGCAACGAAGAACTGTGGTCCCATCCTGGAATGTTAGCTGCTGTCTCTGAGACTACTGCTCATAATTTATGACAATTAAGCTACATGTCTGTAATAAGGTGAATTGGCAAATACTGTGTGATACCTTTTTCTACAACAACAATAGTAACAAAAAGAGGAACAGTTTCTTAATGCTGCTAGTACAGAACTGAACACTTCATGAGATTTATTTTCTTGATTTGGAGGTTTAGGGTAATGGTTTCATGAGACATCTATCATGAGACCAAATATAATTTCTGGTACTTCTGTTGTACCTCATAGTTCATTACATAGTGCCTGGGTTCTTACAAGCTGGCAGACAGCCATCCAAGGTACAACAATTAGTCTCTACTCTCTTGGTGTAACAGAGAAAGGAGGAGAGTCAGGAATAGGAGGAGGGAAAGGAATGTGTAGCTGATTGTCTCCATTAGCACCTGCGTCCTTTGTATACAAAAGAACTGATAGTGCCTGGCTACCATTACCAAATGTTTTGATCAAAGATTCTATAGAATTCTGATCAAAAGGGATGAAAATGTGGAACAGAGTTTCAAATTTTAATGGAATACAGACTTTGTGGAGACACTGAGGCTGGAAGAATTCCTGAAATTGTTGATGAGATAATCTTTAAACCTTAAACTTCAAAAATTTCCTGAGGTCTGCTTTAAAGCAAACAATAGATTAACTTAGTAAATAAGGTCCACTTAAGCACTGTGGTCTTTTAAAGAGCTATCTGTATGGTAGCAAATTGACAATGGAACAGTTTGGAAAAGGAAGGTGAGAACTTGAAGAATATAATCATTATCACTAAATTTTACATATAGAAATTGTTGAATTGTATGTTTTGCTGTGTATATTTTTAACAATAAAATAAAATAAATTATTACATAAAGATTGCTGAGCTGGGGAAGTTTGGGGAGCAAGGGAAAATAAAAATGCATCTAAGATTTCTTAGATGTTTTTTTCAGTTGCCTCTTGTTTTGGGTTTACTTGGTTGATGGTAAACCTTTGACTATTTTATAAAGTTGTAACAAAGTTGATTATCACAGTGTTGGGGCCCTTGGAACTACCTACGCTGCTGTTTTTGCTGATAGCACGCCAAAGGTTTTACTCGTAACATTTATTTACCAGTTTTTAAAATGCAGGTGTATGTACTATCTGGTTGCCAGTAACGAAAATACATTCTGGGTAAGGTTAAGTGGGAAAAAAAAAAAAATAAGGAAGGATATCCATATCTCAGAATTTAAAGAAAATGTGAGTAACTGGCACTTTTGAGTGAATAGACAGTAACAGTTTCTTCAAGCTGGTGTTAAAGTGAGAAGAGAGAGTAAAAGAAACAGCATATTAAAATTGCAAACATTTACAGTAGGAATAGATAATTTAATAGATGTGGGTTGAGAGGAGGAGTGAACTTGCTGAGATTTCTAACTGGACAGTTGAATGTGCATAGTCTTTTTTTATGTTTTTATTATTTTATTTTGATTTGGGTGAAGATTTACAGAGCAAATTCACTTTCTGTACAGCAGTTCACATATATATAGTCACATGTCATTGACCACAGTTTACCACAATGCAACAGCTCCCCTCCCACTTCCTCCCCATAGTTACCTCTTCCCAGTGTCCATCCCTCCATACTCTCCTGCG
>NW_006921622.1:9747263-9779385 GCF_000298275.1 Orycteropus afer afer
TTCTGCTAGTTGGGGTTTAGTCCACTTTTGTATCCTTCCCTTCAAGGCTCAGGGGTCCAAGATTATCTTCTGTGTCTGTGTTAATCGGTTTCCCTTTTCTTTGTTGAAGAGCATCTGTGCAGTCCTTGTGCCTAGTTCCCGTTGTCCATCTCTTGCATATGCGGCTATTAAAAATATCATGGGTAGTGTCAGGTGCACTTTAGTCTTCAAAGTGATATCTTTGCTCTTTAACACTTTAAAGAGGTCTTTTGCAGCCAATTTGTCCAATGGAATATGTTGTTTGATTTATTGACACATCTTCCATAGGCATTGATTATAGATCCAGGTAACATGACATCTGTGACAATTTCATTATTTTTTCCATTTATCATAATACTCTTTATTGGTTTAGTGAGGATTTTTGTTTTCTTTATGTTGAAAATCCATATTGAAGACTGTAGCCTTGGATCTTCATCATTAGGTGCTTTTAAAGTCATCTTCACTTTCTGCAAGCAAAATTGTGTCTGCATGGGACAAGTTGTTTTATGACTCTTCTTCCAGTTCGGATGCCATATAGTGCAGTTTCTTGGATTATATGCTCAGCGTACAGATTGAATAAGTGTGGTGATAGGACAACCCTGATGTGCACTTTTCCTCATTTTTACCTATCAGTGTCCTCTTGTTCTGTTTGAATGACTGCCTCTTGGTCTATATACAGGTTCCTTATGAGCACAATTAAGTGTTCTGAAATTCCTCCTCTTTCCAGTGTTATCCATAGTTTGTTTTGATTCACACAGTCAAATGCCTTTGCCTAGTCAGTAGAACATAGAAATACATCTGTATGGTCTTCTCTGCTTTCAGCCAGGATACATCTGACATCAGCAGTGATATTCTTCATTCCATGTCCTCCTCCAAACTGGCTTGAATTTTTGGCAGTTCCCTGTGTATGTAGTGCTGTAACTGTTTGTCAGTTATTTTCAAGAAAATTTCCTTATAGTGGTATTTTATTTAATTATATGGGATATTAATGATATTGTTATTGTTTGATAATTTCTGCATTGTTTTGGATCACCTTTTTTTGGGTTGGGCTCAGATATGACTCTCTTCAAGTCTGTTGGCCAGGTACCTGTCTTCAAGATGTCTTGGGATAGAGTGAGTGCTTCTAGTGTTGAATCCGTTTGTTTAAACATCTCATTTGGTACTCTGTCAATTCCTGGAGCCTTGTTTTTCACCAGTGACTTCAGTGCAATTGGACTTATTCCTTCAGTACTGATGGCCCTTGATCATATGCTAACTCCTGAAATAGTTCAATGTCAACCAGTTCTTTTGGGTACAGTAACTCTATGTATTCCTTCCCTCTTCCTTTGATACTTCTTGTGTTGTTCAATATTTTGCCCATAGAATACTTCATTATTGCAACTAGAGGCTTGAATTTATTCTTCCGTTCTTTGAGCTTGAGAATTGCTAAGCACGGTGTTCAATTTTGGTTTTCTAATTCCAGTTTGCATATTTCATTATAGTACTTTAATTGGTTTTCTCAAACCACCTTTTGAAATCTTTTTCAGGTCTTTTATCATTCCTTCCATTTCCTTTAGCTGCTTAAAGAACAAGTTTCAGAGTCTCTTCTGACATCCATTTTGGTCTTCTCCTTTCTTGTCTTTTTAATTACTTTTTGTTTTCTTCATGTATGATGTCTTTGATGTCATCCCTCAACTCACTTGGTCTTCGTTCATTGGTGTTCAGTGTGTCAAATGTGTTCCTCAGATTGTCTCTAAATTCAGATCGGATATAATCAAGGTCATGTTTCGGCTCTCATGGGCTTATTTATTTTCTTCAGCTTCAACTTCAACTTGCATAGGAGCAATTGATGGTTTGTTCCACAGTGAGCTCCTGGCCTTGTGTGACTGATGATATTAAGCTTCTCCATTGCCTCTTTCCACAGACGTAGTCAGCTTGACTCCTGTGTATAATGTCTCTCAAGGGTATTAAAGTTTCCAACTATAATTAGTAAATTTATCCTTGTGGTTTTGTCAGTTTTTCTTATCTTTTTACTCTGTCTTTAGACATGTAGACCTTCAGGATTATTAATTCTTCCTGGAGAATCAACTCCTTTATAATTATGTTATGCGTTGACCGTCTTTATCACTCATGATTTTTCTTGCTCTGAAATCTTATTTGTCTGAAATTAGTATTGCTATTCCAATAGTTTTCTTTTGATTAGTGTTAACATATATACCTTTCTCCATCCCTTTGCTTTTAATGGAGCAGTTCTCCTTTCATCTTCCCTTTTCATTGTCTAGATTTGCCATGCATATGAGGTGATTGAAAAAACCTTGGCTTGGGTCATGTGCACCTCAGTCATTGTCTTAGTTCTGTTGCTGTAATAGAAATACCATAATTGCATGGCTTAACAAACAGGAATTTATTCTTTTACAGTTCAGGAGAGTAGAAGTCCATATTTAAAGTGCTGATTCTAGGGTCTAGGTGAAGACCCCTAGATCTTGGGCTTTAGCTTTACCTCTTGTTGAAGGCCTACTGTAGCTGGAACCTTCTCTTTACTCCCTTATGCAGCTGCTCCCTGCTAAGGCTGATGAACTCAAGGTCAGTAGGTAAAATGGCACAATCCCCAGATCAGCAGGCAACATGGTTACTAGTTCTAGTCTAGGAACTACAGATCAAGACTGAACAAAATGCAGGATTCTTTATATATACAGGAAGAAGGCCAAACCCTGAAGGCAATTGATTGACTACTCACAGCAGATACCACATTCAGCTGCCAAGCAATTTACAATCACGGCCCAGCAAGTTGACACACAGCCATAAATAACTATAGTCATCAATGACACATCTTCACTTTGTAAAACTTTAAGAAGGGCTTTTGTGGCAGGTTTGCTTAGTGCAATACGTCATTGATTTCTTGACTGGTGTTTCTATCGGACATTGATTATTGACCCAAGTAGAATGATATGCTTGAGACATTCACTTTATTTGTCTTTTATCTTGATGTTGTTTATTGGTATAGTTGTGAGGATTTTCATTTTCTTCATGTTCAAACGTAATCTTCTGCTCTTATTATTTGAAGCAAACTGTCATCTATTTGATCAGTTAAGAAAAAAGAAAATATTTTTTCAATCAGTTTTTTTCTTTGGCTTATGCAGACACAGGTTCCTGCCTGCAAAGATCATCGTTTTCATAAAATTGATACTGAGTTACTAATGCTTGGGGTGCTGCTTCAAATTTACTGAGTGCTTTGGTTGTATAGACTTTTATCTCAGGCTGCACAGGATTTCCTCTTATGTAGCATCACTAAAAATGAGTGTGTACATCAAAATTATAAAATATGTAATTGATAGTTGGAAAGATTTGAGGTACAGGAACTGGAGATGGTAGAATTACTAGGTAGAAGTACAGTGAAATAGAATACTGAGAATTACTGCTTGAATATTTTTCAAGTGACTTTTAAAGTATAACATAAAAAGATAAAAGGAATACAGAAAAGAAAGTCACTGATAAAAATGACCAGGCTGTATCAAAAGGTACCCACATGGAACATGTATATTGAAGCACAGTTACTAAAATTAAAAAAGGCAATGGGTTACATAGTAGCTTAGACAACAGAAAAGAGAATTAGTGAACTAGAACATAGTTTTAAGGAGATTACCCAGAATGTATAAATTAAGATATGTGGGGGATAGAATAAAGTAGTTCAACATTGGTATCTAGGAGTTTCAAAAATGAGAGATTAGAAGTTGGATATGGTATGAAGGTGGGGTAATATTTTAAATGAAAGTTGTTTAGAATTGATAAAAAAGAATGAATCCTCAGATTCAGGAAACAAAATATGTCCTAAATAAACAGCAATAAATAAAAAATGATACAGGGCTAAAGACAGTAGAAATCTAAATACATTATGGCAAAGCTTTAAAACTGGTATTAAGTCGATTTTTGACTCATAGAGGTGCTGTAGGTCAGAGTAGAATTACTCCATTGGATTTTCAAGGCTGTAATCTTATGGATCCCCACTGCCGTATCTTTCTTTCCTAGAACAGCTGGTGGGTTCAAACCAGACATGTTTTTTTAGCATCTGTGCACCCAACCACTGTCATGAGGGCTGCTTTTCTAAAACTATAATGAGAACACCAAAAATCCTTAAAAGCAGGCATTCAAGGGGTAAAAAAACCTGATTGTTGTTACTGAGAAGCAGCCGAACAAACAAGCACTTTTTTTTTTATCCCTGAAATCAGAGGAACTAGAATTTTTAGGTAAGGTAAACTAACATGTAGGAATGAAGTAACTGTAGTCATTTTCAGGCAAAAAAATCTGAGAAATGAGAAGTATACACTAGTTCCATGTTGTTGTAGCTGTTTTTAGGTGGTGTTAAGCGACCCTGTGTACAACAAAACAAAACACTGCAGAATCCTGTGCCAGCCTCACAATCCTTGATACACCTGAGCCCATTGTTGCAGCCACTATGTCATATCCATCTCGTTGAGGGCCTTCCGTTTTTTTGTTGACCCTCCACTTTACCGAGCATGATATCCTTTCCCAGGGAATGGCCGCTTCTGACAAAATGACCAAAGTAGGTGAGATGAAGTCTAGCTATTCTCACTTCCAAATAGCATTCCAGCTATACTTCTTCCAGGAAAGAAGTGTTCGTTTTTCTGGCAGTCCATGGTACTTTCGGTGTTCTTTGCCAATACCAGAACTCAAAAACATCAACTCTTCTTTGGTCATCCTTACTTATTGTCCAGCTGTCACATGCATATGAGGGTACTGAAAATACCATAGCTTGGGTCAGGTGCACCTTAGTCTTGAAGGAGACATCTTTGCTCTTGATCACTTTAAAGAGGTCTTTTGTAGCAGATTTGAACATTACAGTGCATCAGCTGATTTCTTGACCACTGCTGCTTCCATTGGTGTTGATTGTGGAACCAAATAATATGAAATCTTTGACAAATTCAGTCTTTTCTCCATTTATCGTGATGCTGCTTATTGTTCCAGTTGTGAGGATTTTCGTTGTATGTTGAGGTGTGATCCATACTGCAGACTGTATGTAGTCTTTAATCGTCATAAGTAAGTGCTTCAAGGTGTCTTCACTTTCAGCAAGGAAAGTTGCATCATCTGCGTGTCGCAGGTTAATGAGTCTTGTTCCAGTCCTGATGCCATGTTCTTCATATAGTCCAGCTTCTTGGATTGTTTGCTCAGCATATAGATTGAATGAGTATGGTGAAAGGGTACAATTCTGACAAACTTCCTCCTTGATTTTAAACCATGCAGTATCCCCTTGTTCTGTTTGAATGGCAGCTTCCTGGTCTGTATACAGGTTTCTGAAATTCATGAGCACAATGAAGTGTTCTGAAATTCCCATTTTTCTCAATGTTTTCCATAATTTTTTCTGATCCACACAGTCGAATGCTTTTGCATGATAGTCAGTAAAACAGAAGTAAACATCTTTCTCCCAAGCACTGTAGAGCCAGGAAAGGGAGGGAGCAGGAGAGGCCGGGGACATCCGGAGCGGCAGGATATCCAGGTGAAAATGGGTGGGAGGCAAGGCTAGACCCCAAGTCCCACAGAGCCAGGAAAGGGAGGGAGCAGCCAGAGACCACAAAGTGGCAGATTCCAGGTAGGAATTAGGTAAGGGGAGAGCGCAGAGATTTCCAACAGCTAAGGGAGACAAACTTGTCTGTTAGTTTGTCATCCTGTGGGACTTGTATGTTGCTGTGAGGCTTGAGGCTGTGCCACTGGTGTTTCAGACACCAGCAGAGTTGCACGTGGTGCACAAGTTTTGATGCAGCTTACAGACTAAGACAGACTAGGAAGAAGGAAGAGAATATCCACTTCTCAGAAATTGGCCAGGGAAAACATTATCAATAGCAGCGAAACACTGTCTGATATATTACTGGGCAGCTTTATGAATAGCTCAGAAACATTGTCCGACACAGTGCATGAAAATGACCCCCTTGGGTCAGAAGTCACTCAGAATAGGACTAGGAAAGAGCTGCCTCATCACAGTAGAGCCTACCTTAATGATATGGATAAAGTGAGTCTTTTAGGACCTCCATGTGCTGACATGGCGTGACTCAAATTGAGGAGAAATAGCTGTAAACATCCATTAATATCAGAACATAGAATGTACAAAGTATGAATCTAGGAAAATTGGAAGTTGTCAGAAATGAAATGGAATGCATAAAGATTGATATCCTAGGCATTAGTGAGCTGAAATGGTTGGGTTTTGGCCATTTTGAATCAGACAACCTTATGATCTACTATGCCGGGAATAACAAATTGAAGAGGAATGGCGTAGCATTCATCACAAAGGCTGTTTCAAGATCTGTCTTGAAGTACAGTGCTGTCAGTGATAGGATAATATCCAACACCTACAAGGAAGACCTGTTAATACTACTACTATTCAAATTTTTGCACCAACTACCAAAGCCAAATATGAGGAAATTGAAGATTTTTATCAGCTTCTGCAGTCTGATACTGACCGAACATGCAATCTAGAATTGTTGCTTATCATTGGTGATTGGAATGCAAAAGTTGGAAACAGAAGAATCACTAATAGTTGGAAATTTTGGCCTTGGTGACAGAAATAATGCTGGAGATCGCATGATAGAATTTTGCAAGACCAACAACTTATTGGAGCGCTGGTAGCGTAGTGCCTAAGATACTTGACTGCTAACCAGAAGGCTGGCAGTTCAAACCCACCAGCCACTCCTTGGAAGGAAGATGGGGCAATCTACTTCCATAGTGATACTGCCTCGGAAACCCAAGGAAGGGGTCGCTATGAGTGGGGTCCGACTCAGTGGCACATAACAACAACAACGACAACTTATTCATTGCAAATACCTTTTTTCAACAACACAAATGGCAGCTATACACGTGGACTTCGCCAGATGGAGTACACAGGAATCCGATTGATTGACTACATCTGTGGCAGGAGGCAATGGAAAAGTTCAGTATCTTCAGCCAAAACCAGGCCAGGAGCTGATTGTAGTACAGACCATCAACTGCTTATATGCAAGTTCAACTTGAAGACAATTAAACCAAGTCATAGAGAGCCAAAATATGACCTTGAATAGATCCCTCCTGAATTTAGAGACCATCGAAAGATAGAATTGATACATTGAACACCAATGACTGAAAACCAGAATAGTTGTGGAATGACATCAAGAGCATCATCCATGAAGAAAGCAAGAGGTCATTAAAAAGATGAGAAAAGACCAAAATGGATGTCAGAAGAGATTCTGAAACTTGCCCTTGAGTGAAGAGTAGCTAAAGCAAATGGAAGAAATGACAAGATGAAAGAGCTGAACAGAAGATTTCAAAGAGCACCTCGAGCAGACAAAGCCAATTACTATAATAAAATTTGCAAAGACCTGGAGTTAGAAAACCAAAAGATAAAATCCTACTGAAAATAATTCAGAAACTTCCAGAAAGGCAAGCTAGATTCAGAGGAGGACATGGGATGAGGGATATCATTGCTGATGTCAGGTGGTTCTTGGCTGAAAGCAAAGAGTACCAGAAAGATGTTTGTTGTTTTTAGGTGCTGTTGAGTTGTCTCCGACTCATAGCAACCCTGTGCACAGGAGAATGAAACACCGCCCGGTCCTGAGCCAGCTCCATGATTCTTGCTATACTTGAGCCCATCGCCACTGCCACTGTGTCAGTCCATCTCATTGAGGGCCTTCCCCTCTTTCATTGACCCTCCTCCACCTTACCAAGCATGACATCCTTCTCCAAGGGATGGTCCCTTTTGACAACATGACCAAGCATATGAGACGAAGTCTGGCCATTCTCGCCTTCAAGGAGCATTCTGGCTGCACTTCCTCCAGGACAGACCTGTTAGTTCTTTTAGCAGTCCATGGTACTTTCAGCATTCTTCTCCAACACCACAGCTCAAAAGCATCAATTTTTCTTCAGTCTTCCTTATTCCAGCTCTCACATGCATATGAGGTGATTGAAAATTCCATGGCTTGTGCCAGGTGCACCTTAGTCCTCAAGGAGACATCTTTGCTCTTCAGCACTTGAAAGAGGTCCTTTGCAGCCAATTATCCCGGTGCTATACATTGTCTGATGTCCTGACTGCTGCTTCCATTGACTTCGATCATAGAACCAAGCAATGTGAAGTTTTTGACAACTTCAATCTTGTCTCTGTTTATCATAATGCTGCTTATAGGTCCAGTAGTGAGGATTTTTGTTTTCTTTACATTGAGATGTAATCCATACTGCAGAGTTAATTCTTCAGTCTTAATTAGTAAGCACTTCAAGTCATCCTCACTTTGAGCAAGCAAAGTTGTGTTGTCAGCGTATCGCAGGTTGTTAACAAATTTTCCTCCAATCCTGATGCCACATTCGTCTTCATATAGTCCAGTGTTCTGGTACACATCTTCATGAGGTGGCATCTGTAAAGATCTCTTCCACTGGGTGGCTCCAGTCTCCTAGTTCCTCTAAGGGGGACCTCACCCCCTTGGCCTGGTGGCCCTGTTCCTCTTCCTCTTGGGAATGGCAGCCCTACCCCCTCACTCTTGGGCAACAGCTATGGCTCCATCCCACTGGCTTACATGAATGAGCATCCCCACACTCCAGAACCAAGTTGGTGAAGGCCTGTCTCTTTGAAACCTAGGGGGCTGTGATCGTTCCACCCGCAAAGGCCATGGTCCTACCCTTTCCTGATGAGGCAGCTCTGTTTCTTCTGCTGATTAATGCCTGAGGGCAACACACCTGCCAGGAATCTTCTTTGCCCAAAGGACATTTAGCTTTCTTGCTCTGTGAGCGGGCCAACCTGCTACTCTGTTTCAAGCCAGTCTCTTCTACCAGTTAATGCCTGAAGGCATTCTACTTCACCAGGAAACCGCCTAACCAAAGGCATCAAGCTTTCTCCTCCGTGGGCTGGTAAGGCTGTCACTGTCTCATGCCAGTTCTCTCGGCTTTGCTCCTGCCGTCTCTCGTGCTGGTCTCTTGCTCACCACTTGCTGTCTGTCATGCCATATGCCGGGGCTCTCTGCCAGGGTCTCAGGTCAAGGACGCACTCCACTCCTGTTTCTACATTTTAGGCATCTGTCAGAGCGGCATCCCACTCTCTCAGTACCATGTTCTGTTGTGGTTACCTAGTGCCACTCTGACAGGAATATACCACAAATGGGGTGGCCTTAACAAACCGGAGTTTATTCTCTTACAGTTCAAGAAGCTAGAAGTCCAAGTTCAAAGTGCCAGGCTCTAGGGGCTGGGTGAAAGTCCCTCGACCTTGGGCTTTAGCTCTGCCTCCAGCTCCTGGCACACTGAAGCTAGAGGCGTTTCTTAACTCAGACATCTGCTGGCTGCTGAGGCCGAGAAGCCCAAGGTTGACAAGTAAAAAGAAAGGCACAGACCCGATGTTAGCAAACCAACCAGCAGGCCATTAATTTAAAGTCCGTTGTAAGCCCCAAGGTCGGCAGAGCATAGCAGGTTGCTGAATAAAGACACGGCTACATGCAGGGTCCAAGTGTGCCATATGCTAGAGACCATTCCCAAGGCTTCTCCTTATATACAGGAAGCAGACCACATCCCAAAGGCAGCTACTCAGCTGCTTGTGATAGATCCCACCATGGAGTTGATTGCCAGTCTCATCATAGGGAATAACTACCACCAGCTGCCCAGCCACTCAACCAGGCCCAGCCAAGTTGACAACAAACATAACTACCACATCCAGCTTCTTGGATTATTTGCTCAGCATACAGATTGAATAAGTATGGTGAAAGGATACAACCCTGACACACTTCCTTCTTGATTTTAAACCATGCAGTGTTCCCTTTTTCTGTTTGTACGACAGCCTCCTGGTCTATGTACAGGTTCCTCACGAGTACAATTAAGTGTTCCGGATTTCTCATTCTTCTCAATGTTATCCACAATCTGTTAAGGTCCACACAATCAAATGCTTTTGCATAGTGAATAAAACACAAGTAAACACCTTTCTGGTGTTATTTCCTTTGAGCCAAGATCCATCTGTCACCAGCAATAATATCCCTCGTTCCACATCCTCTTCTGAATCTAGCTTGCATTTCTGGAAGTTCTCTGTCAATATATTGCTGCAGCCATTTTTGAATTATCTCCAGTAAGATTTTACTTGCATGCGATATTAATGATATTGTTTGATAATTTCTACATTCTGTGGGATCACCTTTCTTTGGAATGGGTACAGATATGGATCTGTTCCAGTCAGTTGGACAGGTAGTTGTCTTCCAAATCTCTTGGCATAACCGAGTGAGTGCCTTCAGTGGGGCATCCATTTGTTGAAACATCTCAGTGGGTACTCTGTTATTTCCTGGAGCCTTGTTCTTCACCAATTCTTTCAGTGCAGCTTCAACTTCTTCCTTCAATTCCATTGGTTCTTGAACACATGCCACCTTTTGAAATAGATGAAGATTGACCAGTTCTTTTTGGTACAGTGACTCTGTGTATTCCTTCCATTTTCTTTTGATGCTTCCTTCGTCATCCAATATTTTGCCCATAGAATCTTTCAATTTTACAACTGGAGGCTTAAATTTTTTCCTCAGTTGTTTCAGCCTGAGAAATACCGAGTGTGTTCTTCCTTTTTGGCTTGCTAACTCCAGGTCTTTGTACATTTCATTATAATAATTGACTTTATCTTCTTGAGCTGCTCTTTGAAATCTTCTGGTCAGCTCTTTCATCTTGTCATTTCTCATATTTGCTTTAGCTGTTCTCTGTTAAAGAGCTACTTTGAAAGTCTCTTCTGACATTCATTTTGTTCTAATTTTCCTGTCTTTTTAATGACCTTTTGCTTTCTTCATGGATGATATTCATGATGTCATCCCATAATTCCTCTGGTTTTTGGTCCCAGGTATTCAGTGAAATCTTCTGTTCAGATGGTCTCTAAATTCAGGAAGGATATAGTCAAGGTCTTATTTTGGCTCTTGTGGAGTTGTTTTAATTGTCTTTAGCTTCAACTTGAACTTGCATATGAGCAGTTGATGGTCTGTTCTATAGTAAGCTTCTGGCCTCGTTTCAGCTGATGATATTAAGGTTCTCCATCACCTCTTTGTACAAATGTAGTTGATCTGATTCCAGTGTAGTCCATCAGGCAAAGTCCATAACTGTTGTTTAAAAAAGATATTTGCAGTGAATAAGTAGCTGCTCTTGCAAAGTCATATCATATGATTTCCAGCATTATTTCTATCACCAAGTCCATATTTTCCAAACTACCAATGATTCTTCTTTATTTCCAACTTTTTCATTCCCATCACCAGTAGTAATCAACACTCCTTGCTTGCATATTTGGTCAATTTCAGAGTGTAGAAGTTGGTAAAAATCTTCATTTTCCTCATCTTTAGCTTTGGTGATTGGTGTGTAAATTTGAATAATGGTAGTATTAACTGGTTTTCCTTGTAGGCATATGGATATTATTCTATTACTGAGAGCATTATACTTCGGCATTGATCTTGAAACGTTCTTTGTGATGATGAATGACATGCCATTCCTTTTCAGAATGTCATTCCTGGCATCGTAGGTCATGTGGTTGTCTGATTCAAAATGGTGAAACCTGTCCATTTTAGCGCAATAATGCCTTGGATGCCGATCTTTTTACTGTTTTTATTTTTGCAATACTTCCTCCCCTCCCCTCCTACCCCTGATAACCAACAATGAAAGTTTCCTTCCATATATAAACCTTTCTTTAACTTTTCCAAGAATCAACTAATACAGTATTTGTCCTTCTGTGATTGACTTTTCACTCAGCACAATATCCTCCAAGTTCATCTGCTTTATGCGATGTTTGTAGCTTCTATATTATTCTTTAGTGTTGTATAGTATTCCATTGTGTACCATAGTTTGGTTATCCGTTCCTCTGTTGATGGACACCTAGGTTGTTTCCATCTTTTTCCTATTGTAAATAGTGTGGGGATGAACATTTGTGTGCATATGTCTGTTCTTGTCCTGGCTCTCGCTTCTTTAGGATATATACATTGTAATGGGATTGCTGCATCAAATGAGATTTCTAAATTGGATCAAATGAGATTTCTAAGTCTGCCTTTTTTTAAGGAATTACCGTACTACTTTCCACAATGGTTGTCTTATTTTACAGTCCCAGCAGCAGTGTAGGAGAGTCCCAATCTCTCTACATCCTCACCAGCATTTGTTATTTTCTGTCTTGTTGAATTTTGCTACTTGTGCTGGGGCAAAATGGTATCATTGTTTTGATTTGCATCTCTTTAATGTCTAATGTTCAGGAATATTTCTTCATGTGTTTGTTGGCTGCCTGAATGTCCTCTTTGGTGAATATTACTTCATGTGTTTGTTGGCTGCTCATGTCTTCCAGCAGTTTTTGAGTTGGTTTGTTTGTCCTTTTATTGTTGAAGTTTTGGTGTTTTCTGTAAATTTCAGAGGTAAGTCCCTTGTCAGATACATCATTACTGAATGTTTTCTTCTGATCTGTAAATTCTCTTTTTACTTTTTTTGAGAAGTCTTTTGAAGCATATAAAAATCAAATTTTTAAAAAATCTCATTTATCTTGTTTATCTTCTGCTGTTTGTGCATTTTGGGTTTTGCTTGATAATGTATTTATGCCATAAGTGAGGGCCCCTAAATTTGCTCCTAGTTTTTTCTTGAGACACTTTATAGTTTCAGGTTTCACATTTAAGTCTTTGATCCATCTGGAGTTCATTTTTGTGTATGGTGTGAGGTACAGATCTTGTTTCATTTTTCTGCAAATGGATCTCCAGTTTTCCCAGCACCATTTATTAAAGAAACATTCTCTTCCCCATTTAATGGATTTTGGGCCTTTGTCAAAGATCAGCTGACTATAGGTTGATGGATCTATTTCTCGGTTCTCAATTCTATTCCATTGGTCTATGTATTTGTCACTAAACCAATACCAGGCAGTTTTGACTACTGTAGCTGTATAGTAGGTTTTGAGATCCGGCAATGTGAGACCTCCTCCTTTGTTTTTCTTCTTCAATAGTGCTTTGCTTATCCGAGGTCTCTTTCCTTTCCATATAAAGTTAGTGATTGGTTTTTTCATATCCCTAAAGAATGTTGATGAGATCTGGATTGGGATTGCATTGAATGTATAGATTGCTTTGGGTAGAACTGACATTTTCACAATGTTCAATCTTCATATCCACGAGCATGGGATGTTCTTCCATTTATGTAGATCTCTTATGGTTTCTTGAAGTAGTTTTTTATAGTTTTCTTTGTGGAGGTCTTTTGTGTACCTGGTTAGATTTATTCCCAAGTATTTTATTTTTTGGTATCCAGCCACTCCTCAGAAGGAAGGTTGGGCATTCCTACTTACTTCCGTAGTGATACTGCCTCGGAAACCCAAGGAAGGGTTGCTATGAGTTGGGGCCGACTTGATGGCAAATAACAACAACAACAACAACAATCGTAAGTGGTATTGATTTCCTTATTTCCTGAAAAAGAAATAAGGAAATCAATACCATTTACAATAGCTGGGGTAAAGGAATGCAACTGATTTTTGGATGTTGATCTTATATCCTGCCACGTTGCTAAATCTCTCAATTAGTTACATTAGATTTTTGACTGAGTCTCTTGGGTGGGTTATATTTTCTTATCCAGTCTGTAGCTCTCTGTCTCTTGAGTGGTGCATTTAACCCATAGACATTCAGTGCAATTAGTATGAATTTGTTGCTGTCATTTGTTAATGTGTTTCTTTGTGGTGTTATTGATTCCTTTGTTCCATACAGTTTTGTGTGCTGAGCTCGTTTTGTTCATGAATTGTGTTGTCAGTTTCTTCATTGCTATTTTGCTAAATATTTGTCCTTGTCCTCTTTTTTATTTTGATGTGAAGGTTTATCATTTTTCTTTAAGGTTACCCTTTGATGTATAGTTTTCTTCCCAACTTTTGAACAGTGTGTTCTGTCTTGGAATTGTCTTGACTTCCTCGCCATTTAGACATTTGCCAGTTGATGTGTCTGGTTCCCGGTTTATAATTTTGTAGGCTTATTTACTTCGAATATTTCCATAAGTGGGTTAGTTTCTGTGTTATGTCATTATGAATGTTAAGGGTTGGTGGTTGTTTGCTGCTGTTGGATCTCTGTCTAGAGGACTCCCTTGAGCGTCTCTTGTGAGATTGGTTTGGTTTTAACAAATTCCTTTAATTTCTGCTTATCTGGAAATGTCCTAATTTCACCATGATAATTGAGGGACAGTTTTGTTGGCAATATAATTCTTGATTGGAAATTTTTTTCTTTTAGATTTTTATGTATACCACCCCAGTGTCTTCATGTCTGCCTGGTTTGTGCTGAGAAATCAGAGTTTAGTCCTATTGGTTGCCATTTGTAGGTAACTTTTAGTTTTTTCCATGCTCCTTTCAGGGTTCTTTCTTTGTCTTTGGTTTTGGTGAGTTTGCTGATGATATATCTTGGTGATGTTCTTTTGGGCTCTATCCCTTGGACTTCTTGAATGGATATATTCACGTGTTTCATCACATCATGGAAATTTCATTTCCAGTAAATCTTGGACAGTTTTCTCTGTGGTTTTATTCGTCTCTTCTTTTTTGGAATTCTGATTACTTGTTTGTTATTCCCCTTGATGGTATCCCACTTGGAACCTTAGTTTTTCTTCATTTTGTTTTTATTTTTTTTATGATTGATCCCTTTCAATCTCACTAATTCTGTTTTCCATTGATTCAGTTCTACTCCATTGCCTGTTCAGTATGTTATCTATTTCTGAGAATTTAGTATTAATCTTCTGGATTTCCATCTGTAGATTTTTTATCATTTCTGATTTTCCATTTATTTTGTCATTTTGTTCTTGTATTGTCTTCTCAAATTGTTTAGGGCTTTCTTTGTGTTTTCCTCAATTTTTTCAGTGTTTTCCCTTGATCTGTCCCTCAGTTTGTTGGAGGTACCAAAATAAAATTTTTCTGAATCCTTGTCAGGATGAACCAATGCTGTTTCTTACTCAGTGATTTGTTCTTTGTCTGTATCCTGGTCCCTTGTTTCTACTGCTTTATCTAGCTTCTTTGTGTGAACTATGATGGTCTGTTGTCTCTGAGACATTGTGATGTTTTTGTGTTTATTTTTAATTCGTGATTGTATGTTGGAGTAATTCGCCTAAGATTTTCATTTTCTTCACATGTGTCTGAGTAAGCAGGGTACTGTACTCCTTCCTTTGTTCGCTAGTTGGCAGCACTTTTGCACTCACCACCTGTCTTGTTTCCAGAGATCAGCCTCCTATTTGTCCATGCTGTTTTTCTCAAGCAGAGTATATTCTCAGGTTGCTGGAATCGGTATGAGAATTCTGTCACTTTAAATATCCAAAATGGCTGCCCCTTCTAAACATTCAAAATGGTTGCAACCTCTGGACAGACGAAAGTGTGCAGCTCAATTTGTCTCCTTCTTTGCTGTTTCTCTTTTCAGCCATCAGCTACTCGTGCGGTAGTCCACGCAGCCCTTGACCAGCAGGGTAGATTTTCAGGTTAATTCTCAGTTCCTAACACCACTTGGAAATATTCAGGCTATCTGTGCCATCAGGACAGCTGACGCTGCACAGCTCTGTTTGTCTCCTGACTCACTGTTTTCTTTCAGATCCTTCTAGTAGTTAGTTTTAATCCACTTCTATTTCCTTCCTTTCAAAGCTCAGGGCTTCAGAATTGTCTCTTTTCTCTCTGTGTCAGTTGGTTTCTGTTTTCTTTGTTGAAGAGGGTCTGTGTAGCTTGTCTGCCTATTCTGTTATCTTACTGGAAGTCCCCCAGGATACTGATCTTTGTGTGTTTCGTTTTATTTTTGACAGCTTCCAGTTTTCCTAGATTCATACTTTATATATACCACATTTCAGTTACTGATGGACATTTGCAGCTGTTTCTTCCTATTATGAGTTGCCCCATGTCACCAAATGGAGATTCTGAAAACTTTAATCCATCCCCAAGGTCGGGGGGCTTTCACCAAGCTCCATCATTAATGTCGACTCTACTCTGAGGGAGGCAACTCTTGCCCAGTGGTATTTTGAGTGCCTTCGGGGGCTCATCTTCTGGTACTATATTAGACAGCGTTGTAGGGCTATTCATAATATTTTACAGTACTCTATCACAGTGTGTTTTACTGCTATTGTTAAGGTTAATATAGTAATATTCATATGCTGTTCACTGGCTGGGAGCTCTGGTGGCGTAGTGCCTAAGGTATTTGACTGCTAACCAGAAGGCTGGCGGTTCAATTCCACCAGCCACTCCTCGGAAGGAAGATCGGGCAATCTACTTCCGTAGTAATACTGCCTCAGAAACCCAAGGGAGGGGTCACTATGAGTTGGATCCGGCTTTACGGCAGTGAGTTTGGTTTTGGTTTCGTTCATTGTCTAATTCTTTGAGAAGTTGATGGCCCTTTTCTTCTTTCGAGTCTGTCTTAATCTGGAAGCCCCACTGAAACCTGTCTACCATAGGTGATCTTGTTGGTATTTGAAATACTGATATCATAGTCTACAACTTCATAGTAACATGCTAGCCACCACAGTATGACAAACTGATATACATAAGTGGTATATACCAGTTCCATAAGTGTAACTAGAGAATTAAGTTTAGACTGAACGAATTTGAATCTGGAAAGAGTAAGTTGCAAGAACAGTTGATAAGAGAAACTATGAAACATTTATGAAATCTGTATTTTGTGTAAAATAATAATGTTGACTGATCTGGCTGGTATAAATATAAAAATAACATAAGATGGTGGGAGTGGTAGAATTTATGTATTCTGAGGTATACACACACATGTACCATGTACTTGCATACATAATCTGTAAGTTTATCTGGAAAAATATTTATTAAATTATTTATTAACTGGTGAATTTAAGTGAAGTGTTGAAAATTTGAGTAACTTAATGTATGTCCACACTGCAGCAGGAGTGTATAATTTCTAAATTAGTAATCATGGTGGGGAATGTGTTTTTTAAAAAAATTATTGGAAGAGAGGAAAGGAGTAAAAATAGAACACAGGCTATGGTAGTTAAGTTTGTGTGTCAACTTAGCTGGCTTTGGTTGAGTTGCTGGGCAGCTGGATATAGTATTCCCCGTGATGAGGCCGGTAGTCAGCTCCATGGTAGAATCTACTGTGAGCAGCTGAGTAGCTGCCTCAGGAATGTGGTCTGCTTCCTGTACATAAGGAGAAGGCTTGGGGAATGGTCTCTGGCTTATGGCATGCTTGAAGCCTGCATGTAGCCATTTTGTTGTTCATCAGCCTACTATGCTCTGCTTACCTTGGGGCTTTCAGTGGACTTGAATATATGGCCTGCCCTGTGGGTTGGTAACATCGGGTCTGTGCCTTTTTACTTGTCAGCCTTGGGTTTGTCAGTCTCAGCAGGCAGCAGCTGTCTTGAGTGAAGAAAAGCCTCTAGCTCCAGTGGGCCGGGAGCAGGAGGCAGAGCTGAAGCCCAAGGTCAGGGGGCTTTCACCAAGCCCCTAGAGCCTGGAACTTCGAATTTGGACTTCTAGCCTCCCAAACTGTAAGAGAATAAATTCCTGTTTGTTCAGGCCATCCCATTTGTAGTATATTCTTGTCAGAGTGGTACTAGGTAACCAGAACACATAGTATATTAGAATATTTTTTAAATTGTATTTTCAGTTATTCTAACTTTTTCTTGTCTCTTTTTTTTAGCTATTTGATCTGTTAGATTCTGAAAAAAATCATAATAGACAATCATGTTGTTTTCATAAGCTTTTGCTTTATTTTTAGAAATCTAGATTGTTTGTTATTGTGATGAGGCATAAGGAATTACCTAAATTCATGAAGGAAAAGAATCAAGGTTAACACAACATTAGTTCTTGTGAGATGAAAAGCAGACATACCTCTGCCATTCCCCTTACAGCACTCTCTACTGCTGGGTTTGATAAGTTGATGGCAGTGGCTATAGTGAACCCACAGATCATATTCATAGTCATGTGGCTTATTAGTGAAGCAGTAGTCTACAATTTTAGATCATGTTTAACTTGAAAGTAATAAGAACAAGTTGGGGTCAGGATCAGGAAGCACATGGTCAAGGTCTGGAGGGCTCCCCCAAAATGGAGAGCACATCTCTCCTTTCCTTGGTTCATGACAGCTTCTAACCAGGACCCTTCTTTCAGCTCTTCTCTGTTGGCGGAACTGTCTGCCATCAGGTCTCTTTGCCAGCTCATGACCAATGTAGTAGCCATTTCAGCTCTCTTGAGTTCTCTCTGCCATCAGGCCTTGATACTGTTAGCCTCACTGCTGTCAGCCTCTCCCTTGCTTACTGGCCTACATAATAGCCAGTCTTGATGTCCTTCTCAGCTGTGTAGTGTAGACACTTTCTCCACCATTTAGGCCCCCTCTTGGCCATACACAGCATCCCTGCCTTTGGCTTTTCTGGGCTCCCTCTGTACCTCTCACTGCTGGCTGTACCACCTGACCCCTTCTCTGCCACTAGGCCCCTTTCAGGCCTGTCCCCGTCTTCAGTGTTACAGCCTTTCACCTCTGTAGATTCCCCTCTCAGGAACCCCAGTTATAAATCACTACGCTCCAAGTCTTCTTGGTCTTGAGAGTCCTTCCTTACCTCAAAATCTCTCGGGGTTGTGTGCTAGCATAAGAAATCTTGTTAATTTCAAGGCGTGTGTTCAGCAGGACTGTGAACCAACCATTCCTGTTGGTGGACCACAAGTTGCTCAATCTTACTGGATGGCTTTACACAGCACCTTTCTGACTTGTAGTAGACTAACCAGTTGTTACAAAGTGAATAAAATAGACCAATCACAGGGCACACTGTGGCCTACCCAGTCATTTTTTGGCAGAATTACAAAGTCAGCCCTGGAAAGGCCATATATTAGAGAAACTCATTGCATGGCAGTTATATAAAGTTTCATTTCTCTTAAATCATATAATGGGATGTAAATTTTACCAATCTGCTTCTATTTCTTTTTTAATGCTTTTCATCTTGAATGCCCACCAGCCACTCCTCGGAAGGAAGATGGGGCAATCTACTTCCGTAGTGATACTGCCTCGGAAACCCAAGGAGGGGTCGCTATGAGTCGGGTCTGACTCGACGGCACATAACAACAACAACAACATCTTGAATCCCATTTTTTGTGCCATGCAAATCTTTTTACTGTTAAAAAAATTTATATATGTGTGTGTGTTTATACACATACATATACACACTTAAGGAGCTCTGGTGGTATAGTGGATAAAGCATTAGGCTGCTAACCATAAGGTCAGCAGTTCAAACCCACCAGCTGCTCTGCGGAAGGAAGATGGGACGATCTACTTCCTTAAAGATTTACAGCCTTGGAAAGCCAGTGGGGGTCGCTGTGAGTCAGAATCGACTTGATGGCAGTGAGTTTGATTTGTTTTGGGTGGTATATATGTGTTTGTGTGTGTATCACAAAGTTTGCCATTTTGAGGTTTTTTTTTTTAAACTCGTGAGTTGAGTGATAGTTTACAGAACAAATTGATTTTCTGTTGAACTGTTCATACATGTTTTGTTTCATGACATTCAGTGCTGTCCCCACAATGTAACAGCACTCTTACCACTTCCTCCCTGTGGTTACCATTTCTGTTTGTTTTTTCTATCCATTCCTGACATCTGAGTTTTATCTCTGGGCAAATGCTACCCTTATGATCTAATCTGGTTGATTATTGTAAGAGGTGTGTACCTCCCTGGTGTTATTGTGTGCACCTTATTGTCCTGTTTACTGTTTGGCTGAAAGTTGACCCCCAGGGATGCAGTTTAAGTGTACAATTTGGTGACATTAATTATATTCATTACATTGTGTTGATATCACCACTATCCATTTGTAAAAATTTTTCATCACTGTAAACAAACTCAGTATTCCATCAGCAGTTATTCACAATTCCTCCTTCCTCTTGATGCAGGTAACCCTTAATAAATAAATTTTTGACACTGTATTTGCTTAATTAACATAATTTGTATAAATTGGATCATATAATATTTGTCCATTTGTGTCTATGTTCACTTTGCATAATACGTTCAAGGTTTATTCATTCTGTGGCATGTATCAGAACTTCATTTCTCTTTGTGGCTGAACTTCATTTCTCTTTGTGGCTATAATATTTCATTATATGTGTGTACCACATTTTGTTTATCCATTAATTTATTCATAAACTTGGGTTGTTTACACATTCTTTCTATTGTGAATAGTGCTAAAACAAACAAATATCTGTTTGTGTCCATGCTTATTTTGGTTATACTGTAGGAGTAGAATTGCTTGATCATATGTTAATTCTGTGTTTAACGTTTTTGAGGAACTGCCAAACTGTTTTCTATCAGCTGCTCAAGTTTACATTTCCATTAGCAATGCACAAGGCTTCCAATCTTTCCAGTGTTTAACTTTTTTGAGGAACTGCCAAACAGTTTTCCACATCAGCTGCTGAAGTTTATGTTGCCATTAGCAACACATAAGGCTTCCAATCTTTCCACATCCTCACCAACACTTAATTCTTATTTTTCTGATAATAATGGTATCTCATTGTGGTTTTGATTTGGATTTCTTTAGTGTCTAATGATGAACTTTTTTTCCTGTGTGTTTTGATCATTTGTATATTTTCTTGAAGAAATATCTACTCATATCATTTTCCTGTTTTCAAAATTTGATTGTCTCTCTGTTCTTGAATTCTTCGTATACTTCGACTATTAGGTACATGCCTCCACAAAATTTCCTTCCTATAGATTTTCTCTTCATAGCTGCTGGATTCCCCTACCCCCCCATTGTGGCAAATGTACATGTAACAAAATATTTTCCATTTCACCATTTTTTACGTATTCAGTTCAGTGACGTTGTTGTTATGTGCTGTCGAGTCGGACCTGACTCATAGCGACCCCTCCTTGGGTTTCCGAGGCTGTATCACTACAGAAGTAGATTGCCCCATCTTCCTTCAGAGGAGTGGCTGGTGGGTTTGAACCGCTAACCTTCTGGTTAGCAGTCAAGTGCCTTAGGCACTACGCTAGCAGAGCTCCCGGTGACATTAGTCATGTCATTATTTTGTTCAGCTCTTATCACTATCCATTTCCATGTTTTCCCATTATCATTAGAAGTTCAATGTCCCTTAAGCATTGAGTCCTCTTTTCCCACTTCCTTTTGCTTGTATTGGTAACCACTAATAAACTTTAACCTCTATAAATTTGCCAACAGATGGTGACTTTAAGTGTATTTTCCTGTTACTAAAATTATGATTTCAGCTCTTTTGGTTATTTACATGGAATATAGTTTTTTCTTATTTCTTCCACTTGCAGCTTATGTATGTCCTTATTTCTAAGCTGTGTCTTTTATAGACAGCATATATTTGGATCATAGTTTTTTGTTTTAAAAACCATCTCTTCTACAACTGTGTTTCTTTTAATTTGAGCATTTAGTCCATTTACATCCTCTGTTTACTAATAAGAAAGAAATTATTTCTACATTTTGTTATTTGTCTTTTGTGTGTCCTACACTTTCTTTGTCCTTTATTTCTCTAAAACTGCTAACTTTTGTTTTGTGTTGGTATTTTCTAGCGAATTAGTTTCATTTTCCTTTTTGTGTAGTTTTTGGATACTTTCTTCAGGGTTACCATGTTTATTATGTTTAACATCTTACATTTATAACAACCTGGATTAAGTTTGTACCAATTGAACTTTAGTAACATACAAAAACCAAACCTGTATTACTCCTCATCCCACCTGTTTCCCCCCCCCACCAATTTCACAGCTTTATAAATCTTGTGCACTGTAATGTTCTTTTATACTTTTTTTTAATTTACCCCCTTTGCACATAATAAAAAAACATCAAATTCCAATAAAATTTGTGTTTGATAGAAAACAAAATGGGTTAAATTTCTTCTGAGTTATAAAAATGTTGCCTGTGAGTCTGAGTGAATACAGTCAATTCACTCATAATGGTTTTCTTTCTTAAATTCATTTGGGCCTTCATTAAAATTTATTACATTTGCTTTTCTTAATTCTCTGTCCTTCTAAAAGTTTACCAATAGTTATGAGCTGTTTTGCTTTTTTTTAAAATGACTTTTTCGTTGTTAAAACACGAAAGGATATAACTATTATGATTATCAAATAAAATTACCTTAAAATTTATTCCATTACTTGCCTCTGTAATTATTTTTAGTGGAACCCCGCCCTTTCTTGATACTGCTTTGAGTTACTGTTTAGTGTCCTTTCTTTCCCATTTGAATAGCTTCTTCAACATTTCTTATAAGGCAGGTCTAATGGTTACCAAGGAGCTCTGGTAGCATAGTGCCTAAGGCACTTGACTGGTACCCAGAAGGCTGGCAGTTCAAACCCACCAGCCACTCCTCAGAAGGAAGGTTGGGCAATCTACTTCCCTAGTGATACTGCCTCGGAAACCCAAGGAGGGGTCACTGTGAGCTGGGTCCGACTCCGTGGCACATAACAACAACATTGGTTACCAAATCTCTAAATTTTTGTTTGTCTGGTAATGTTAAAATTTTTTCCCTCATACTTAAAGGATAGTATAGCAGATATTTTTGATTGATAGTTGTCATTGTTGTCGGCGTTCCCCCCCACACCTCCCAATGCCAATCCATTGTCTTTTGGCCTCCCAAGTTTACTGAGGAGAAACTGGCATTTAATCTTACTGGGATTTTTTGTGACACTTTGCTTTTCTCTTTCTGCTTTCAGGATTCTCACTCTGTCTTTAGTCTTACAGAGTTTGGTTATAAAGAATAAAAATTCTTGGTGAATTTCTCATTTCAGTTACTATGTCTTTAAGCTCTAGAAAAATTTTTTTTTAAATGTCTGCCACTCTTTTTAAAGTTCTGTTTTGTTCATCATTTCCCTGATTTGCTTTCAGTTTTTGTCTGTTTCCCTGTAGTCTTTTTTTTTTTTTTTTAATTATGATCTGAATACAATTTTACAAAGCAGATTCATTTTACACTGAACAATTCATACACATTTTTTGCCATGTCACCAGTTGCCATCTTCACAATGGAACAGCTCTCCTCCCATCTCTTGCCTGTGGTTTCTGCTTCCCTGTGGTTTCTGCTTCCCTGTATCTTTCTAACTTATACATTCTTGTCTGTCTAAATTTTCCCCCATGCAAATGAAATGCTGCCCTTTTGATCTCTCCCTGCTGACCATTCTAAGGAGTGCATTTTCCTGTAGTAGTTGTTCAGCTCTGGTGGCATAGTGCTGAAGGCATTTAACTGCTAACTAAAAGGTGGGTAGTTCAAACTCATCAAGCCACTTTATGGAAGGTAGACTGGGCAATCTACTTCCATAAAGATTTACTGCCTTGAAAACCCAAAGGGGTTTGCTGTGAGTCAGAATCGACGTGATGGCAGTGAGGTTTTTTTTTTTTTTTTTTTAAAGTTGCTCAGCTCATAGGGCTAATGGTTGCCTTAGAGCTCACCTACAGGAGTGAGTCCAATTTAGGCTTGCAGGATGACCTGGAGCCATGGTTTTAGGGGTTTTACTAGTCTCTATCTGACCAGTAATTCTGGTCTTTTTTATATTTTTGAATTTTGTTCCACATTTTTTTCTCCCACTCTGTCTAGGATCTCCAGTTGTTTCATTTTTTAAATTGTGATTTGGGTGAAAGTTTACAGAGCAAATTCACTTTCCATACAGCATTTCACACACACGTTGTCTTATGACATTAACTACAATTTACCCCAGTGCAACACCTCCCCTCCCACTTCCTCCTGATAGTTACCTCTTCCCTATGTCCATCCCTCCATGCACTCTTGCCCCTTGAACTGTGTCCTTGTGCATAAACAGCCCTTCTTTCTCCTATGATTGTTCTCTCCAAGGAGTGTATCTACCTCAGATACATCTTCAACTCTTATGCTTGTCTTTTGTTTGTCTGGAAGCCATAGGTGTGGGTTCTAATTCCAGACTTGAAGGGCAGCTAGGGACCAGAGTCTCAGTGGTTCCACCAAGCTCTGTCAGACCAAAAAACCTGCCCCCCCCCCTTCTTTTTCCCAAATGATTTTGAGATTATTTCCACATTGTTCTTCCTCTCTATCCAGGATCTCCTACATAGTAGGATCTCCAAGTTTGATCCCTTACTGAATGGTTGGTATTGGTAGCCGAGTACCATCTAGTTCTTTTGGTCTCAGGCTTGTATAGGCTGGGGTTCCTGTGGTGCATTAGACCCTTGGACTAATTGTTTCCATGTATCTTTGATTCTCTTCACTCTTCTTCGCTCTGAATGAGGAGAGACCAACAGTTGCATCTTAGATGGCCATTTGTAACCTTTTAAGACCCCAGATGCTATTCATCAAAGTAGAATGTGGAACAATGTTTTTGTGTATTATGTTGTCCCAGTTGAGCTTGACCATGGTCCTGAGCCCTCAAGCCCAGTGACTCACTCCCTCAAGGTGCTTAATTGTGCCTAAGAAGTTATCCTAACTTTGTCCCGTTAGCTCTATAATGTATATGGATATTTTAATAACACATACAAATACCCATGAGGAATAACATCTGCCAAATCTATTTATGATCATGGGTATGTTCCTATTTGCCTACCCGTACCTGATGATCTTTCCTGTTTGCCTGTGTATCCACTCATAGACTAATGTTTGTTACTACTGTTCCTGTAGTTCTTTGAGCCTGTTTAATATTGTGTTACATTCTTCCAATCTGGTAATTACTTAGGCTTCCTTAAATATAATCTCTCTACCTTCTTCTTCTCTACTTGGATGGGCCATCATGTCTAGATTCTTTGTGTGCTTTGTGACTTTTGTTTCTTGTTTGTTTAAGTCAGGATATTGGAATTTCATAGGCTGTTAGCTTTTTCCAATTCTCCCAGGTATTCTGTTTTCAACAGTGCTACTTTCCTTGAGAAATTCTTAGGTAGACAGAACCTGCAGATTTTGCTTATTTTTCCTTACTGAAGTGATAACTGTTGGAATCCAGATCAAGGTTTCTGTCAGTAGCTCCCAAATAAGACAGAGAGCCACGCTATAATCAGCCCATCCTTCTGGGGCACAGCCTCAGTTTTTGTTTATTTCTTCCTCCCCTGCTTTTTGAGGGCTGCATTTCAGTGCAGATCAGGTTTATCATTTTTATTTCTTTTAGATTTTCCCAACTGTTTAGAAAGCTCAGAGTGAATGAGCCACCCTCTGTTTGCCACTTGTGTGGCTCTGTGAAGGCCTATTTATTTTGAAACTGGTTATTAAGGCCTTACATGCTCGGTCAAGGTGTGGGTTGACTGAGGCTGCGACAGTCATTTTTTCATTGCACCAGTGGGAGGGGAGAGGGTGGATACACCCTGAACAGAGTACTAGGAGATCTGTCCTATTTATATTGGAGACTGAGCTTGCCTGTGAATAGGCCCTTGGCTGTGGGAGTGGGTTCAGTTGGAGCCTAAGTGTTCATTCTGCTTCAGCCAGAAGTAGCATCCAACTATTAACTGCTTCAGGAGATGTAGGGGCAATGGAAGAAGTGTTTTACTTACCATAAGAAATTTATCATTGACTTTATTTTGTCTGTAGCTGCTTATTGTTGAGTGTCAGAGGCCTCTGTAGTACCACTACTGTGTCCGTATGGTTTTTCTTCATAAGTATGCATGGTGTTGGATAAGTCACTTGTGTCTTTTGAGTTTAATCAGTAATACGAAACTGAAACTCACTCCAGAAGTCACAAAACTGCAGGAGAATGAATAGGTGGTGAAAAAAGGCTTTTTCACATGTTATGATGGAAATATGAATTAGTACAACCTCAATAGAGGGAAATTCAGGGAAATTACTGAAATTACAGATGGACATACCTTCTGACCCCAGCAGTTTCACTGATGTGTCCAATCGCTGTGTACTAGAAATGTTTTAGTTGTAAGGCCGACAAGAAGCTAATGTGAGTGCAGTGCCCATTAGCACAGAGAAGCCATTAGGTTTGTGGTCCCTTAGCTTAAAAATGCCTGCTAGCCATATATAGCTTCTCTATTTGTAAGTGACTAGCTCCTACTTTTTAGTGTAGCTGTAGTCCATAAATTATAAGTCAGGCAATGTACAATCATGACAGCCCAGTACAACAGGCTAAAGAGCATTCTTGGGTAAGTTATTAGTACATAGCAGACCCTCCAGGACCCTCATCTGTCTTCAGGGTTGATGTCACAAGAAGTTAAACTATCAGATATTTTCCTCAAGAACCTGAAGGAGGGATTCAGAGTCCAGCTCTTAACCCTTTCCTTCCTTTATCTCTGGTGTGAATTATAAGGTTTTTTCCTCATAGATGGGTTTTTATTTTGCTTTTGGCTATACAGAAATTAATTTTTATGTAGTCATTTTCATCAATCTATTCTTTTATCTGTTCTAGATTTTGTGGCAATTTAGACTATTTTTACTCCAATATTAAAATTCTCATAAGGTTTCTTCTAGAAGGTGGCTTTTTTTTTTTTTTTTAACATTGAAATTATTGATTCATCTGGAAGTTATTTTAATGTAAGGTATGAGGTATGGGACTTTTTGTTTTTTTTGATGACTCTCCATTTATTCCAAATACTTACTTTGGATAATCCATTTTCTCCCAATAATTTCAAATGACACTTTTAACATATAGTAAATATCCACAAAACTTAGCCATATTTCTGTATGTTCTGTTCTGTACAAGTGATGGGTCTTTCCATAATTTTATGATTTTTTGTAATACCTAGTAAGGATAGTCTTTCCTCATTATTATCATCTTCCTTCCCATTTTCTCTTCTCCTCCTTCCCCTTTGAAACAAGTAATAGTAATATTCTTGGTTCTCTTTGTTAAAATTTTATTTAAGAAACCTTAAAATTAAGTTGTTTAATTTATTTTAACAAACATATTTTAGAATAATTTTAGATTTACGGAAAAATGGCAAAGATAGTACAGAGAGTTCCTGTATATCCTTAACTCAGTTTTCCCTATACTAACTTCTTACATTACTATGGTATATTAAAACTTAAGAAGCTGATTTTAGTACATTACTATGAACTAAATTTTAGATATTTGGGGGGCGGGTGGGTAGGTATTTAACCTATTTTTGGATTTAATACTTTTTTTCTCAGGATCCTCTCCATTGTGTACCACATTACATTTAGTTGTCATGTCTCCAGTCTCCTCTGGTTGGTGACAGTTTCTCAGTTTTTCCTTGTTTTTCATGACTTTGACAGTGAGGAATAGAGTCTTAGGTATCCTGTAGAATGTCCCTCAATCTGGGCTTGTCTATTACTGTCGTGATTAGACTGAGCATATAGGTTTTTAGAAAGGATGTTGTCTTTTTCTTGTTGTATCAAGAGAGAGTGCAGGAAATCCATATGATATCACCAATACTAACAGGTTGTTTAATATTTAAAAATCTCTTTAATATTTTTATTGTGCTCATCTCAAATTTATGATTAACTTTAGGAAAATTGATACTCTTTCAATATACATTTATTGAATGCTTTTGTACAGGGAGTGTTCTAGATATGATGTTGTTAGTTGCCATTGATTGGACTCCAACTCATGGCAACTTCATTATGTGCAGAGTAGAATTGCTCCGTAGGGTTTTTGAGACTGTGACCTTTTGGAATCAGATCTCCAGGCCTGTTTTTTAAGGCGTCTCTAGGTGAGGACTTAAATTGTAGTGCAGCTAAGTGAACATAAATGAGATGACTTAGTAAAATATATAGCATGTCATAGATAAGGGAGAAGAGAATGTATAGGGAGCTTTAAGGTGTGTATAGAGAATTTTTAAGTAGAATGGGGAAGATTCCACTGAAGAGGTGACATTTGAAGAGACACCTGACATTGGTCATTTGGAGATGGAGCAGGCACATCCTATAGGGCTGGAGAAGTGATTTTGATAACCTTGTCTTTTATGTAAGATAAATTGTAAAACCATTGGGAGGTTTTGAGCAGGGGTTTACATCATGTTAGGTTTTAACATGATCATTGTGGTTGATGTGTTGAAAATCAGCTTTAAAATAAGCCTTGATGTTTGGGAGGGTAAGTGAGATCCCATTTTTTGTTATCCTTTGGACAGTTATGTGGTGGTTACGTTTGTGTGTCAACTTGGCTGGGGCTGGTTGTGTGTCAACTTGGCTGGGCAGCTGAATGTAGTTATTCTCCGTGGTGAGCTTAGTAATTAACTCCAAGGTGGAATCTGTTGGAGCAGCTGAGTAGCTGCTTTGGGTATGTGGCTTGCTTCCCATATATAAGAAGCAGCTTTGGGGATGGTCTCTAGCTTATGGCATGCTTGGACCCTGCATGTAGCTGTGTCATTGTTCAGCAGCCTGCTTTGCTCTGCTGACCTTGGGATTTACAGTGGACTTGAATTAATGGCCTGCTGTGTGGTTTGGTAACATCGGGACTGTGCCATTTTATTTGTCGACCTTAGGCGACAGTAGCTGCCTGAGTGAAGAGATGCCTCTAGCTTCAGTGGGCTGAGAGCAAGAGGCAGAGCTGAAGCCCAAGGTCGAGGGGCTTTCACACAGCCCCTAGAGCCTGGCACTTTGAACTCAGACTTCTAGCTTCCCCAACTGTAAGAAAATAAACTCCTGTTTGTTAAGGCTATCCTGTTTGTGGTATATTTCCTGTCAGAGTGGTACTAGGTAACCAGAACACAGTAGTTCTTGGAACATGATTCCTCTATATAAATTTTAGAATTAACTTACAGTTTTTGAGATTCAGTGTCTTCATCTGTAAAATGGATTCGATGAGAATATATACTACATTGGGTATGTAAAAAAAAATACATTTTTGGGAGCAATACACATAAGCATATATAAATCCATTCACAATTATTGCATGGACATTTCAGTGACATTGGTTACATACTACACATCATGTCACCATTATTTCTCTACCCATATTTTTCCATCACTATTAATATAGGCTCTCTACCCTTAAAGTTTTCATCAAAAGATTAACTGTCAGTTTAAAATATTGATAATTCTTTATAAGAGTACAATTTTCAAGGCAGACATTCTTTATTAATTGGGCCAAACTTTTGTTTAGTTGAACTGTGGCTTCATGGGATAGTTTTGGTCCAAGATTTAAAGACAGTTTTCAGGCATTAGATTTGGGGGTTTCTCCAGTCTCAGTAGATCTAGTTAGTCTAGTCTGGTTTCTATATGACCTTGAAGTTCTATTCCATACTCTTCCTCCTTTTGATCAGTATTCATCTGTTGGGTCCTTGATCAAAGAGTTCAATAATGGTAGTCGAGCAATATCCATTTCTTCTGGTTTCGTGGTATTGGGGTAGTAGCTTATGGAGGCAATTAAACCTGCAGCCATTTTCCTTCTCTGATTCCTACATCTCCTTTCTCTGCTGTTCAGGACAGGTATCTTGAGAGTTTAGATTTGTAAAGTGTATAGGCCAAGGCCTGTTGTTGTTGTGTGCCATTGGGTGGTACAGTGGCTAAGGCATTTGACTACTAACTAGAAGTCTGGCAGTTCAAACCCACCAGCCACTCCTCGGGAGGAAGATTGGGCAATCTACTTCCATAGCGATACTGCCTCAGAAATCCAAGGAGAGGTTGCTCTGAGTTGGATCTGACTCGATCTGACTTGACGGCAGTGAGTTTGGTTTTTTTGATTGTTATCTTTATGAGAGCAGGTCTCCAGGTCTTTTTTTTCCTGCAGAGCTGTTGGTGGGTTTAAACAGCAAACTTTCGTTTAGTAGTACCTTAAGCAGTGTACCACCAGGGCTCTTTACCATGGCTTCAGAGTGCTATGAAAGGGTTAGTTAAAAAGAAAAACAAAAACCATTCAATCTAATCTTATTCTATTGGAAACGCAATTGTGGTAGTTAAGGCTGTGTGTCAACTTGGCTGGGCTGTGGTTCTGAGTGGCTTGGCAACTGGATTAGTTATTCCCCATGATGAGATTGTAATCACCTCCGTGGTGGAATCTACTGTGAGACATTAATCAGTAGAAAAAACTGCCTTTGGGGTTCGGTCTGCTTCCAGTGTAGATGGAGAAACTTTGAGAAAGGTCTGGAGCTTTTTGGCACATGTGGATCCTGCATATGGCTGAGTCTTTATCTCCAGATCCCGGACTTTACACAGTAGCCTACTGTGTTGCCCACTGTTCTGGTTACCTAGTGCCTCTCTGACAGGAATCTACCACAAACGGGAGGGCCTTAATAACAGGAGTTCATTCTCTTACAGTGTGGGAGGCTAGAAGTCTGAGTTCAAAGTGCCAGGCTCTAAGGGCTGTGTGAAAGACCCTTGACCTTGGGCTTCAGCTCTGCCTCTTGCTCCTAGCCCACTGAAGCTAGAGGCATCTCTTCACTCAGGCAGCTACTGGCTGCTGAGGCTCACAAGCCCAAGGTCGACAAACATAAAGGCACAGTCCCGACGTTCCCAAACCACACAATAGGCCGTTAATTCAAGTCCACTGTAAGTCCCAAGGTCAGCAGAGCATAGCAGGCTGCTGAACAACGACATGGTTACATGCAGGGTTCAAGCATGCCACAAGCTAGAGACCATTCCTAAAGCTGTTTCTTATGTATGGGAAGCAGACCATATACCCAAAGCAGCTACTCAGCTGCTACAGTAGATTCCACCTTGGAGTTAATTACTAAGCTCACCATGGGGAATAACTACATTCAGCTGCCCAGCCACTAAACCAGGCCTAGTCAAGTTGACACACAAACGTAACCACCACACCCATTGATCTTGGGATTGTGCCATTTTACTCTCCTTCCTTGGGTTCAGCAGCCAGCAGCTGTCTGATTTGGACACCTCCAGCTTCAATGGACCTAGCATAAGAGACAGCGCTGAAGCCCAAGGTTGAGGTACCTCTCCCCAGTGGCACTCTGACTTTGGACTTTGAACCCACCAGCCTCTTAAGCTTTAAGAGAATACATTCCTGTTTGTTAAAGCCATCCACTTGTGATATTTCTGGTATAGCAGCACTAGAGAACCGAGGCGCCTGTAAAAATTGTAATTTCATTGCATCCATAGATCAATTTGGAGATAATTGACTTTTTTTTTTTTTGGTCTACTTATTATTACCGTGATTTGGGTGAAAGTTTGTGGAGTAAATTGATTTTCATTCAGTATCCATACGCATTCTCTTTTGTGAGATTTACTGCAATACCCACACTGTAACAGCATTGTTCCCACTCCCTCCCTGTGCCCTCTCCTTTGTCCTTCCTTTCCATCATACCCCCCACCTCCCCTGCCTTCCTGGCTCTGTGCCTGGGCAAATGCTGTCTTCTTGATCAAATATTTTTGATTGTTCTAACAAGTGCATAGCCTCCTGATATTACTGTTCACCTTATAGGCCTGTTTATTGTTTGGCTGACTGTTGAGTCTTGGGGGTTTGGTTTAGTTCCTAGCTCAAAAGGTCTAAGGGCCCTCACTGGCTCACTGGTCATAATTGACTTTTTTTATTTTTGCCATTATTAAGCCATTCTGTTTATGATCTGTGCCTGGATCAAGAAGCAGTCATTTGAACAGAATAGGGGATACTTCTGGTGCAGAAGGAGCTCTGGTGGCACAGTGGTCAGGGTATTTGGTTGCTAACCAGAAGCAGTTCGAACTCACCATCCACTCTGCAGGAGAAAGATAAGGCAGTCTGCTTCCAAAAAGAATTACAACCTTGGAAACAGTATGGGGCAGTTATACTCTGACCCTATAGGGTTGCTGCTTGTTGGAATTGACTTGATGTCAGTGTTTTTGTGTGTGTGTGTATGTGGTCCAAAACAGGAAAAGATGTGGCAGTGTTGTATCCTTTAACTTATTCAGTCTTTAAGATGAACAAATAATCTGAGAAGCCAGACGAAGAAGAGTATGACATCAAGATGGGAAGAAGAGTCATTAACAACCTATGATGTGGAGATGAGACAGCTTTGCTTGCTGAAAATGAAGATTACTTGAAGCACTTACTGATGAAAGTCAGAGACTAGCCTTCTATATGAATTCCACCTGAATGTGTAGAAAATGAAAATCCTCACAATTGGGCTGATAAACGACATCTTGATAAATGATGAAGAAATTGAAGTTGTCAATGACTTCGTTCTACTTGGAACTACCATCAATTAGTCAACCAAGGTCAATAGAAAGCAGCAGTAAAGAAAGCAAATGATGCACTTGCATTGGGGAAAAATATCACTTTGATGACAAAGAGCCACCTCACTTAAGTATCCATGGTGTTTTCAGTCACCTGCTATGCATGTTGTTGTTGTTATGTGCCGTCGAGTCAGCCCTGACTCATAGCGACCCCTCCTTGGGTTTCCGAGGCAGTATCACTACGGAAGTAG
>NW_006921622.1:9779485-9780214 GCF_000298275.1 Orycteropus afer afer
CTTCCTTCCTAGGAGTGGCTGGTGGGTTTGAACTGCCAGCCTTCTGGTTAGCAGTCAAGTGCCTTAGCCACTATGCTACCAGAGCTCCTGCTATGCATAGGAAAGGTAAATAATGAAAATGGAAGACAGAAAAATATTGACACAATTCACCTGTAGTGTTGACAAAGAATATTGACTATACTGTGGACTCCCAGGAGAGCACACAAATCAGTGTTAGAATAAATACAGCTAGCAAGTTCTTTAGAAATGAGGGTGACTAGACTTCAACTTTCTTCTTTGGACATGCCATCAAGGAAAGCTCAAAGATAAGAAAAGGATATCATGTTTGATAAAGTATAAGGTCACTGAAAACAAGGGAAACATTTAATGATATGAATTTACATTATAGTTATAACAGTAGACTCAAACAAAACAATCGTGAAGACTATGTAGCACCTAGCAGCATTTTGTTGTTATACAAAAAATTATCATGAAATGGAGCTGATTAGCAGCACTAACAATAACCACAACAATCCATGACCATGGGATATTTCTCCATTTATTTATATTATCTTTGGCTATGAGGTAACTTTTATAATTAACTGCGTGGAGGTCTTAGGCTTTGTACACTTATTTTCAGGGTGAGTTTATTCAGTATCATGACTTTAAATAACATCTCCACCAGCCACTCCTCAGAAGGAAGGTTGGGCAATCCTACTTCCGTAGTGATACTGCCTCGGAAACCCAAGG
>NW_006921622.1:9780334-9789288 GCF_000298275.1 Orycteropus afer afer
AGTGGCTGGTGGGTTTGAACCACCAGCCTTCTGGTTAGCAGTCAAGTGCCTTAGGCACTACGCTACCAGAGCTCCTAGAAGTCTTGGCTCATATATATATACAATTACATATTCAACATCACCTTGTCTGATTGGTACCTTAAATTTTAACATGGACAACTGAACTCAACTTTTTCTTGACACATTTATGTTTAGAGCTTAATTTTTTTAAATTTTTACATACATGGAAATTTTTATCTTTTATTTATTATTTAATTTCATTGTGGTTGGAAAACATACTCTTATTTTAGTACTGTGAGATGTGTTGAAGTTTGGTTTAGGGGCTTAGAAAATTTTGTATGTGCTGGGGGGAAAACGTCTCTGGTCACTCAATGTGGTATTTTATATGTATCTTTTAGGTAAGATTTGATAATTAGATTATTACAATCTTCTGTGTCCTTGCTGATTGTTGATTGTTCTGTCGCTTACTGATAGAGGTATGTTAAAATTCCACATTGTGGTTGTATACTTGTCAGTTTTTGCTTTATATATTTTGATGGTATGTTATTTGGTGCATATACATTTAAAATTATTGTATCTCTTCCAGGTAAATTGACTGTTTTATCATTTGGGACTTACCCCTCTTTTTCTCTGGTACTATTTGCCACAGAGTCTGCTTTGACTAATAGTAAAACAGCTACCCTAGTTTTATTTCACTTTTTGTTTTCAAATGGTATTATCTTTTTTCTTCCTTTTACTTGTAATTTTTCTGTATTTTCATGTTTTAGATTTGTCTGTTGTTAACATCAGATAGTAATTTTTTAGCCAGATAGGCAGGCTCTGTCTTTTAGTGAAAGTATTTAGTCTATTGAGTTTAGCGTTTAGCGTTTAGTGTTTGTATAAGTTTGTCTCTCTTGTTCTCTCTCTATTTTGATTTTATTAAGTGCTTCCTATTTCTCCTCCCTGGTCTATGTTTTTTATTTTCATCTGGGTTACTTTTTATCAGTCAATTCTATTCGCCTTATTAGCTTAACGTTAATAGGTCCTTTTACCCTCTTTCTGAAACATACAGAACCCTTAGGACATTTTGAATTCATTTATCTATCTCCTGTCATATATCTTCTTCTTGTTATGTGATTTTTCTAAAAGGATTGTAAAATCTTTGCCAGGCTTTGGTGTAAGGGTTATTGTTGGTCCTTTAAAGTGAAAAAGATTTGTAATTGGTGTTAATTTTATCCTTGAATGTGTGATGGAATTTACTGGTGAAACCTGGTGTTACTGTGAAACATTTTTTGAGAAAGTTTTTTAAACAAATTCATTAAAAAAAAACCCTAGATATTGATCTATTCACGTTTTCTTCTGCTCAGTTTTGGCAAGTTTTCTTTTTCAGGAAATTTGACCATTTTATCTAAATTGTTGGATTTATTGGAATGAAGCTGTCTATGTCTTGCCCTGTTAATATTTGTAGGATTGGCGGTGATAACCTCATTTTTATTCCGGATGTTAGTGATTTATGTTCTCACTTTTTTTCCCCCCTTCCTTAACTAATCTACCTAGAGGTTTGTCAATTTTACTAACTTTTTCAAATAAGCTTTTGGCTTTGTTCATTTATATCATCTTCCTGTTTTTTGTTTTGTTGATTTTGACATTTATTTCCTTCATTCTACTTTGTGTTCATTTTGCTCTTCTCTAGCTTCTAAAGATGCGATCTCATGTCCTTGATTTAGATTTTCTTTTCTAGTAAAAACATGTAAAGCTATATATAAAGTTCCTTCTGAGTACTGCTCTAGCTGCATCCCACAAATTTTCATATTTCACATATTAGTTGCCATTCAGTTGGAGCTATTTCCTAATATCCTTTGTGCTTTACTCTTTGACCCATGAATTGGGCATAAGTGTATTTATTATCCATATATGTGATGTTTTCTTAGATATGTATTTATTATTGGTTTCTAACTTAATTCCATTGTGGTCCATGAGTACTTGATGGATGATTTTCATTTTTTTAAGTTTATTGAGACTTATTTCAGCAATCAGCATATTGTGATCTTGGTTAATGTGCCATATGCATTTGAAAAGTAATCTGTAGTTGAATTTAGTGTTCTTTACATGTCGGTTGGATGGAAGTGGTTGATACTGTTGAGCTCTTTCACGTATGTATTGATTTTTTTGACTAGATGATATACTACTTGCTGAGAATTATGTGTTTAAATCTCCTGTTACGACTGGAGCATTGTTACTACTTCCTTTAATTCTGTGAATTTTTGCTTTATGTATTTTAAAGCGTTGTTATTTGGTGCAAACCCATTTCTAATTGATAGCCTTTCTATTGAATTATCCCTTTATCACAATGAAATGTTCTCTTTTATCCATGGTAGTATTCTGTCATTAGTGTATATCTGATACCTGATAGCAAGTCTAGCCTATTCTTTTTTGCATAATACATCTTTTTGCATCCATTTGTCTTCAACTGGTCATTGTCTTCATACTTACCTTGTCTCTCCTGGTGGTGTTTGTCTTAAAGTCAGTTTTATCAGAAATTAATATTGCTATGCCAGCTCTTACACTGTTGCCATTTGTTTGATGTATCTTTTTCAAAACTTTGATTTTTTCATTCTGTTCGTGTCTTTCTCTATGAGGTGTGTCTCATGCAGACAGCATATTTTGATGGGTTATGTTCTCTTATCCATTGTGCAACTGTGTCTCTTGAGTGCTGCATTTAATCCGTTGACATTCAGTGTAATTATCGACAAGTATGAGTTTATTGCTGTCATTTTGTTACGTATTTTTTCATGGTATTATTGGTTACCTTGTTCCATATAATTTTCTGTGGTGAACTCATTTTGTTTATGAATTGTATTATCACATCCTTGTTGTTGTTATGTGCCGTTGAGTCAAACCCGACTCGTAGCGACCCCTCCTTGGGTCCGAGGCAGTATCACTATGGAAGTAGGATTGCCCAACCTTCCTTCCGAGGAGTGGCTGGTGGGTTTGAATCGCCAGCCGTATCACATCCTTAGTTGCTTTTATTTTAGAATTTGGTAAATATTTGTACAAGGCATGGTTTAAAATCAGGAAGGGATGCAGTAGGGTTGTATCCTTTAGCCATACTTATTCAGTTTGTATGCTGAGGAAATAATCCCAGAAGCTGTATGATACAAAGAAGAGCAAGGCATCAGGATTGGAGGAAGACTCCTTAACAACCTGTGGTATGCAGCTGACACAACTTTGCTTGTGAAAGTGAGGCTGACTTGAGGCACTTAACTGATAAAAATTAAAGACTACAGTCTGCAGTATGGATTATATCTCAACATAAAGAAAATGAAAATCCTCACAACTGGGCCAATAAGCAGCATCACAATAAATGGAGAAAAGATTGAAGTTGTTAAAGATTTCATAATACTTGGTTCCACAATCAACACCAGTGGAAGCAGCAGTCAAGACATCAGACGACATATTGTACTGGACATATGTGCTGCACAAGATCTCTTTAAAGTGCTGAAGACGAAGGGTGTCTCTTTGAATACTAAGGTATGCCTAACCCAGGGCATGGTATTTTCTTTTGCCTCATATGCATGTGAAAGCTGGATTATGAATGACGAAGACCGAAGAAGAGTTGATGCTTTTCAGTTGTAGTGTTGGTGAGGGATACTCAAAGTACCATGGATTGCCAGAAGAAAAATCTGTTCTGGAGGAAGTATAACTGGAATGTTCCATGGAAGCAAGAATGGGCAGGCTTTATTTGACCTACTTTGGTCATGTTATCAGAAATGACCATTCGCTGGAGTGGTATATTATGCTTGGTAAAGTGAAGTGTCAATGCAAAAGAGGAAGGCCCTTGATGAGGTGCATTGACGTAGTGGCTGCAATGATTGGCTCAGGTATAGCAAGTATCGTGAGACTGGCACAGGACCAAGTAGTGTATTGTTTAGTTGTGCATAGTCTCTATATGTCAGAGCCGACTTGACAGCACCTAAGAACAGCAATAAATATTTGTGCTTGTTCTCTTTTTTCATTTTGATGGAAGGTTTATCATTTTTCTTTGAGGTTACTCTGTATTTTATAATTTTTTCCCTCAAGTTTAGAACAGTCCATTCTATCTTGGAATTGTCTTGACTTCCTCACCATTTAGAAGTTCTGTAACTACACTGTTTTTTCCCTCTTTTTTGGTTTGTAGTTGTCCTCACTTGCAAGTTGATGTGTCTCGTTCCTTGTTTACAATCTTGTAGGCTCATTAACTTCGGATACTTCCATAACTGGGTTGGTTTCTAGGTTATGTCTTCGTGTGTTAATGGTTGGTTGTTGTTTGCGGTTGTTGGTTCTCTGTGCAAAAGGCTCCTTTTAGCATCTCTTATAAACTTGGTCTGGTTTTAACAAATTCCTTTCATTTCTGCTTATCTGGAAATGTCCTAATATCACCATCATATTTGAGGGACAGTTTTTGTCAGGTATATAATTCTTGGTTAGAAATTTTTTTCTTTCAGAGTTTTATGTATACCATCCCATTGTTTTCTTGCCTGCATTGTTTCTGCCAAGAAATCAGAGCTTAGTCTTAATTGGTTGCCCTTTCTAGGTAACTTTTTGTTTTTTACATGTTACTTTCAGGATTCTTACTTTGTCTTTGGTTTTGGTGAGTTTGATGATGATATGTGTTGGTGATTTTCTTTTGGGATCTATTGTTTTGGGGGTTTGTTGGAGTTCTTGAGTGGATGTATTCTCATCTTTCGTTTTATCAGGGAAATTCTCCTACAACTAACCTTCAGGGATTTTCTCTGTGGTTTTATTTGTCTCTTCCTGTTCTGGAATTCCAGTTACAGGTAGGTTATTCCTTTTGATGGTATCCCACATGCACCTTAGGCTTTCTTTATTTTGCTTTTATCATTTTTCTGATTGATAATTTTCTACAGAAGTATTCAGATATTTGTCTTCAGTCTCACTAATTCTGTCTTTCATGGATTCACTTCTAGCCCTTTGCACTTTCAATGTATAATCTGAAATTTTGGTATTAATTTTGTGGATTTCTATCTGTAGATTTTGTATCATTTCTAATTTCCATTTATTTTGTCATTTTTTTCTTGTATTGTCTTTAGAAATTGTTCTAGGGTTTTGTCTGTGTTCTATTCAAATTTGTCAGTGTTTTTTTTATCTGTTTCTCAATCTGTAGACAGTACCTAAATAGAATAGTTCTTTAGAATTCCTTGTCAGGAAGCTTTAGTGCTGCTTCTTCCTCAGGGATGTCTTCGTGGTCTGTAGCTTGGTCCCTTATTTCTATTGCTTTATCTTGCTTCCTTGTGTGGTCTGTGATGATCTGTTTTCTCTGAGACAGTGTGACATTTTTGTCTTTGTATTTAATTGGTGATTATATGTTGGAGTGATTTGTCCAAGATTTTCATTTTCTTTGTTTTGATTGGATGTATCCAAATAAACAGGGTACTATACTCCTCTAGGAGCTCTGATAGCATAGTGTCTAAGGCACTTGACTGCTAACCAGAAGGCTGGCGGTTCAAACCCACCAGCCACTCCTCGGAAGGAAGACTGGGCAATCTACTTCCGTAGTGATACTGCCTTGGCAACCCAAGGAGGGGTCGCTATGAGTCAGGGCTGACTCGATGGCACATAACAACAACCACCACAACAAATACTCCTCTATTCACTAGTTGGCAGCACTCACCACCTATCTCCTTTCCAGTCATCATGCTGTCTTTCGCAAGCAGAACATATTCTCAGGTCCCTGGAATCCACATGCAAATGCTGTCACTTTAAATATCCAAAATGGCCACTGCTTGTAAACATTCAGAATGGCTATGGCTGGGGAAAATTGCTGTCCCCTGGGCAAAAATGACCAAAAGCTATACACTCTTCCCTGGACTTCCCCTCTTTTCCATTCTTGGCCCAGTAATTTTCACTACCAAATTCACTCTTGTATACCTTCAGTCCTTTCACAAATTCAAGGAAGCAATAAAATTTAATGTTAATTCTTAAATGATTTTAAGTAAATGCAAATACTAAATAATTATTACTAAAATCACTTTAAAATTTAACATAAATGTAAACCTTAAAAATTTAACATTGGCATTTAAGTGTATTAAGAGAGTAACGTATTCGTACTTATTGTAAGTATTAAACTATGTTCTATATGGCTTTCTGAAGTAGTTGGTTTGAATTATTTCAAATTAGTCTGATATAAGAACAGTGAGGCCTGGCATCTGAATTTAATATTTCCTTTTGTTTATGCTGCTATGTGTAATAACTGAAAAGATGATTAACAACACTTTGTCAGTAATAGCTGATTATTCTAATGTAGTAGAAATACAAGTCATTTATGAGAATTTGGTAGTTTCTTTGTTGTTCATTTCCTTATATGGGCATTTAAAAAATCTCTCGAGATAGTTACTTTATTTTACTTTTTTTGGTAAGAACTTTGTTGAAAACTAAATTACATTATTTTTGTTTATTTATTTTTAGGTTGGGCTCATGTGGTTTGTGCCCTGTATATTCCAGAGGTACAATTTGCCAATGTTTCTACAATGGAACCAATCGTTTTACAGTCTGTCCCACATGATCGTTACAATAAGGTAGAGTGAATATTATTTTATTATTTTTTTAGTATAATTTTCTTGTTTTAAATAAACTGAGAAGTTTAAAGGAAATTTTCTTTTAATTATATGTCACTGGTAAAGAATTAATTCAGAGATTTAGAAAACAGTATTATTACTGTGGTAAACTACTTTTATTAAAATTTATGACTAATGTCACAAGAGTACAAAACAAAGGCAGAAATAAGCATGTATTAAATATTGTACCAATCTAGGAATTCAGTATTCTAATGTTCACAGGATATTTAATTCTTAAAGATTTTTCCTTTAAGAATTAGACCTTTTTTGCCCTTTTAAATATCAAATCCTTACTAAACTTTAATGAGCTATTATTTAGTATAATAGTTAAGATGTTACACATTCTCTTGTGAAAAATAATACTGTGTTATAATGCTGTTTACAAAAGAAATACTATTTTCATTCCTAATACATAATTTTTGTCATGTTTTAAAAATTTGTAGTTAATATTTAGGCCTTTTCCCATCTATGTTTGTCTTGATTTAGTAAGTATATCCACACCCGTTCCTCACTTGTTGACATGGTTAGGTTCCAAAGACCAGATCATTATGTGGAAATCAGCATTATGCCAAAATTGAGAAATTAATTTATTTTCTGTTTTCAGACCATGCATTTTTCTCTCTCTCTCTCTTTTTTTTTAATTTGGAATGTATGATCATAGAAACAATAAGCTAAGATTTACTGATATGCTTATCACTGTAATAGGAGCCCAGTTGTGCATTATTCCTCTGTGGAGAAGGTGGCTTGGAGTAGAAAAAGCTGGATAAAGCTGGGCTGTGTCACTGGAGGGCCCATGTTTTAACCATTTTACCTTCTTCCTGTGCTAAGTCAGAGCTTCCCTTGTGGAGGCATGTCCACACTTCCACTTTTACCCCTCCTCTGCCCTCTGGGCTTGGTGAGTCATAGAAGTGGAGGCTTAGGGCCAAGTTCAACACAGTTTGGTGTATTACTAAACTTACTCACATTTCTTCCAAGCACCCTCTCCAGTGCTTCTTTCCTTCTTTCTTTCCTCCCTTGTGACCCCGTAGTAAGGAGTTTTGGTGGCATAGTACCTAAGGCATTTGACTGCTAACCAGAAGGTTGGTGGTTCAAACTGGCCAGCCACTCTGCGGAAGGAAGACTGGACAATCTACTTCTGTAAATATGTGCTGCCTCAGAAACCCAAAGGGGGTCGCTATAAGTCAGAATCGATTCAATGCTAGTGGTTTGGTTTTGTTTGGTTTCATCCCACAGCAGTTTTGAGCAGCAGGGCCTCAGGCCACAGAGGAGCTAGGAATCCACAACATGAGCCTATTGGCTTGGTACTACCTGCACGTCTGCCCAGAGGCCATGGCAGCTGGCAGGAGGGAGTGAAGGGAGTATGGCAGCGTAACCCAGCTTCCTGGAAGCTGCCAGGAGAGCCTCCTCAAGGGAGGGGACACTCCACAGCCATTGCTACTGTGCTTGCTGCCTTGTTAATGGGCAAAATATCTGGATAGTAGATTTTATACTATTGTTGTAATGTGATATGTCAGATAAGAAAGTAGTTGATGAGTGAGGAATAGTTGTATTATAGTTTTACTCTCTTCGGTGTATTATATTTTTCGATTATCCAATGTGCCTTTTAATATAGTGTCACCATTTAATTTAAAGATACCTTTTTATTTCTTCTGTGAATGGAAGAAAGTATCATTGCAGCCAAGTTTAATGCTTCAGATATTTTTGGTATTACTCTTTTTAGTATACTGTATTTTAATTTTTTTTTAGTATGCAAAATTTTTTTTTAGTGTACAGTATTATTTGTTAAAAAGATTTGAAAATACAGAAAGGTAAATGGTAAAATTCATCTTAAATCATATCATTTGAACCCTGCCAGATTTATTCTGTGACATTTTACATCTAGGTATATAATTAAAAAAAAAAAGAAACAAACTTGAATTCTATGATTAGGTAGTGGTTTGTCTGTTTTTAAAACTTACTAACCTTCAACATTTTTTTCATCACTATATTTTTGCCAGTATTTTAAATAGAGAAATGGTATATAATATATAATATTATTAGTGTCAATAAACTATAATTTAATTAAGTAACCCCTTATTATAGAAAGACCCAGCTTGATGTTCAGCTTGTAGCATAAGCCAATAAAATTTCTGCGTAAAAACTTAGGAACATTTTGAAAGCTTCAGTAATATATTGAATGAGATTGTTTGTTATCTTGTATCTTGTTAACTGCATATTACTGTATAAAAAAAATCCTTGGTGTTAGTGAAAAAATGACTATAGTGTCTGGTAAGGTTAAATATATTTACATTTTCTTTCTTTATTATTTATTTATCTATTTATCTATCTATCTATTTATTTATTTATTAATTATTGTGATTT
>NW_006921622.1:9791880-9800993 GCF_000298275.1 Orycteropus afer afer
TTCTGGGTCTGTATCCTGCTCCCTTGTTTCTACCACTTTATCCTGCTGCTTTGTGTGTACTGGGATGGTCTGTTGTTTCCGAGGCATTGTGGCGTTGTTGTATTTAGATCTCTGTTAACTGTTTGTGAAGAGCAGTCGGGTGATTCAGGCTCTTCTTGGTGGTTTTTTATCATTGGCCCATTGGTGGAGAAGGAGATAGTGGCTGTCGCTCAGTAAGTGAAGTTGCAGGAGGTGTGGGTGCAGTTGTGTCTTATGGGGACTCTTGTTGTTTCCCACTCAATCAGACACAAATTACAATCGAATAACCTTCAAAAAACTTGTCAGTCTTGCAGGTCCCGAGTGTCCTTGGGGTTGCACCACTCGGGAATCTCCAAGCTGTCTGTGCCGTCAGATTTGCTCACAACCCCTGCCAGAACGCAGCTCCGTATGTCTCCTTTTTTGGTATTTTCATGCAAATTCTTCTTCTAGTTGGGGTTTAATCCATTTCTGTATCCTTCCCTTCAGGGCTCAGGGGTCCAGGATTATCTTCTGTGTCTGTGTTAATTGGTTTCCCTTTTCTTTGTTGAAGAGGTTCTGTACAGTCTTTCTGCCTAGTCGGCCATCTTGGCTAACATTTTGTTCGTAAGTTGTTTTTTCTTAATTGTGAAAGTTTACCGAGCAAATTTACTTTGTATACGATAGTTCATACACATTGTGTTTCATGATCTTGATTGTAAAATCCCCACAATGTCACAGCTCTCTTCCCATTTCCTCCCTGTGATTACCTTTTACCTTTGTCCTTCTTTTCTATGCATTCCAGCCCCCTGAGCTATCTCCCTGTGTAAATATTGCCCTTCTGATTTCCTACGGTTGATCCTTCTAAGGAGTGCACCTACATGGTATAAATATTTACTTTATGTACCTGTCTATTGTTTGGTTGGAAGCCGGAGGAGTGAGTTCAATTTCAGGCTTGAAGGGTGACTAGAAGCCATAGTGTCGGGGCTTTCACCAGTCAATAGTAGACCAGCAAGCCTGATCTTTTTTATGATTTTGAGTTTTCTTCCATATTTTTCTCCCACTCTATCCTGAATCTCCTGTTTTGATACCTTTCCAAGTGGTTGACAGTGGCAGCCAGGCACCATCTATTTCTTTTGGTCCCAGTGTCATGTAGGCTGATGTTTGCTTGCTCCACTAGTCCCTTGAACTAATTGTTACCATGGGTATTTGCTTTTTTTTTCATTCTTCTCTGCCTGAGATGAAGAGAGACCAATGTTGTATTGTAGATGGCCCCTAACAAGCTTTTTAGACTGCAGTTGCTACTCATCAAAGTAGGATGCAGTAGAGCAATGTGTATGTAGTATGTTATGCCAGTTGAACTTGATGTTCTCTTCTACTATGGTCCCAAGCCCATGGGCCCAGTGATTCATTCCCTCAGAATGTTTGGCTGTGACTAAGAAAAAATATCATCACTTTGCCCGCTGTTAGCTCTGTTATAGATATATGTGTATGTATCTACACACACATGCACACACACACCCCTTCTTGTAGCACATCCAAATACGTACGTAGAAATATCATCTGCCAAACATATGGGTATATCTCCTTTCGCCCAGAAATACCTGATCAATTAGTCTGTCTACTTATGTGTCCACCTTTAGATTAATGCTTGTTCTATTCCTGATAATGCAGTATTGTGTGTGTAGAAGTGTTTATTTGTTGTCTGTAACTCTTGTGAACCTCTCTGTATCTTCCTTTTCCTTAGTGTTCTTTTGTTTGTCACTTACCTTTGATATGTTGCTTTTTCCTTTTAAAGTTATTTTTGTCAATTGACCTTGCGTAGCCTTTTGTTAATTTTAATATTGTAGTATTTTCTACTTATTATTTCTTAATAACAGAAATATTATTCTTTTGTCTGTATGTACCTGTTGTATGTATTTTTGGTCCATAATTTAACTTTTTTTTTTAAACTTTCATTTGTGTCTCTGTGGTTTTTAGTGTTGTTGGTATTCTGACAGGTTAATTTCTTCTGTTACTAAAGTTTAAAATTTTTATGTCATTTAGATGATTTTATTTTTTTGGTTTCTGCCTTTGATGTTATGTATCGAACATCTTTATCCTAATGCCTAAACACTAAGTTAGTATTTTCAAAGTTCATTTTTTCAAACTACTTGTTTTCCCTTTTAATTTTGAAACAATTTAAACTTACAGAGGTTTCGGAAACAGTATACAGCCCTCTTCTTCATTAAACCATTTGATAGTAATTTGCCAATAGTACTTTGTCACCTCTGAATAATTTTATTCTATGTGTCCTGTAAAGAAGATCATTCTCCTACATGACTAGAATATAGCCACCAAAATCAGAAAAATTAACATCAGTAAATTATTTCCATTTAATCCACTAACTTCATTTATATTTACCCAGTTTTTCCAGTATTGTCTCCCGTAACAAAAAGATAACAGATTGCATTGTCATCTTGGTCTCTCTTAATCTCAAGTATTAGTTCAATATTTTCTTGATTTTTTTTAACTTTAATGCCTGGGAAGATTATATAGGCCAGTTATTTTGTAGAACACCCCTCAGTTTTGATTTGTCTAATGTTTCCTTGTGATCAAATACAAATTGTGTGTTTTGGGGAGGAATATCACAGAAGTGATGCTGTGTTCTACTCACTGTGCCCTATCAACTATTACATGATTACAGTTTTTACCGTTAATGTTACTTTGATCACTTGGTTTGGGTGAAATCTGTCAGGTTTTTTCACCCTTAGGTTAACCTTTTTGCTCCCCTTCATAATCCAATAAACACATTTTTAGAGAAGTACTTTATAAATATCTGTTCCCTTATTAAACTTTTACCCAGTTAATCTTTTCCCCCCATAATCCAATAAACATATTTTTAGAGAAGTACTGTATAAATATCTGTTCCCTTATTAAAGTTTTACCCAGTAATTTTAGTATCAATTGATGTTTCTTAGCTGTATTAATGTATCACTAAGTAATTTATTACAGTTATTAATGATGTGGTACTTTTCTAATTCCATCATTTCTTTTTCATTCATTAGTTACCAATCCACTGTAAAAAAAAAAAAAAAAACCTCACTGCCATCATGTCAGATCCAATTCATAGTGACCCCTCTTTGGGTTTCCAAGGCGTTATCACTACAGAAGTAGTTTGCCCAACCTTCCTTCCAGGGAGTGGCTGGTGGGTTTGAACTGTGAGCCTTCTGGTTAACAGTCAAATGCCTTGTGCACTATGCCACCAGAGCTCGCTAAGGAAAAGCTTTTTCTATCTCCATGTATTTGTTAATATGTCCATATAGATGATACTTTATTTTAATGGGTCATACTCCATTACTACCTTTTATTCTGATGGTCAAACTGTCTCATGTTGGACTGGTAGGACCCCTTCATACTGACTGCTATGTCTTTTGACACATCTTTGATATTCTCTATGGAGCTCTGGTGGTGTAATGCCTGAGGCATTTGACTGTTAACCAGAAGATTGCTAGTTCAAACCCACCAGCCACTCTGTGGAATTCTACTTCTGGGCATTCTACTTCTGTAAAGATTTAGGGCCTTGTAAACCCAAATGGGGTCCTTATGAGTTGGAGTCAACTTGATGGGAGTGGGCTTCGTTTGACACATTCTGTGAGTACTTCCTTATTTCTGAGACAACAATTTGTTCCAAGCTCATTATATACCTTTCCTGTCCTAGCCCCAGAATAACCATTTCTCTAAGGAGCTCTTGTTCCTTTTTATGGAGAATAATACTGTTATTGGGGTATTGCTACGCCTGGCCCTCTCAGTGAGTGTGCCTAGGCAAATACATGTTTATATACACATGCAGAGATATAAACACATACACATTCACATGTATATATTTTTTCCATATGTATATTTATAGTAAACTGTGAGATCACAGCGATACCTGATTGAATATATGGATATACATAGATATATATACACGTATCTATATTTATTTCTATAGCTATCCATATATCGAAAATCAAAAGTTCCTCATGATTTCTCTAAATTTATTCCAGCGACACAGGTGCTTGAATAATTTCTTTTACAAGAATCAGCACAAGGCTGGTCCCTATGAGGCAGAGTTTAAAGTTGTCCCAGATGTCCATCTTTTCCAAACTGCTTTACCACTCTGTTATGTCTAACATCAACTCCTTCTCCCCCTCCTCCTCCTCCTCCTCTCAGTATTCTTAGCCCTGTCGTAAAAAAAACCATACTGAGTCGATTCCAACTGATAGCTATTTTATAGGACAGAGTAGAATTGCCCCAGAAGGTTTCCAAGGGTGTAAATCTTTACGGAAGCCTCAGAGTGGCTGGTGGATTCAAACTGCCAACCTGCCGTTAGCAGCTGAATACTTTTAACCACTGCATCACCAGACTGCCTGTCTTAGAGTTCTGTAATTCACTAGAGTGTCTCACAGAATTCATGAATAGCTAAGGAAATGGCTCACATGGGTGTGGACGCTGGCAAGTCCCAAATCCGTGGGTTAAGTGTCAGTCTGGAGGATTCTCCTTACTCGCGTGGCTGCAAGAGCCAACAAACTGAAATTGGCAGATCATACTAAGTCACTGGAGGTCAGATGAAGACATACCAGATGCAGGATCCAGAACAATAGAGTGAACTTGGCCAGCACATTCATATATATTGGATGCAGACTATAGTATACCCTCAAGGAAACTAAGCATGGTGACTTGAGTCACAGTCTCTGTTAAGGTGGTGACTCCAATTACATCCTACCCTAATCCTGTCCCATTAAAACACTCCAAAATGGGACCATAACCACAGGCATCTAAAACCGAAACCAAACTTACTGCTGTCGAGTTGGATCTGACTCATAGAGACCCCTCCTTGGGTTTCTGGGGTGGCATTACTATGGAAGTAGATTGCGCAGTTTTCTTTCTGAGGAGTGAGTGGTGGGTTTGGGCCCCTAGCCTTCTGGTTAGCAGTCACATGCCTTAGGCACTATGCCAGAGTGCCTAACCACAGACATAGAGGCTAGGAATTTACAGTACATCACAAAATGAAGGATTGTGGCTAGAAGGCACATACCAAGTAATTCACTGTACTGAAGGCAAGCCCCTGGCTGTTCTAGCCATTGGCCCTTTCATACTTGAAACATCAACTTCTGCCTCCCAATCATTTTGCCAGTCGTCCTTAACAATTAGTCCTTTAGTGTAGGCAGAGTTCTATGGGTGAGAGAGAGGCTTCTCAGATACCAGTTGTTCAGGTCTGCTGCAGGTGTCCAACTGATCTGGTCAGGTTCTCTAAAAGTTTGTATCATCAGTATAATCTTTATGGGAACAAATTGCCAGATTTTTTCTACTGTGGGGCTGCTGGTGAGTTTGAACCACTGACCTTTTGGTTAGCAGTCAAATACTTATCTATTCACAATCATGGCTCCTTAGAACTCTAGTAAGTACCATTTAAAAAAGAAGTTTCAGATGTATGGTGAAGCTAAACATCTTACCCATCTGTCCATCCATCCAATCATATATATATATAGTTGACATTTATGGAATACTTTATTATAAATACTAAGAACTAGTAGAACCATTAAGAATATAAAGATCTTTTGTATGATAAGATGGACATGCATAAATGAGTGATTGTCAAACAGTATAGTATGTGCACATTTTCTAGAAGTACAGAAAAGAGTTGCTTAACCAGGATATAACATTTCAAGATTTATCCTGAAGTACTGTGCTATTAGTGGTAGGATACTATCTATATACCTACAAGCAATACCAGTTACTATGACTAATACTCAAATTTATGCACCAACCATTAATGCCAAAGAGGAAGAAATTGAAGATTTTTACCAAGTTCTGTGTAGTCTGAAATTGATGAAACATGCAATCAAGATGTATTGATTATTACTGGTAATTGGAATGTGAAAGTGAGAAAAGGAGGAGGATTCTTTTTTGAAAAATATGGCCTTAGTGATAGAAATGAAGCAAGACCAACAACGTATTCATTGCAAATACCCTTTTTCAACAAAATAAACAGTGACTGCATGTGGACTGCCCCAGATAGAATACATAGGAATCACTCTGCATCTGTGGAAAGAGACAATTGAGAAGATCAGTATCATCAGTTAGAATAAAGCTCGGGGCCACCTACAAAACAGTAAGTATGTCAATAACTTACATTTAAGTTTAAGTTGAAGCTGAAGAAGATTTTAAACAAGTAGATGAGAGCCAAAGTACAACATTCAGTATATCCCACCTGAGTTTAAAGACTATCCCAAGAATAGATTTGATGCTTTAAACATTGCTGACCAAAAACAAGATATGAGTTATGCAAGGACACCATACATGAAGAAATCAAAAAGTCAATAAAAATATAAGAAAGTACCAAAATGAATGTTAGAAGAGGGTTTGAAACTTGCTTTTGACCATAGAGTGTGACTAAAGTGAATGGAAGAAATGAAGTAAAAAAGCTGAAAAGAAGATTTCGAAAGATGGCTTGAAAAGACACAGTGTTACTCTGAAATGTGCAAAGACCTGGAGTTAGAAAACCAAAAGAGAAGAACATGCTTGGCATTTCCCAAGCTGAAAGAATTGAAGAAAAAGTTCAGTCCTTGAAGTGTGCAGTATTGAGGGATTCTATGGACAGAATGGGAACTCTGGTAGTGTAGTGCCTAAGGCATTTGACTGCTAACTAGAAGGCTGGCGGTTCAAACCCACCATCCACTCCTTGGAAGGAAGGTTGGGCAATCTACTCCCTCAGTGATACTGTCTCGGAAACCCAAGGAGGGGTCACTGTGAGTTGGGTTTGACTCGACAGCACATAACAACAACATGGGCAAAATATTGAATGATGCAGGAAGCATTAAAAGAAAATAGAAGGAATATACAGTTACAGTATCAAAAAGAAGTGGCTGACCTTTATTCATTTCAAGAGGTAGCATATGATTAAGAACTTATGGTACTGAAGGGAGAAGTCCAAGCTGCACTAGTATTGGTGCAAAACAAGGCTCCAGGGATTGATGAAATACTACTTGAGATATTTCAATAAATAGATGCAATGGTGGAAGTGCTCACTGATCTATGCCAAGAAATTTCAAAGACAGCTACCTGGCCAACTGACTGAAAGAGATCCATGTTTGTGTTTATTGCAGAGAAAAGTGATCCAGTATCAGGTGGAAGTTATTGAACAATATAATTAATATCACAAACAAATAAAATTTTGCTGAAAATAACTTAAAAATGGTTTCAGCAGTACATCATCAGGGAATTGCGAGAAACTCAAACTGGATTCAGACAAGGATGTGGAATGAAGGGATATCATTGCTGATGTCAGGTGGATTTTGGCTGAAATCAGAGAATACTGTAGAAAGAAAGACCTATTCTTTACTGAGTATGCAGAGCCATTCGACTGTGTGGGTCATAACAAATTATGGATAACATTGCAAAGAATGAGAATTCCAGAACACTTAATTATTTTCATGAGGAATGTGTACATACATCAAGAGGCTGTCATTTTAACAAAACAAGGAGATAGTGTGTTGTTTAAAATCAGGAAAGGTGTGCATCAGGCTGTATCCTTTCATCTTACTTATTCAATCTGTGTGCTGGCACATAATCTGAGAATTTGGATTATATGAAGAACACAGCATCAGGATTGAAGGAAGACTTATTCACACCCTGCGATATGCAGGTGACACAATCTTACTTGTTGAAAGTGAAGAGGACTTGAAGCATTTACTGATGAAGATCAAAGACTACAGCCTTCAGTATGGATTGCATCTCAACATAAAACAAAAATTGTCACAACTTGACCAGTAAGCAACATCATGGTAAATGAAGACATGATTGAAGTTGTTAAGCATTTCATTTTTCTTAGATCCACAGTCAATTCCCATGGAAGCAGCAGTCAAGAAATCAAATGACATAATACACTGTGCAAATCTGGACAAAAATACCAGTTTTAGGAGCAAGGTACACCTGAACCAAGCCATGTTATTTTTAATTGTTTTACATCCATGTGAAAGGTGGACAGTGAATAAGGAAGTTGGAAAAAGGACTGATGCCTTTGAATTATGGTGTTAGGAATATTTAATAAAACCATGGACTGCCACAAGAATGAAAAATCTGTCTTGGAGGAAGTCTAGCCAGAATGATCCTTAAAAGTGAGAATAATGAGAATTTGCTTCATGTGCTTTGTACATGTTTTCAGGAGGGACTAGTCCTTGGAGAAGGATGTCATTTTTGGTAAAGTAGAGGGTTAGCCAAAAATGATAAAGACCATCAACAAGATGGATTGACACAGTGACTGCAAGAATGACCTCAAGCATAGTAATGATTGTGAGGATGGCACACTTTTTTTTTTTGTTTGTTTGTTTTTATTGTACCTAGGTTCGCTACGTGTTGTAACCATCTCAGCGGCACATAACAACAGTATAATGTAGCTGAGAAAAGTTGTCTTAGAAAAGGTTGCAGCTTCTGTGAATCTTACAAATTATTAGGCCTAATAGGCCTCCAGGTGTTGGCTGTGAGGGAGTAGAAGGTAAGGGGGATGTGAGTGTGATTTAATTTTATAAACTGAGAAAGCAAAAGCTTTGAAGTAGGAAATAGCAGGGATGATGAGGGGGGCAAAGGAGAGATTGTGATGAGGGAGAATTAAGAGTATTGCTAGTACCTTGATTGTAATGTGGTCTGCTGAGAGCATTTATCAGGGACCAGATTTCAGGGGCCTTATAGATCATCTCATGTTAAGGCGGTTGAACTTTATTCCTATTGAAGAATTTTTATACTTGGGAGGACTTTGCTTAGATCCCATCATTCTAATGGATAAGTGGAAGAAGATTGAGAGAAGGATCTATAGTAGACGAAATCGGCACACTATTTAGGAGTTTGCCTTTTTCCTGGAAATATAATGAGAGTTTAAAGGAGGAGAGTAGTAGAAATGAAGACTATGGATTGGTGATACTAAGGTATTACGTAAGAAGTTCTAGTAACAGGGCCTTGTGATCAGTTTTGCATGACAAAGAAAGGGAGAAAGAAAAGTCAAAATGACTTTACTTTAAAGAAGAGAAGTACTAGGCACATCATCACCGCCTGGGATAGATTGTATGTGTATGTGTGCTTTTGTGTGTTTTTCTGTCATG
>NW_006921622.1:9801093-9802681 GCF_000298275.1 Orycteropus afer afer
TCCACCAGGCTCTATCAGACCAGCAAACCTGGTCCCCACCCCCTTTTTTTTCTCCAAATGATTTTGAGTTTTGTTCCACATTGTTTTCCCTCTCTATCAAGGGTCTGCTACACAGATCCCCTTCCAAGTGGATGACAGTGGTAGCCGGGCACCATCTAGTTCTTCTGCTCTCATAGTCGTTATAGGCTGCAGATCAGATGGTGTACCAGTCGCTAGGACTGTTTCCGTGAATTTTGTTTTTCTTCATTCTTCTTTGCTGTGGATGAGGAGAGACCCATTGTTGCATCTAGATGGCAGCTTGCTAGCTTTTAAGATCCCAGTCACTACTTGCCAAAGTAGGAGGTGGAATAGTATTTTATATAGTATGTTGTGCCAATTGCACTTGATGTCCCCTGTGACTATGGTCCCAAGCCTGCAGGTTCAACTACACAGTCCCTTCGGGTAGCTGGCTGTGACCAAGCAGTGACCACACCCCTTCCCCTTGTCAACTCTACTATACACCTGGAAATTCTGGTCATTCACATAAACTTATAGGACCATTGTCTGCCAACCTTATGTATGTTCTTGGATACACTCTCCATTTCATAGATATACCTAATAGTTCAGCCTATCCAACCATCTATCCACCCATACACCCATGCTTGCCTTCACTGACAACACAGTATTTTATGTGCAAAAGGGTTGATATTTGTTGTCTGTACCTCCCACGTACCTCTATGTCTTTCTCATCCTCAGTACTGCCATATTGGTCACTCACATTTGGTACATTGCCCTTCTCTTCACCCAAATAAATACTTCTCTCTTTCTAACTAACAGCCTTCCCTCCCCTCCCCTCCTACCCCTTGTAACCAACAAAGAAAATGTCATTCTATAGATAATCCTTTCCTTAACTTTTACAATGACGGACTAATATAATATTTGTCCTTTTGTGATTGACTTATTTCCCTCAGCATAATGTCCTCCAAGTTCAACTACGTTATGCGGTGTTTTGCAGATTCTACATTATTCTTTAGTGTTGCATAGTATTCCATTGGGTGTATGTCCATAGTTTGGTTATCCATTCCTCAGTTGATGGACACCTGGTTGTTTCCATCTTTTGGCCATTGTATAGTCTATTTATTCCATATATTAGGGCCCTTAAATTTGCCCCTAGATTTTCCTTGAGAAACTGTATAGTTTTAGGTTTCACATTTAAGTCTTTGATCCATCTGGAGTTCGTTTTTGTGTATGGTGTGAGGTACAGAACTTGTTACAACAGTCCATTCTATCTTGCAACTCTCTTAACCTCCTCACCATTTAGAAGTTCTGTGACTACACAGTCTTTTCCCTCTTTCTTTGTTTGTAGTTGTTTTCACTTGCCTATTGATGTCTCTGGTTCCTTGTTTACAATCTTATAAGCTCATTTTCCTTTGGATATGTCCATAGCTGTGGTTTCTGGGTTATGTCATCTTGTGTATTAATGGTTGGTTGGTATTTGCTATTTTTGATTCTCTGTTCAAAAGACTCCCTTTAGTATCTCTTGTAAGGTTGGTCTGGTTTTAACAAATTCCCTTAGTTTCTGCTTATCTGGAAATCTCCTAATTTCACC
>NW_006921622.1:9806853-9807606 GCF_000298275.1 Orycteropus afer afer
AGAGACTCTGAAACTTGCCCTTGAGCAGAGAGTAGCTAAAGCAAATGGAAGAAATGACAAGATAAAAGAGCTGAACAGAAGATTTCAAAGAGCAGATCAAGCAGACGAAACCAATTACTATAATGAAATGTGCAAAGACCTGGAGTTGGAAAACCAAAAGGGAAGAACACGCTCGGCATTTCTCAGGCTGAAATAATTGAAGAAAAAATTTAAGCTCGAGTTGCAATATTGAGAGATTCTATGGACAAAATATTGAATGATGCGGGAAACATCAAGAGAAGATGGCAGGAATACACAGAGTCACTGTATCAAAAAGAGCTGGTCGATCTTCATCCATTTCAGGAAGTGGCATGTGATCTAGAACCAATGGTACTGAAGGAGGAAGTCAAAGCTGCAGTGAAAGAATTGGTGAACAGCAAGGCTCCAGGAATTGACGGAATACTGATTGAGATATTTCAACAAACGGATGCCCCATTGGAGGCACTCACTTGGTTATGCCAAGAGATTTGGAAGGCAGCTACCTGGCCAATTGACTGGAAGAGATCCATATTTGTATCCATTCCAAAGAAAGGTGATCCCACAGAATGTGGTAATTATCAAACAGCTATCATTAATATCACACGCAAGTAAGATCTCACTGAAGATAATTCAAAACCATTTGCAGCAATATATTGATAGAGAACTTCCAGAGATGCAAGCTGGATTCAGAAGAGGATGTGGAACAAGGGATATCATAGCTGTTGTCAGATGGAT
>NW_006921622.1:9807706-9816383 GCF_000298275.1 Orycteropus afer afer
GGGGGGGGGGGCAAATATATATATATATAAGTTTATTAATTCTTGCCATATATCAATGAGAGTTGTCAGTACCTTGTTTGTAAAATAAACATAGTATCTATAAGTTGTTTGCTGGCATGTATGGCATGTATTAACAAAATTTTAATGAGGACCCCACCTACTGTTGACATTTCTACTGAAGCATATTTCCTTTTGTATATATGTAATACATGTTTGTTTTTTCTTGGTACTTTATACTAGTTACTGAGATGAGTGCTAAATGCTTTTCCTTTACTGAAGAATAGAATCATTTGCAGAAGAAAAATATATCAGTGACCAAATCTTTTGTGTAAGAATTACAAAAACCTACCTGTCTATATCAGTGGGCAGGACCACTTATGGTATTAGTATCATCTAATAGTTGTTAGTTTGAAACAATTTTACAGTTATACCTATAGAAAAATCCTTTTGCACTTTTTGGTACCTCAGCTGAATTTCGTTTTGAAATTTCTTACTTGGTTGCTCTCTGTCTTTGCCTCTGTCTCTTTCACCAACCCCCAACCCTTACACTCAGACATTCTCTTTTATTTGAATTGTTTTCCTTCACTTCTCATTGCCAAATTAATAGCTTTTTCTCCATAGTTCCAAAAATCAGAAGACTGAAAGAATGGCATCATAATTTCTTTGTGTCATTTCTGTTCTCTTTCTTACTTCTAAAGGACAGCGTTCCAATCTCAGCATTCCAATTCTACTAACAATGTTGTTGTTATGTGCCATAGAATTGGACCCAACTCATAGCGACCCCTCCTTGGGTTTCTGAGGCAGTATCACTGCAGAAGTAGATTGCCCAACCTTCCTTCTGAGGAGTGGCTGGTAGGTATGAACCACCAGCCTTTTGGTTAGCAGTCAAGTGCCTTAGGCACTATGCTACCAGAGCTCCTTCTGGTAACAGTGTTGTTGTTGTTGTTATGTGCCTTCGAGTCAGACCCTCCTTGGGTTTCCGAGGCAGTATCACTACGGAAGTAGATTGCCCCATCTTCCTTCTGAGGAGAGGCTGGTGGGTTTGAACCGCCAGCCTTCTGGTTAGCAGTCAAGAGCCTTAGCCACTATGCTACCAGAGCACCCAATAGCAAGGTTAAATGGAAATACAAAGCAGTTAATTAAAAATTGTTTTTGAGATTAAACTCTTTAATCTCACCGATTTACAAATTGTCTTTAGCCCTTTTTTTCATGTTTATGTGGCTTCCTAGGTACTTCTAGATGATGGGTGTTCATATACTAGAGTCTGCTAAATATAATTAGTTAATAGAGAAGATTTTATAAAAACTGATACTAAAAGGTGAAATTTCATTTCTGGAAATCAGGGTATCAAAACAAGGCAAGTTTGAGAAATTTGGTTTTTCCAGAGAAACAATATTTTAAGGGGTTAGATTTAAGGGTAAAGACTTTGTTCTAGGCAGAAATTAAATTTAGTAAAAGTAGCTAAATATGGGGTTGACTGAAAGACTACAAATAGTCGCACAATTACATGGGAAGATGGACATAGGAGCAAAAAGTTAGGTACTCGATACTGTTCTTTCCATCTTTGATGAGGATTTTACAGTCTCTTTTGTATTTGGTCTCAAATCTAATTTCTGCTCATCCATCTACTTGAATGTAACATCTAATTCTGCTTGCTATTTTAGCTGGATTCCCCATAGGTAACTGATACAGTTACTAATTTTCCTAAATAGCAGCTTTGTTCTAGTCATCTGGTCTTAGAAGCCATGTTCACCTAGATAAACTATTCCGTCATTAGAAATTGAATATAGAGGATAATTTGTAGGAAGGAAGTGTGTCTAAGTACAGTACTTTACAAAATGTGTCTTTAGTTTCTTGTCCCATAAATGTCATATTTAAACAACTATTAAAAAAAGCTTGTAAAGCATTTTGATGGACGTATGCCAAGTCACATGTGCTTATTCTTTAATGATAAAAGAATTTAGTGTGATGTACAAACCTGAGAATTTCTGGCTTATTTATTTGCAGTAAATTAAAATTTTATTCAGTAATTCTCAAAAATTTTTCTTGCACCTTTTAAAAGAGGAGATGTAAGATCATTTGATGACTTTGTGAGTAGGTACAGGGAATATATATATATATATATATATATATATATATATATATATAATAAGTTTAAATCAGCAAAAACCATTAGTCTATTCTATTTCAGCTTGGAATCAATTTGCATAAGATTGAGTAAGCTGTAATATATGTCACCTGTCTCATTTTAGTTTAGTACATAGCAAAGTATATCAGCCAGGGTGAGATAATTTGAAGGCATGTCAGATTTTTCTAATTTTTTTTAACCTTTTTGGGGTCTTCAGGAATCTGAGGAAACATAAGATATCTTTTCCCAGAGTAATGCATGCCCTGAATATTATGTAACATGCAACATTTTGTGTTTACTCTCTGGAAGATCACAGAATATCCTTCCATTGACTCTCAAACTGTTTCGCAGTATTGAGAATTAACAAATCTTGGGTTGCATCAAATAAGTGATAGATTTAATTATATATTTAATAAAAAGTATAGTATAAAAACATTTTAAACATGTTGGTATGTTTTCTTCTAAAGTTTTTCTGTCAATAAATAGGAAAAGAGTTATGCTAAGTATACTAGTTTAGTCCTTGCCTTTTTAAAATTTTGAATGATGGTAATTCTGTCTAATGCTTATGTTGTAGTTTGTTTATCCATTCCCATATTATAGAATATTGAAGTTTCAATTAGCTGTTTTATATTATAAATAAAAAAGTGACAAAAATCTTGTCTTTTCTGAGTTTTGGAATACTTCTTTTGGCCAGGAATTTAATATTAGAATTATTATGTCAGTCTTATATCTGTTTCTAAAGTTTTGATAACATTACCTCATTCTTTCTCAGTTTTATATAATTCCTTAATAATGTATGAAAAGGTCATTTTTTATCACTCTACTGACTACCTTGAGTTTTTATCATTTTCAGTGTTTCTTAATCAGATAATCTAGAGTGATTTATTTAGTTGCATTACTTTTTTAGGTCATCATAGTAGTATTTCTTCTTGTGAATTGTGTGTGCTTTTTGCTCATTTGTCTTTTAAATTGCGGGGTCTTAAACTGTTAGATTTTCTAATGTTTATTTGATCTTTAAATAATGATAGTAATGATGAGGATGACGCATCCTTCCATTGAGCATTGGCGTTGTCAATTGGTAGCTTATTTTACGGCATGTAACAACAACATACCAGGGTACTTTTTCACTTTGATTTTTTAGTTTCAGTTATTTAAAGAAAATACCTAACATTCATAGACATGTATTTATACTTTATAGTTTTTCTTTTTGGGGGAGGAGGCCAGAGAAACAAGGTAAATGAGAAAGAATTGAATCCTTTAAAAAATCTATTGTCAGTAACTCCAAAAAAGAAAGAAAGAAAGAAACTGCCATCAAACCAATTCTGACTCAGAACATCCCCCTGTGGGTTTCTGAAGCTGTAAATCTTTATGGAAGTGGGTCGCCCAATCTTCTTTCCGAGAGGGGCTGATGGTTTTGAACCACCAGCCTTCTGGTTAGCAGTCAAATGCCTTAGGCACTATGCCCCCAGAGCTCTTATGTCTGAATTAGCAATTGCAAAGGGACACTGTAATAGGAAGATATGATAAGCCAGATAGAAGAAAAATCAAGACATGTAAGAAGGAAATACAAGGGTACAGCTAGGTCTGAAGTTGAAATAGCGAGGTTTCATTCCTTAACAGTAATGTCCTATAGGGCCAGCTAACACAAAGGCATGAAATAGTGTCAAATACAGATAAGAAACAGAACATTGAGCAACAAATTCTAATTTTGAATAATCTCCTCCTGCCTCTGATTCTCCTCAAGCCACAAAGTTGCAAACTACATAGTGTGTCATTTCACCCACCTTTTCCTCCTTCCTTAATAGGTAAAAAAATTTTCCTTTGCAAGTTCAAAGCATTGACCTATTCTGGAACTGTGACCACCCAAATTTTCAGATTACATGTAACCTCTTTTTATAGGGGTATGTCAACAACCTTTTGAATCTACCCAGTCTTCCTCACAGTGATAAGGAAACAAAACTAAATCAAGGAATGTATTTTAGCTGCCAGAGTCTGGGTTGAAGTACATTAATGGATTGATGTGTGCTTTTTGACAATTAATAGGTGCTTTGTAAGAGTATAAAAATAACTGTGATAATTTCTTTATAAATTGGTTTGAACTTAATAAAGTATCATCTCAATTTCCTTGGATTTTCTTAACACAAACAATTTGTTTGGGGTTTTTTATCTTTATCTAAACTCTAGGCTGATCTCTTTATGCCAAATGTAAAGAACAACTCTTTTATTTACACTTTTATTCTTCAGATGTATTCTAGCTTGTTCATCTATGCTTTTATAACTTCTAATTTTTATCTTTATGTCACATTATTTCTTTTGTTTATTTTTAAGTATTTATTTTGGAAAATGTCAAATATATATAAGCAAACAGTAATATAATGAGCCTCCTGTATGCATCATCCAGCTCCAAAACATTACCAACTCATGGCCAATCATTTCTTATGAAATAAAATATTTTGAAACAAATTCCATACATACCCTTTAGTCTGTACATATTTTATTATGTATCTTTCAAAGATACGGATTCTTTTCTTTAACAAAGCCAAAATACCATTATTACACCTAGAACAAGAAGCACAGAGACACACGTAAACACACATTCTGTTTCTTTAATGTCATCAAATATCTAATCATGGTTTAAATCTCTAAACATCTCTTTTAAATTATAGCCCCTTTCTTGTCTTAATGCTCTTTCTCTCACTTAATGTCTTGCAATGCCTTTTTTTTTGTCTTGGAGAATCCAGGTTGTTGTCCCTGTAAGGTATCTTATAGTCGTGATTTTGCTGAGTTGCATTTTCATGTTGTAGTGTAGGACATTTTTCTATTTCTGTGTTTCTGATAAATTCGTAATTAGGTCTAGAGCAGGGATTGGCAAAGTTTTTCTTAAAGGGCTAATTAAGTAGTGGGTACTTTAGGCTTTGGACCTAGCTGGTCTCTGTGGCAACAAACCTGCTGTCATTCAAAAACATATACTAAGTAAATTTTCAAGGAGCTGCTGGTAGCTTAGTGCCTAAGGCACTTGATTGCTAACCAGAAGACTTGCAGTTCAAACCCACCAGCCACTCCTCTGAAGGAAGGTGGGGCAATCTACTTCCATAGTGATACCATCTCGGAAACCCAAGGAGGGGTCACTATGAGTCAGACTGGAGGGCACATAAAAACGACAAAAAATAAATTTTCTATTTATTCATTTGGGATTGTGAGGCTATAGTTTGTCAATCCTTACTCTAGAGGATTTCAGATTTAACTTTTCCTTGTTTATTTTTGGAAACACTAGTTTATGGATAGTGGTGTGCTCTTTGATCAGGAAGCATATACTCTAATTATCACTGGCATTATGATGTTAACTGTTTACTCAGTGCCTGATCTGTTATTTCTTTAGAGTTTACAAAATGTGGCTGTTTTATTATTCCCTCCTCATTTATTAGCCAAATAATTCTGTACAGAGATTATTCTTCTTATCTTCTATTCAGTTATTCAGTGGGTATATTCCTACAGGAAAGGTGGGATAAATGCTTAATTTTTAATTAACAAATTTCAAAACAATAAGTTTACTAGGTCCTCCAGTGAAGATCAGTTACCTGATTTAAAAATAATACTGTGAATTCATGGATTTAAACAAGATTTTAAGACCCCAGTTGTTCCTTGCCAAAGTTGTAGACTATTAGGCCAGTTAACCTTAGTGCCTCCTAAAACTGTGGTCCTGAAACCCAAGTCCCAGCAGCTCATTGCCTCAGGGTTTGGTTATGGCTAAAAAGTTTTCATAACTTCTGTATGCTTTAAAGCATACACCCTGTATGATTTACTGTATTTATGGGTATATATGTAGGGATATTATCTGTCAAGCCTATGTATATTCGTGAGTATAGTCCCATTTACCCTCTTAGCCCTGTTCATCTTGCATGTCTGTGTATCCACTCAGTAATTACTGTTATTGCAGGATTTATGTTTCCCTTTGTTGCCTTTAACTCCTGTGCTCCTCCCGGTGTCTTCCTCTGCCTTGATCATTTTGTATTGACCTCCCTCTTATTTTATATTGCCTTTTCTTTTGTTCAAGTTAATACCCTCCCTACGTCTCCCACACCTGATAACCTTCAAAGAATGATTCTTTTTGTGTGTAAACCTTTTCTTGACTTTTTCCAGTAATGGTCTTGTACAGTATATGTCCTTTTGTGACTGATTAATTTCATTCAGTATAATGTCCTCTAGGTTCATCCATGTTATGAGGTGTTCTGAGGTGTTCATTGTTATTGTTTAACTTTGTGTATAGTGTACCGTAGTTTTTTTTTATCCATTTTTATCCATCTGTTGATGGGCACTTAGGTTTTTCCTGTCTTTTTGCTATTGTGAATAATGCTGCGATGAACATAGGTATGTATATATCTGTTCCTGTGGCAGCTCTTCATTCCTCTAGGGTAAATCCCTAGTAGTGGGATTGCTGGATCATATGATACTTCTGTTGCCAACGTTTTAAAGACATACCATACCATTTCCCACAGTTGTTGCATCATTTTATAGTCCCACTACCAGTGTATGAGGGTTTCATTTCAGTCTCTCTACACCCTCACCAGCATTTATTATTTTCTTTTTTTTTTTTTTTGAGCTTTATTATTAATGCTGAGGTGAGAAGGTATCTCAGCATTGTGATTTATATCTCTAGAATGCCTAATGATTGCAAGCATTTCTTCATGTGTGTGTTATCCACCTGTCTATTATTTGATTTTAAGAATACTTCAAGAGATATTTTTGGTTAAGGTTTAAAGATTATCTTAGGGCAGTACTTTCAGGGGTTCATCTGTAGCTTTAAGCATTCTGGATTCTATGAGAATTTGAAATTGTCTTCTGCTTTTCCCCCTTTTGATCAGTATTCTTGTATAGAATTTTCGATCACAGTGTTCAGTTATGGTAGCCAGGCATAGTCCACTTTGTCTGGTCTTGTGGCAGAGGGGGTGGGGGCAATTGTTTATGGAGGCAGTTAGCCACAAATTTCATTTCCTTCTATTCCTGACTCTTCTCATTCCTCTGTTCTCTTCAAAGGAATGGAGACCAATTGTATTTTGGGTAGCCACTAGCAGACTATTAAGACACCAGGCACCATGTAATGAACTAGGAGGTAGAACAGAAGCACTAAACATGATATTAGGCCAAGTAACAATGAAACTATGACCCTAATCTCCAAAATGTAGAGCCAAATCCAGTGAAGTATTTGGTTATACATAAGCAGCCTCGGATGGGAGAGTGGGAGAAATGGGATTAAAAGCCAGGAACCCGGACAGAGGACATTCAGCCGCAGGGATATAGGTGAGGAGAGAGAACCCAAGCATGCCCATAGCAGCAGGGCGGGAGAGTGGGAGAAAGGGGATTAAAAGCCAGGAACCCGGACAGAGGAGCAGTCAGCTGCAGGGATCCAGGTGAGGAGAGGGAACTCAGGCATGCCCAAAGCAGCAGGGTGGGAGAGCGGGAGAAAGGGGATTAAAAGGCCCAGGAACCAGGACAGAGGGAGCAGTCAGCTGCAGGGATCTAGGTGAGGAGAGGGAACTCAGGCATGCCCAAAGCAGCAGGGCAGGAGAGCTGGAGAAAGGGGATTCAAAGGCCAGGAACCCAGACAGAGGAGGAGTCAGCCACAGTGACTCAGGTAAGGGTGTTATGAGAGGTTTCCAACAGGGAGACAATCCTGTCTGTCGGTTTGTCCTACCGTGGTGATATGTTGTTGTGAGTTTTGAGGCTGAGGCACTGACTGGTGTTTCAAACCCAGTGGGATGCACATGGTACACAGGTATCAGCCCAACTTACAGACTAGGCAGAAGGAAGGAGGCCATCCACTTCTCAAAGAATTGACCAGGGAAAACCTTATGAATAGCAAAGAAACACTGTTCTGATACATTACCGTGCAACTTTATGAATAGTCCAGTTAGGTTAGAAGGCTCTCAAAATAGGACTGGGAAAGAACTGCATCATCAGAGTAAATCCATCCTTACTCATATGGATAAGGTAAAGCTTTCGAGACCTCCATTTGCTGATGTGGCACCACTCAAATTGAAGAGAAACAGCTGCAGACATCCATTAATCATTAGAACATGGAATGTACGAAATATGAACCTAGGAAAATTGGAAGTTGTCAGAAATGAAATGGAACACATAAAGATTAATATCCTCGACATTAGTGAGCTGAAATGGATGGGTTTTGGCCACTTTGAATCAGACAACCGTATGATTTACTGTGCCGGGAGTGACAGTTCGAAGAGGAATGGCGTGGCATTCATCATCACAAAAGATGTTTCAAGATCTGTCCTGAAGTACAATGCTGTCAGTGATAGGATAATAGCCATACACCTACAAGGAACACCCGTTAATACTACTATTTCTCAAATTTATGCCCCAACCACCAAAGCCAAAGATGAGGAAATTGAAGCTTTTTATCAACTTCTGCAGTCTGAAATTGACCAAACATGCAATCAGAATGTGTTAATTATCACTGGTGTCTGGAATGCAAAAGTTGGAAACAAAGAAGAATCACCGGTAGTTGGAAAATTTGGCCTTGGTGACAGAAAT
>NW_006921622.1:9818291-9851103 GCF_000298275.1 Orycteropus afer afer
TAAAGGAACTAACATATCTGTCCTGGAGGAAGTGCTCCTGAAATGCTCCTTGGAAGCAAGAATGGCCAGACTTCGTCTCACTTATTTTGGTTATGTTGTCAGAAGGGACCATTCCCTGGAGAAGGATGTCATGCTTGGTAGGGTGGAGGATCGACGAAAGATGGGGAGGCCTTCAACGAGATGGATTGACACCGTGTCAGTGATGATGGGCTCACGTATAGCAGGGATCATGGAGCTGGCGCGGAATCGGGCAGTGTTTCGTTCTGCTGTGCATGGGGTCGCTATGAGTTGGAAATGACTCAACAGTACCTAACAACAACAACAACAAGCAGCCTCAGCAACTACTTCCTTTTTTTTTTTTTTTTCCTTCTTTATTTTGGTCGTTTTTGTAAATACATTTAATACACAACATTTGCCATTTCAACTTTTTCAGCTCCAACATTTATCAACAGCAATTCCATCATTTGAGGATGTGACCCTATCCTTAATCAGTCCTATTTTTCTACTACTGTAAATCAAAACTCAGTACTACATAAGCAATATCCTCCCTCCCTTTCTCCCCACCCTTGAAAACCACAAATTTTGGTCTCTATACATTTGCCTATTCTTTTTACATAAATGAGATCTTGAAATACTTGTCCTTTTGTGATTGACTTATTTCACTCAACATTATGCCTTCAAGCTCCATCCATGTTGTAGCATCTATCAAGACTATTTATTTCTTACTGGTTAAGTAATATTCCATTGTATATACCTACCACCATCTAGTCGATTCTGATTCATAGTGACTCCCATTGGATGTCCAAGCTGGTAAATCTTTATGGAAGTAGAATGCCCCGTCTTCTGTCCATGGAGCAGCTAGTTGGTTTGAACCAGCATCCTTCTCATTAGCAGTCAAATGCCTTAGGCACTGTGCCACCAGAGCTGCTTTCCATTGTATGTACCACATTTTTAAAATCCATTTATCCATTGTCTATTGACCTATCTTCAAGTTCACTTATTCTCTACCCTGCTATGTCAAAATCTGGTAATGAATCATCAAAGAAATTCCTTGGCTATGATAATATGTTTATTATTAATATATTTCTAGCATTTCTATTCAACTCTTTTTCTAATTGTTTCTAACTTTTTTGCTGATATTTCCCATCTGCTCACATATGATGTCTACCTTTTATATTAGACCCTTTAAAATATTAATCACATTATTCTTTTTTTTTTTTAATTGTGATTTGGGTGAAAATTTACAGAGTAAATACACACTTTCTATACAGCAGATCACATACACTTTGTCTCATGACATTGACCATAATTTAGCACAATGCAATATCTTCCCTCCCACTTCCTCCTGATAGTTATCTCTTCCCTGTGTCCATCCCTCCATGCACTCCTACCCCCTGAGCTGTCTCCCTGTTCCTGAGCAGCCCGTCTTTCTCTCTTGCTTGTTTTTTCCACGGAGCAATCACATTATTCTTAAGTAATTGTTTGACATTTCCAAAATGTGAGTCATTTCTGAGTCAAATTCTATTAATTGCTTTGTCTCCTGACAATGCATTGTTGTCAGGGTGTGCATCATAATTTTTGATGGACTGTCAGACATTTTATATAGAACAAACAAGACAGATAGGGTGACCACCTGTCCCAGTTTGCCTGGGACTGAGAGATTTCCTGGAGCATGGACTTTTAGTTTTAAAATCAGGACAAGTCCAGAATAATTGGGATGGTTGCTCACTGTAGACTGAGGCACAGATTATTTATTCCTGGAAATGGCCATGCCTTTTTTAGGCAGTTAAGTGTGGTGGATTGAGTCATTCTACACAGGAGTTAAGCTGGGTTTGGGTTTTGTTGTTGTTGTGAATTAGCATAATGGGCACCTCAGAAGAGAGGCTTGGTAATCTACTTCCAAAAAGTCACAAACTTTAAAACCCTATGGAGTAGTTCTACTCTGCACACATGAGTTTTCCATGAGTTGAAATCAACTCAACGGCAACTAACAGCAGCATGTCTTGTGCTTAGTTTAAGGCTGGAGTATTTAAGGGTCTTTCATAGTGTTTGTGTTCAACCCTCACCTTTCAGCTATACCTGTTTAACTGAACTGTGTTCTTTCTTATACTACACATTTGCTCTTCCTCTAGTGTTAAACCCCAAACCAAAAGCCCACTACCATCAAGTCGATTCCAACTCATAGTGACCTTATAGGACAGAATAGAACTGCCTTGTAGGGTTTCCAAGTCTGTAAATCTTTTCAGAAACACACTTGTTTATCTTTGTCCCCTACACCAGAACTCCCTCCTCTAGTGTTAGGTTTTTGTTATTTGTCATCTGGGTATTTTTCTGTTGTTTTGGTCCAGCATTTTGTAGGCCCCTTGTTATATTTAAGGAGCTCTGGTGCCACAGTGGTTAAGACATTTGGCTACTAACCAGAAGGTTGGTCATTGAAGCCCACCAACCGCTTGGTAGGAGAAAGATGAAATGATGTACTTTGTAAAGATTTGCACAGCCTTGGAAACCCCCTGGGAGCATTTCTACTCTGTCTTACAGGGTTGCTATAAGTCAGAGTGGACTCCATCGTATTGGGTTATGGTTTTTGGTGTTGTATCTGTGGAAGGGCTTATGAAACAGAGAGCTTAGTGCCTCTTCCCTAGTGCTGGAGTACCTCTTTATACAGTATTGTTACAAACTGTGGGCCCAGGAATTTTTCTTGCACGTTCCCAAGGCTGAAAGATTTTTTCCTTTGTCTTTCCCCAAACTACATTGGGTTTTTAGTTATACTTGGAGGTGACAGGGTTTTCTGGCACCCTCCGAATCTTAATGCTTTTTAGAGAAAGATTTTGGTAAGAGGATTTCATGCGTTTTCCTCAGTGGTGCACAATCCCCTCCTTCATGCCTGTACTACCAAGGGAGAGTCTTTCTGATTTGTCTCCATGCCTCAATTTTCCCCATGAACTCCTTGTGAAAATCCATGGAAAAGAACCCAGGAGTAAATTTGAAATTCTTTTTGTGGTTCCCAGTGGTTCTATACTACCACAGTAAACCACAGTCAAATTTTAGCAATGTGTTAAAATTTTAACTGATTTCTTCTTATCTTCTTATTTCTAACTTCCTCTCATACTCTGTCATTTGGTAGATAGATGGTCTGAACATTGAGTGATGGTCTCTCCTTTCAGGTTAATTTAGAATATTTTCCTGAATTTTGCTGGATGAAATCTTGTTTCGTTCTGCTTTGTCATTTTATTTTGTGTTTTTCATTAATATATATGATCATTTGTAGGTGAAAAAGAGGTATGTTAAATTCTTCATTGCAATTGTTCAGTCCTTTATTCTTTAATTTGAAAAGTGATATTCTTATCCATTGTGTCCAGTTTGTTATTATTATAACTTGGAATTTTACTTATTTAGAGGTATAAAATGATTTATGTAATTTAATGCAGTCTGGAATTCCTTGTTTTGCAACAGGGTAGTTGAAATCTTTTATTTAACTTGGTATTTGGCTGGTTTGGACACAACTTGTCCTTGTGAAATATTGTGAAATGGTGTTATTTGGTACCACAGTGAAGAGTACATGAACCCTGTCTAAGAATGCATGTAGTCCCTATGTACTTGTGCTACAAAAATCTCCATATATAGTACAGAAATAACAAGAGACAAGGTTGGGGCAGCTTCTTAGAGACAACCAAACACTTGCAGGCTTGGGACCATAGTAGAGGGATGTCATGATTAATTAGTACATAAAAATAGTACATAAAAGTCTTGTTCTCCATCCTGCTTTGGTGAGGAGTAACTTGAGTCTTAAAAGCTATTGAGCGACCATCTAAGGTAGAACTATTGGTCTCCCCTCATCTGGACCAAAGAAGAGTGAAGGAAATCAAAGTCATTTGGAAACAATAAGTCCAAGGATGTGATGGACCATGGGGACCGCAGCCTTTAAGACCCCAGGACCAGAAGAACTAGATGGGGCCTGGCTACCAGTGCCAACCACTTGGCAAGGGATCACAATTGGAGATCCTGGATAGAGTGGAAGGAAAAGTATGGAAAAAAGCTCAATAGCACAAAAATGACCAGAATTACTAGTTGGATAGAGACTGGTGGAACCTCCAAGATGATGGTCCCAGGTTAACCTTTGGACTCATTCTGTGGTTTAGCTCTCAGCCAAATAATATAAAAACTTAAAAGCAGACCGCCTACCCCAGGGATATGCACTCCTCTACCCAAGGGAGAAGGGCCTCCTAGATTAATCACCCATGAGACATAAGAAGGGCAGCATTTGTGTAGAGGGAAAGCTGGACAGAAAGGAAGGCATAGATAAGAAGGGTACAGGGAAGGGAGGAAATGGGAGGAGAGCTTTTTATGGTTGGAGATTGTAATCTGGGCCAGGAAACGAAATGTGCATGAATTGTTATGAGTAAAATGAATCTGCTTTGTAAACTTGCACCCAAATCACAATAAAATTATAAAAACAAAACAAAAAACCCGCATGTAGTCCTATTAAAGTTGGCTTGGTTTATACTGTTTTAAAATTGGTTTCTGTTTAGGATGTGCATTGCAGTCTAACATTCATTGTTGTACATTCAGCTTCCAGTCAACTGATAATTTTTTTTTTTATTGTGAAAATATGCACAGCAAAACATTTGCTAATATAAATTGTTTTTACATGTGTAATTCAGTGAACATTGAATTCTTCATGTTATATAACCATTGTCAACTGATAATTTTATTCATTATACACTGATACTCATAGATTGCTATTTATATAATTCAGTCTTTTATCATATGAACAGACATGGTTTTGAGTTTTTAAAAGATGGTAGGTACTGTCTTTAACAGCTATTTTCATCTGGGAAATGTCCCAGATCACAATCAAAGCTGCCAAGGGTGTTCATTGACCTATACCTCTTGGGGCATTTGTGACTATTTATTAGCTAAAATGTCATCCTTCCTGCCCCAGCATGTCATGTTGGCAAAACTGAATGACAGCCTTTCTGGAATTTTGGGGAATTTTATGTGGATAGTTGGAGTGGCTTGAAATCTTCCTAACTCATAAAGAGGTGTCCTTTGTCTCTTAGAGGCCAACTTCCTATATCAAATGCCCTTAGATACACTTGTTTCAGCAGGGAGGGAAGATAATAACCTCTACAGAAAAAGATGTGGTGGATATATCTTGGCCTTGGCTTCAGTACCCATGAAGATTCTCCTTAACATACAGATCTTTTGAGTCAAAACAAGACAATGCCATCATGATTTGCTATCCATACCCTGACCTGTATTTTTGTTATTTATGTTTTCATGTTTGTAAAAATTAGATTACTGTCAGAAAATGGGAATTCATTGAAGCAAAGTAGATCAGATAATAAAGCTTCTGAAAAGTAGATCAGATAGTAAAGTTCTGAAGATAATTGTACAATTACAGATTGATATTAAGCACGTATATAATTTTTATTTATTTATTTTGTTTCTGTATCATAAGACTTGCTACATTTGTGATGAACAAGGAAGAGAAAGCAAAGCAGCCACTGGTGCTTGCATGACATGTAATAAACACGGATGTCGACAGGCTTTCCATGTAACTTGGTAAGTACATTCCAACATTCAGTTGTACAGAACTGAAATTGACAAATAACCTTACGTGAAATCATAAGTTAAAGATTTATTTGGATTACTCAGTATTTATAGTAAATTTGTTGGAATAATTTTTAGGTTCATATTTATTTGTTTGTAATGAAAATACTTCTAACAATTGAGTATATTTATCAGAGTGAATTTGTAGTCTGTGTACCCTGGTTCTAATTTTTTGTTTCATTTTGTGTAAAATACAGATATTGATTACCTGCTCTTTAATTTGTTATTAGAATTAAATGAGTTGGTATAGGTAACTCAGTGCAGTGCAAGTCCTTTTTTGGGTATGACATATATACTAATTCTGTATTTTTGGAATGCTAAAAGTAAGTAATTAAGTTCATAAGATGATGATTTTAAACTTCAATGCTTTGTGTATGTGTGTGTTTTAATATAAATATCTTATTATTAGATTTCAGTTACATTTATTTCATTGTTTTTCACTGAAAAGCACAATTTAAGCTTATCTTGCTTCCTGTATTCTGACTTGAAGCATTTAGAATTGCAAAATTAGTCCTGGGTGAATGAAATTTTCCTTTCACCATGTGTAATGTGCATTCATGTGCTAAATATAAATATCATCATGCCATTTTATCCCTTTAGAGACATGGCCTTTCTCCTGTCACATAGATTGCAAAACTAAACCAATGGTATAGTCAACCATGGGAGATCAGAAGGGCAGTATTTGCATAGGGAGTAAAGCTAGGCAGCCAGGAAACATAGGTAAGAAGGACACAGGCAAGGCATAACCACAGGGAGGAGACGGGAGGAGAGCCTGTTACATTGTGAGGATTGTGATCAGTGTCCTTAAATAAAATGTACCCAACTATTGAATGTAAAACCAATGTGCTTTGTAAAATTTAACCCAAACTACAGTAAAAAGGTTTTTTTTAAAAAAGAGTAAAGCCAAATGTTAAATTATTGGGTGTGGGGTGGGAAGAATTTATTTTAACACCCTCCCCCCGCAAGTCGATTCAAACTCATAGCGATCCTATAGGACAGATCTGCCTAAAACTAAATGGTCAGGTTTCCAAGGCTAAGATCCAGGGAAGCAGACTGTTGCATTTTTCTGCACAGAAGGGCTGGTAAGTTCAAATTGTCAGCCTTTCAGTTAGCAGCTTTTATGCTTGACCACTGTGTCACCAGTCAGGTTCCTCATCTTAAACTTAGTCTATTTGGTGACACAAATACATACATATTTATTCATCTTTAATATAGGTGGTTGAAGAGTTCACTTTAAACCATAAATCTAAGATACCATTAAAAAATTACTAAGGACAGATTGAGGTAGAATGTAGTTGATTACAACTTTTTATAATTCTTTTCTGTTAGGGGATAGATCTTACTGCATATCTGACATGCTTGGAAGTAAATTTTATTTGTTTATATAAACTGTGGTTTGAATTTTTATTGATATACTTTGCTTTTATTATTTTTAGTGCTCAATTTGCTGGACTGCTTTGTGAAGAAGAAGGTAATGGTGCAGATAATGTCCAGTATTGTGGCTACTGTAAATACCATTTCAGTAAACTGGTAAGAATTTTTCTTGAATGTATTATGAAAATGAAAATAATTAGTTATGACAGCACAGTGACCTTGTTTTATAAAAAAGGCAAAATAGCAGTTATTTTTCCCTTAACTTTTGCTTGAGATTTAAGTTTTTTAAGCATGCTCTTTATTAGAAATTAAAGGTTAGTTGTTGTTGTTGTTGTTATGTGCCGTCGAGTCGGCCCCGACTCATAGCAACCCCTCCTTGGGTTTCCGAGGCAGTATCACTACGGAAGTAGGATTGCCCAACCTTCCTTCCGAGGAGCGGCTGGTCAGTTTGAACCGCCAGCATTCTGGTTAACAGTCAAGTGCTTTAGCCACTATGCTACCAGAGCTCCTAAAGGTTAGTAAGTAACTTAAAAAGATGTTCCTTTGTTTGGGTTCATACTAAATGATATATAGTGTATGAGTGAAAAAAAATTTTATTTTTGACATCTGATTACGTATATTGTGATTGTCACTTGTTGGTTATCTTAATATTTTGCTTCATTATTATTACCCATTTTATTTTTCATTTATTTATGTTCATTATTATTTACTATGAAGTAGTAAAACTGAAATAGAGCTATTTTATTACTTGGTTAAAAACATTGAGAAAAATATATTTTAAAATTAATCTTTGCTGTCACACAGCAGCATGGATGATTGAGTTAGTAACATTTGATTGACTTATTACGAATTTGTGTCCATGTTCCTTTGAAGGTTCAATAGTTTAATGTCCCAAGTGTCTGTTTCTCAATCTTCAGTCTAAGGATTTGTATACAGAACATTTAAGGCTTCTTCTTTTTTGATAGTCTTGTTTTTTTTTAATTGTTACCTTTTTCTTATCAGTGGGGCTTCCTGCCTTTGTCCTCCTTCCCTCTGTCCCTCACTTCTCTTCCCTTCTCTCCCTCTCCCTCTTCAGTTCCCTTTCTTCTTCCCTTCATTATTTTTAAAATAAATAATCTCATTAGCTATGAAATAAACAGCTTATGCCTCTAACATCCTGGTTCATACATATGAAATACTTATGAGTTACGTGTATTTTCTAAAGGCTTTGACTTAATTTAATGGCCTACAGAAAATATTGAAATGTTTTCAGAGAAGTTTTGAGGTTTTAAAACTGAACATTTTGCTGCTTGGATATAAAAAGCACATCAGGATGTTCATTTTCTAAATGAGAGGTAATATAGATAAAATAGAGAAATAATGAAATAGATTTTCAAGTTTGTGCAAACAGAACTTTCTCATTGCTAGTAATTGACATACTCTTAGCCCATTTGCTGCTTTGGGAAAAAACATCTGATAAGATTGTACAGCTGTACATTTGCATTGTAATTTGAACATCTTTTATAGTAATTTTTGTCTAGTCCCCCAAGTTTTAAAGCACTCTAAATACTCTTTATCTGTATACTTTTATTATGCAGTGGTGTAAGGATTTTAAGTACAAACGTATAACGTTTTTAGTAATACTTTGTAAAATGCATGGGTCTGTTACTGAGACTACCTTTAATATTTTTCCCTAATGAACCGCAGAAAGGCCAGTTTTAGAAAACTGTATGCCTTTAATACTAAAGTAAGAGATTAAAAACGGCTTCTTACTTTTCCTAATGATATTAAGTAACTCTTCAAATATTTTTCTATTCTTCTAATCTTGGCATCCTTCTTCAAGATTGCATTCTCTTTTAGATGAAACTTTTTATTATTTTAATTTAAAGCAAACATTGAAACTATATAATACCTTATTTGAAAATAGAAAATCTAGTTTTGTACATTTTAATAAAATGTACAAAAATATGGCATTAATGTTAAATTTAGATGTAGGTTTTCATTTAAATTGAGTACATTGGATAATATTTGAATGTTATGTAAGTAAACTAGATTATATAGATTGAAATAATGAGATTTTTTTTTCATTTGTAAACATTTTCAAATATTTCACACTTAAATTGTTTAAGCCAAAGAAAAAGATTCTTTAAAAAAATTTTATGCACATAACATGTATGTATATATATTTTTCTTTTTAGAAAAAGAGCAAACGGGGATCTAATAGGTCATATGATCAAAGTTTAAGTGATTCTTCCTCTCACTCTCAGGATAAACATCATGAGAAAGAAAAAAAAGTAAGTGGACTTTTTGTTGGGAAATATGTAGTGCACATCTTTTTTTCATAGAGTATTAAGTCAAAGAGTAAGTTTTAAAAATGCCATATATGTGATTATGGTTTTACTGATTTCAACTGAAAATTTGAAATACAACTTGATTGAAAGCGTGAGAGGGATTTCTTGCAATTGTCACTATGGTCATTTTGTGAAATTTTAGGTGACTATAGCAATAATAGGAGCTCTGGTAGCGTAGTGCCTAAGGTGTACTTGACTGGTTCAAACCCACCAGCCACTCCTCGGAAGGAAGGTTGGGCAATCTACTTCTATAGTGATACTGTCTCGAAACCCAAGGAGTGGTCGCTATGAGTTGGGTCTGACTCAACGGCACATAACAATAACAACAACAACATAGCAATAATAATATGTTGTGATAGAGTGTTAATCAAGTATTTCACATATAAGTAAATATCAGCTTTTTTCTTTGTAATAGAGCATTTTGAAATTCTCTTTATTCATCATGGTTTTTGTCAATGGTGCTAATGGTTTATTATTTCTTGTAATTGGAAAATGTCACACTGTTGAGAATATTTTGTCTTTTAATTAAAACATTAAAAGCTTGCCTAAATACTAATCTGACTTTTTCTGACTTAACTTTTTTCTGCTTACATTTTTATTTATATTAAGGAATCTCATTAATTTTCAGTAAGCTACAAATAAATACTATAGAATCATTCATATTTTATATCATTCTTTAACAACATATTGCCAGTATAGGAGAAGGATATCACTGATAAGTGTTTTTGAAGAAGTGAAGATAAAAGGAATATTTTCAAGTAGACAAGAACAATATTCTTAAACATTTGGTATAAACTAGTTTTTGAAAATATTTTTACAGACTGAATTTAAAAACAAAATCATCTAACATTTTTATTTTTGTAAACACTTAGGATTTGGAAAGGTAATAGAAATGCACTAAAGTATAGCTAGGGAGCTCTGGTGACGTAGTGAGTAAAGCATTTGGCTGCTAACCAGCAGTTCAAACCCCCAACCACTCCTTGGAAGGAAGATGGGGCAATCTACTTTTGTAAAGATTTACTGCCTTGGAAACGCAGGGGGGGATTTTTATGAGTCAGACTTGGCGGTCAATATTTTTTTTAAGTGTAGTTATTCTAAAGCATTTAGGGAGCTCTGGTGGCGTAGTGGGAGCTCTGCTAGTTTGTAGTGCCTAAAGCATTTGACTGCTAACCAGAAGGTTGGTGGTTCAAACCCACCAGCCACTCCTCAGAAGGAAGGTTGGGCAGTTTATTTCCTTAGTGATATCACCTTGGAAACCCAAGGAGGGGTCGCTGTGAGTCGGGTCCGAGTCCGAGTCAAGTTTTATTTGTTTTTTTTTGGTTTGTGCCTTTTTATTAAGGTGAACATTTTGAAAACTTAAACACTTAGTTTTGATATTAAATTTCCAACTGTGAATGAAATAATAATATAATCTGCTTTAGGACTCCTTCCATTAATACGTATTTTTCTAATAGATCTTAGGCAGCAAATATACATATTCATCTAGATTTCTTTAACAAAGATGTTTTGTGATAAAGCAACAGTAGTAGAGTTCTCTGTCTCTGTCTATTCTGTTTGTATTATTGATAGAAAAAAAGACATGATTAGTTTAATTAGCACTTTTAGCAGGAAGCACTATGAAATTTTATTTAACCTTTTTAAACCATGAAGCTTTAAGTAGAGTTCATTATAAATTGTGAAGAGGGAAAATTCACCATGATGATCTGCTTTTCAAGGTGTTGAGCTTTTACAAACAAGTGTTCACTGAATGATGATATTTATTTTTTTTATCTCTTCCCTGTCATGTATTTGAAGGGAAACAATTAAATTATTGAATGTAGTATTGGATAAGTATAGTGCTGATGACTATTTATTTATTAGTAAAAATGTTTTTTTTTTTTTTTAAGTTAATTTTTATTTTATTTTTTTAAATGCATTTTATTGAAATATAATTTATGTACAGTGAAATACACAAAACTAAAGTAATACGGGTCAATGGATTTTTTCTTTTTTTTTCCTTTGGCAGTGTTCCCTTCCTTCCTCTCCCCCTGGCAACCAATAAAGAAAGTTTTTCTCCATATATAAACCTTTCCTTGACCCTCCACAACAATGAACTAAAATTATAATTGTACTTCTGTGATTGACTTATTTCACACAGCATAATGTCCTCCAAGTTCATCCATATTATGCAGTGTTTTGCAGATTCTACATTATTCTTTAGTACTGCACAGCATTCCATTATGTGTATATACCATAGTTTGGTCATCCACTCCTATGCTGATGGGCATATAGGTTGTCCATCTTTTTGCTATTGTAAACAGTGCTACGATGAACATGAGTGTGCATATATCTGTTCCTGTCCTGGCTCTCACCTCTCTAGGATATATACTTAGTAACGGGATTGCTGGGTCAAATGGTATCTCCAGTTCCAGCTTTCTAAGGAATTGCCATATTGCTTTCCACAGTGGTTGTATCACTTCACAGTCCCACCAGAAGTGTGTGAGAGTCCCAATCTCTCCACATCCCTGCCAGCGTTTGTTATTTTCTGTCCCTTGCCATCAGTGCTGGGGTGAGATGGTATCTCATTGTTGTTAGATTTGCATCTCTCTGATGGCCAATGATTGTGAGCATCTCTTCATGTATTAGCTGGCCACCTGAATATCCTCCTTGGTGACATGTCTATTCATGTCTTCTGCCCATTTTTCAATGGGATTGTTAATTCTTTTGGTGTTGAGGCATTGGAGTTTTCTGTAAATCTTAGAGATAAGTCCCTTGCCGGATATGTAATTATCAGCAAATAAGAATCTGCTGCTGTCATTTTTGTTACGTGCTTTTTTATGGTGTCGATTTCTTTGTTCCATATAATTTTCTCTGCTGAACTTGTTTTCTGAATCGTTTTATCACTTCCTTTGGTTGCTGTTGTTTTTGTATTTGCTAAATATTTTTGCTGGTCCTTTTTTTTATTTTGATGAGAAGGTTTATCATTTTTCTTTGAGTTTACCCTGTGATTTATAGTTTTCTTCCCCAGTTTAGAACAGTCCATTCTGTCTTGTAGTTTTCTTGACATCCCTACCATCTAGAAGTTCTGTAGTGACAAAGTTTTTTCCCCGCCTTTTGGTTTGTAGTTTGTCAATTGATGTCTTTGGTTCCCTGTTTACAATGTTATATGCTTATTTACTTTGGATACTTCCATAGCTAGGTTCTGGGTTATATCATCATGTGTGTTAATGGTTAGCTGTTGTTGCTTCTCTTCCATAGGACTACCTTTAGCATCTCTTGTAAGGTTGTTCTGGTTTTAACCAATTCGCTCAATTTCTGCTTATCTGTAAATGTCCTAATTTCACCATCATATTTGAGGGACAGTTTTGCTGGGTACATAATTCTTGGTTGGAAATTTTTCTCTTTCAGGGTTTTATATACACTGTCCCATTGTCTTCTTACCTGCATGGTTTCTGCCAAGAAATCCGAGCTTAGTCTTATTGGTTGCTTGTAGGTAACTTTTCGTTTTTCCCATGCTGCTCTCATGATTCATTCTTTGTCTTTGGTTTTGGTGAGTTGGATGATGATATTGTTTTGGTGATTATCTTTTGGGGTCTGTCCTGTTTGGGGTTTGTTGGACTTCCTGAATGGGTATATTCTTACCTTTCATCACATCAGGGAAGTTCTCTTTCAACAAATCTTAGATGATTTTCTCAGTGGTTTTATTTTTCTCTTCCTGTTCTGGAATTCCAGTGACACACAGATTATTCCTTTTGATGGTATCCCACATGAACCTTAGGCTTTCTTCATTTTGTTTTGATCTTTTCTCTGATTCATCCCTTTCCATAGAAGTATTCATGTATTTGTTTTCAATCTCATTAATTCTGTCTTCCATTGCATCAGTTCTGCTCCTTTGCCCTTTCAATGTGTTATCTATTCCTGACAATTTAGTATTAATCTTCTGGATTTCTATCTGTAGATTTTGGATCATTTTTCATTTATTTTGTCACTTTCTTCTTGTATTTTCTTCCAAAATTCCCCTAGGGTTTTGTCTGTGTTTTCCTTGATCTGTCTTTCAATTTGTTGAAGATATCTAAATATAATTCTTTTGAATTCCTTATCAGGGAATTCCACTGCTACATCTTTCTCAGGTATGTGTTTTAGGTCTGTATTCTGGTCCCTTGTTTCTCCTGCTTTATCTTACTTCTTTGTGTGGACTGTGATGCTCTGTTGTCTCCGAGGCATTGTGATGTTTTTTGTTTATATTTAATTGATGATTGTATATTGGAGTTTGTTGTTGTTGTTGTTATGTGCCGTCGAGTCGGCCCTGACTCATAGCGACCCCTCCTTGGGTTTCCGAGGCAGTATCACTACGGAAGTAGGATTGCCCAACCTTCCTTCCGAGGAGTGGCTGGTGGGTTTGAACTGCCAGCCTTCTGGTTAGCAGTCAAGTGCTTTAGCCACTATGCTACCAGAGCTCCTGTATAGTAAATAGAGGAACACAGCACAATACCCTGCTTGTGTAGATAACATACAAAGAAAACAAAAATTGGGGGAAGTTACTCCAGTATACTTCCCCCAATGTTATTGGAGTAACTTCCCCCAATTTTTGTTTTCTTTGTATGTTATCTACACAAGCAGGGTATTGTGCTGTGTTCCTCTATTTACTAGCTGACAGCACTTACACACTCACCACCTCTCTCCTTTCCTGTTGTCAGCCTCTTATATGTCCATGGTGACCTTGGCAAACAGAGCTTATTTTTAAGTCCCTGGAATCCAAATGAGAATGCTATCACTTTAATATCCAAAATGGCCACTGCTTGTAAACATTCCAAAATGGTTGCCATGTATAAATAATCAAAATGGCTGTGCCCTCTGGACAGCAGAAAGTCAACAGCTCAGGTTGTCCTCCTCCTTGCTGTTTCCCTTCCTAGTCATAGGCCACCAGTGCAGTTGTCCCTGCAGCCCTTGGTGACCAGGGCTGATCTTTAGGTGAATTCTCAGGTCCCAACACAACTTGGAAATAGTCAGGCTGTTGGTCCTGTCAGAGAAACTGAAAGTCAACAGCTCTCTGTACTCACTGTTTTCGTTCAGGTTTTTCCACTACTTTTGATGCCTAATCTACTTCTATATAGTTCGTTTCAAAGCTGAGGGCTCCAGGATTATCTTCTGTATCTCTGTCAATTTTCTTTTCTTTGTTGAAGAGTATCTGTGTTGTTTCTCTGCGTATTCCTCCATCTTACTAGAAGTCCTGGGTTTGGTTTTTTTTTTTTTTCCCTTAGGAATGATTTAGAATTTGCATTTTAAGAGTTTTCTTTCTGATCTGATTGTTGAATCCTTGTTTAACTTTAACTTTTAGAACTTAATATTTTTGTTAGTATTAACTAATATATTTAAATATTACATTTAATATAAAAGTTTAGTAGCATTTTTTCTTGTTGTTGAGTTTAAAATCCATTGTGCCTTTTATTTCCTAATATCTGAGATTTACTGATTGTAAAGAATATGAGGGAAACATACTATATATGTTGCTGTTGTTATGTGCCATCAAGGCAGACCTGACTCTCAGGCTGTATCACAATGGAAGTATATTGCCCAACCTTCCTTCCAAGGAGTGGCTGGTGGGTTTGAACTACCAGCCTTCTTATTAGCAGTCAAGTGCCTTAGGTGCTATATATATATGTATATGTGTGTGTGTGTGTGTGTATATATATATATATATATATATATATATATATATATATATATATATAATTTTGTTAGACTTATTTGCTTGCTTTGAAGAATGTTTTTTTATTATAGTATGATGTTAAGTGTTAATATAGCTGAAAAGAATGGGTATTATAAGGCATTTTTCTTTTCTGTCCCACCTTACTTCTCTTAAGATTTTAACATCCATAAGGAATATCTTGAAAAATACACTTAGCGTGTTTATACAATGTTGCATTCAAAAGTAGCACTGATAATTCATACAGACTTTAGTATTTTGAATTAGTATATATTATGAATGGAGCTTTGGTGTCACAGTGGTTAAAGGATCTAGTTCCTAACGAAAAGGTCAGTAGTTCAAACCCACTAATGGCTCCGCAAGAGAAGGATGAGCCAGTCAGCATTCTGTAAAGATTTACAGTCTTAGAAACCCTATGGGGGCAGTTTTGCTTTGCCCTGTATGGCCACTGTGAGTCAAAATCAACTTGATAGCAGTAGGCTTTTTGGTTTCATATATTCTGAACTAAATGTTGGTGATACTGTTCATAAGAGAGAGTTTGAACCACTCTCCAAATTTTTTTATCTGCCTTCATCCTGGCACATATTTTATATATATATATATATATAAAACATCATTTATTAAATTACAAATAAAGCATATTGATGCTAAGTACTGTGATGTCTAAATTTTTTAATTAAAAATGAAATAAATATATAAATTACATTTTTTTAAAAAATTTTGATTTGGGTGAAGATTTACAGAGCAAATTCACTTTCCATACAGCAGTTCACATATACATTGTCGCATGTCATTGACCACAGTTTACCACAATGCAGCAGCTCCCCTCCCACTTCCTCCCCATAGTTACCTCTTCCCAGTGTCCATCCCTCCATACTCTCCTGCCACCTGAGCTGTCTCCCTGTGCATAAGCAGCCCTTACATCTCCCATGATTGTTCTCTTCAGGGCGTGTGTCTACTTGGGGTAAATGTTTAACTCACAATAAATTACATTTTTAAAATAAAACTATAAGGAGCTCTGTTGGCTTGGCGGGTAAGACATTTGACTGCTAACCAGGTCAGCAGTTCAAATCTAGTAGCTGCTACATGGGAAGAAAATGAGGCAGTTTACTTCCATAAGGATTTACAGCCTTGTAAATCCAGTGGGGATTGCTGTGAGTCAAAATCAACTTGAAGGCAGTAGGTTGGATTTTGTTTGTTTGGTATATGACAAATTAAAAAGTCTTATCTTTTCACACAGTTCCTGTTTGTCCAAAATATATGAACACTGGTTAGATATTAACTGGGACAGTTTCCCAAAAAGTGAAAATTTGGGACATATTTTAAGAGGAAATATACAAGGTATGATTGAAATAAATTAAAGCTATGTATAAAACAAAAACACCAAACCCAAAGCTACGTATTAACTCACTGCCATTGAGTTGATTCCGATATATAGGAGGGTTTAATCCAATCACTAAATTGTTTGTATTTGTAAATTCTTGTTTAAGAGCAGTCTGTTAATGTTAATACTCATTCTAAAAAGAGTTTTATTTTCTTTACTAACAAAGTGTCATATAGAATTATATGTTTTTTGATTGTAGTAAAAATAATTAGGGATTAATTTATTGTGGTTGTCATCTCTCTTTTCAAGAGTCTATTCTTTTTTGTTACTACTATTTTTTTCATACCTGTTAGTAAGATTTGAAAGCACAAACTTTTCTACCCTACCATAATTGGAAGGCCTTTAAAGAACCATCTAAGTAAATTATGAAGCTTTCCACAGAAAGTTTAAGTGACTTGTCTTAAGGTCAGAGGCACTCTGGTGGCATAGTGCCTCAGGCATTTGACTGCTAACCAGAAGGCTGGAGGTTCAAATCCACCAGCCACTTCTCAGAAGGAAGGTTGGGCAATCTACTTCTGTAGTGATACCACCTCAGAAACCCGAGGAGGGGTCACTGTGAGTAGGATCTGAGTCAACTGCAGTGGGTTTGGAAGGTCAGTTGCTTGCAGTAACTGGCATGGTTATATGGAAATAGTTATTTTGACTTTCAAGGCTAGTGTTACTAAGTTTAAGGAGCCTTGGTGGTGCAGTGGTGAAGCGCTTAGCTGGTAACTGAAAGATTTGCAGTTGAAAGTGACAAGAAGTTCTGCAGGAGAAATATTTGGCATTCTACTTCTGTGAAGGATTACACCCTTGTTTACCCTATAGACCAGTTCTGCTGTATCCTAGGGGTTTGCTATGTGTTGGAATTGACTTGACAGCAATGAATTTGGTTTGGGTTTTTGGTTCTTATGTTTCCAAAGTCATTGCCACACAGTGAGGTGTGAGGAAAGGTTAGGAAATGAATAAACTTATCAGATATAGCAACAAGTGGTTATATTAGGAGGCTCCTAGCTTCAGAAAGAATCTTTTTCTAAGGCTAAATTGGAGGCCTACCATTTGTGTGTCAGTTAGTCATACTGTGGTGGCTTGCATGTTACTGTGATGCTAGAAACTGGTAGCATAGTGGCTAAGGCACTTGACTGCTAACCGGAAGGCTGGAAGTTCAAACCCACCAGCCACTCCTTGGAAGGAAGATGGGGCAATTTACTTCCATAGTGATATTGCCTCGGTAACCCAAGGAGGGGTCGCTATGAGTCGGGTCCCACTTGGCGGCACATAACAACAACAATAAACTATGTCACTGGGGTGTCAAATACCAGCAGGGTCACTTCTTGTTGTTAGGTGCCATCGACTCATCTCTGACCCATAGCGACCTCATGTACAGCAGAACAAAACACTGCCCATTCCTGTTCCAGCCCCACAATCCTTGCTATACTTGAACCCATCATTGTAGCCACTGTGTCAATCCATCTTCTTGAGGGTCTTCCCCTTTTTCATTGTCCCTCAACTTTGCTAAGCTGGCATCCTTCTCCATGGAATGGTCCCTTCTTACAACATGACCACATTTAGGAGACACAGAGTATGACCATTCTTGCTTCAAAGGAGCATTCCGACTGTACTTCTTTCAGGATGGATTTGTTAGTTCTTGTAGCAGTCCATGGTACTTTCAGCATTCTTCACCAACACCACAACTGAAAAGCATCGACTTTTCTCTGGTCTTATTTTTCATTCTTCAGCTATCACATGTATATGAGGCAGTTGAGAATCACATGGCTTATGTCAAGTGCACCTTAGTCTTCAAGGAAACATCTTTGCTCTTCAGCACATGAAAAAAGTCTTTACAGCAGATTTGCCAAAGCGATACAACGTTGGATACCTTGACTTCCAGGCCAACAGAGCTCCTTATAGTTGTATTAAAAAAATGTTATTTATACTTTTATTCCATTTTTAAATTAAAAAATTTAGACATCACAGTACTTAACCATTGGTATTGATTGTAGAATCAAGTAACATGAAGTCTTTGATAACTTTTATCTTCATTCATCATGATGGTTCTTATTGGTCCCATTGTGAGAATTTTTGTTTTCTTTATATTGAAGTGTAATCCGTACTGCATACTGTAGTCTTTAATCTTCATCAGTAAGTGTTTCAAGTCATCCTCACTTTCGTTAAGCAAAGTTGTGTCATTTGCATGACGAAGGTTGTTAATTAGTCTTCCTCCAATCCAATGCCATGCTCTTCTTCATGTAGTCTAGCTTCTCAGATTATTTGTTCAGCATGCAGATTGAATAAGTATGGGGAAAAGATACAACCTTGATGCACTCCCTTCTTGATTTTAAATCATGCAGTGTCCCCTTGTTTTGTTTGAACAACAGCCTCCTACTCTGTGTACAAGTTCCTCATGAGCACAATTAAGTGTTCTGGAATTCCCCTTGTTCTCAGTGTTATCCATAATTTGTTATAATCCACACAGTTGAATGCTTTTGCATCGTCAATAAAACATAAGTAAACATCTTTCTGGTATTATTTGCTTTGAGCCATGATCCATCTGACATCAGCCATGATATATCCCTCATTCCACATCCTCTTCTGAATCCAGCTTGCATTTCTGGCAGTTCTCTGTCAATATACTACTATAATCATTTTTGAATTATCTTCAGTAAGATTTTACTTGCATATGATATCAATGATAATTGTTCAATAATTTCTACATTCTGTAGGATCATCTTTCTTTGAAGTGGGTAGACTATGGATCTTTCCCAGTCACTTGGCTAGGTAGTTATCTTCCACATCTCCTGGCATAGCTGAGTGCCTCTAGTGCAGCATCCGTTTGTTGAAACATCCCATTGGATATCCCATCAATTCCTGAAGCATGTTTTTTTGCCACTACCCTCAGTGCAGCTTTGACTTCTTCCTTTAGTACCATTGGCTCTTGATCATATGCCACCTCCTGAAATGGATGAACATCAACCAATTCTTTTTGGTATAGTGACTGTGTGTATGCCTTCCGTCTTTTGATGTTTCCCACATCATTCAATATTCTGACCATGGAATCTTTCAATATTGCAACTGGAGGCTGAAATTTCCTCTTCAGTTCTTTCAGCTTGAGAAATGCTGACTGTGTCCTTCCTTTTGGCTTTCTAACTCCATGTCTTTGCACATTTCATTATAATAATTGACTTTGTCTTCTTGAGCTACTCTTTGAAATCTTCTGTTTAGCTCTTTTATCTTGTCATTTCTTCCATTTGCTTTAGCTACTCTCTGTTCAAGGCAAGTTTCAGTCTCTTCTGACATCCATTTTGGTCTTTTCTTCCTTTCCTGTGTTTTTAATAATCTTTTGCTTTCTTCATGGATGTTATTCTTGCTGTCACCCCACAGTTTCTCTGGTTTTTGGTCACTGGTGTTAAGTGCATCCAATCTATTCTTTAAATGGTCTCTAAATTCAGAAGGGATATAATCAAGGTCATATTTTGGCTCTCATGGACTTGTTAATAATTGTCTTCAACTTCAACTTCAGCTTGCAAATGAGCAGTTGATGGTCTGTTCCACAATCAGCTCCTGGCCTTGTTTTGGCTTAAGATACTGAGCTTCTCCATTGCCTCTTGCCACAGATGTAGTCGGTCTGATTCCTGTGTACTTCTGTCTGGTGAAGTCCATGTGTACAGCCATCATCTGTGGTGTTGAAAAAGATACTTGCAATGAATAAGTCATTGGTCTTGCAAAATTCTGTCATGCAGTCTCCAGCATTATTTCTATTATAAGGCAAATTTTCCAACCACTGGTGAATATTCTTTGTTTCCAACTTATGTATTCCAGTCACCAGTGATAATCAGCACATTTTGATTGCATGTTTGGTCAATTTCAGACTGCAGAATTTGGCAAAAATCTTCAATTTCTTCATTTTTGGCTTTGGTGGCTGGTGTGTAAATTTGTATAATAGTAGTATTAACTGGCATTCCTTGTAGGCATATGGATACTATTCTGTCACTGACACCATTGTACTTATAGGATAGATCTTGAATCATTCTTTGTGATGATGAATACCACACCATTTCTCTTCAATTTGTCATTTCTAGCATAGTATATTATATGGTTATCTGATTCATAATGTTGAAATCCGGTCCATTTTGGCTCACTGATGTCTACGATATCAATCTCTATGCATTTTTTTAAATTTTTGACAACTTCCAATTTTCCTGGATTCATTTTTCATACATTCCACGTTCTGATTATCAATGGATGTTTGCAGCTGTTTCTTCTCATATTGAGTCATGCCACTTCAGCACATGGAGGCCCCTAAAGCTCTACTTTATCCATATCATTAAGGTAGGCTCTACTCTTACGAGGCAGATCTTTCCCAGTCATATTTTGAGTGCCTTCTGACCCAAGGAGTTCATCTTCCAGCACTCTATTGGACAATGTTTCAGGGCTATTCATAAAATTTTCCAGTAATATATCAGACAGTCTTTCACTACTGTTCATAAGGTTTTCACTGGCCAATTCTTTGAGAAGTGGATGGCCTCTTCCTTCTTCTGAGTGTGCCTCAGTCTGGAAGCTCCACTAAATCTGGTCCACTACGGGCTTCTCTGCTGGCACAGCCTTTAGCTTCACAGCAACATGTAAGCCACCACCATAGAGAAACTAACAGAAAAGTTCATCTCCCTAAGCTGTTGCAGCCACTCAGCTCACATCCTGGGCTTCCTCCTACCTGTTCCTGCCAGCCCTGTCTGCCGCTGTTCCTTGCTGCCTGGGGCTGTCCCCTGCCCTCCTTACCTCTTCTGGCCGATGGCCTGGTCTGTGGCTGCTCCCTGCCGCCTGGTGACTCACTTGTGGTGGACAGGTTTCAGTGGAGCATCCAGACTGAGACAGACTAGGAAGAAAGACATGGCCAGGTCCACTTCTGAAAAAAAAAAAAAAACCTCTTTGAAGACAAAGGTGTTCCTGACCCAAGGCATAGTATTTTCAATACTTTCCTATGAATGTGACAGCTGGATGATGAATAAAGAAGATGGCACAAGAATTGATGCATTTGAATTGTGCTGTTGGTGAAGGATATTGAAGACTGTGTACTGCTAAAACAACAAACAAATCTGTCTTGGATGACGTATAGCCAAAGTGCTCCTTAGAAGTGAGAATGACCACATTTTGTCTCTCATAGTTAGTCATGTGGTCAGAAGGGATTAGTCCCTGGAGAAGCATGTCATTCTATGTAAAGAAGATGGTCAGCGAAAAAGAGAAATCTACTTACTGAGATGGACTGACACAGTGGCTGCAGCGGTTAGCTCAAGGAAAGCAGCGATTGTGAGGATGGCACAGGACCGGGCACTGTTTCGTTCTGTTGTATATGAGGTTAGCATTAGTCAAAACTGAATTGACAGCACCTAACAAGAACTATTACTGTGGAGTCATCTCTTTGTCTTTTCAATTCTGTTCAAGTCTGATTTTGTATTTTGGACTTCTTTCGTTGGGTACATGGATATTTATTATGGTTTTGTCCTCTTGTTAAATTAATCCTTTAATCCTTATGTTTATTCCTTCCTTGTCTCTTGTGGTGGTTTTTGCCTTAAAGTCTATTTGATCAGAAATAAATATTGCCACTCCTGCTCTTGTTTGATTGCCATATTTTTCTCAGCATTTGATTTTTAGTTTGTTTTTGTCTTTGTATCTAAGTGTGAGTCTCTTGCAGACAGCATATTGATGGCTCATGTTTTGTTATCCATTCTGCAACTCTCCATCTCTTGAGTGGTACATTTAATACCTTTATATTCAGTATAATTACTGACAAGTAGGAATTTATTGCTGTCATTTTTTAATTTTTTTTTTTTTTGTGGTGGTGTTAATTTCTTTGTTTTACGTAATTTGTTGTTGTTACTCTCATGGATTTTGATCATTTCCTTCATTGCTGTTGTTTTAGTATCTGCTAAATATTTGTGCTTTTCTACGTTTCTATTTTAATGAGAAAGTTTATTTTCTTTGCAGTGGCCCTGTGATTTATTATTTCTAGGTTTAGAACAATCATATTCCCTCTTTTTGTTTATTATTTCTAGGTTTAGAACAATCATATTCCCTCTTTTTGTTCTGTAATTGTCCTCATTTACCAGTTGATATGTCTGGTTCCTTGTTTACAGTCTTGTAAGTTTATTTTACTTTGGATACTTCTATAACTGGATTGGTTTCTGGGTTACGTTGTCATGTGTGGTAATCTTTGGTTGTCTGCTGTTTTTTGTTCTCTATTCAAAGGACTCCCTTAGCATTTCTTGTAATGGTCTGGTTTTAGCAAATTTCCTTAATTTCTACTTATCTGGAGATGTCCTAATTTTACTGTCATATTTGAGGAGGACAGTTACGCCATCAAATATGATAGTAAAATTATTATAATGTATATAATTCTTGGTTTTCTTTTTTTTTTTCTTTCGGAATTTGATACACGTTATCCCATTGCATTCTCACCTGCATGGTTTCTACTGAAAATCAGAGCTTAGTCTTATTGTTTGCTCTTTGTAGGTAATTTTTCATTTTTCTTGTGCTGTTTTCTGGATTCCTTTTTTCTCTTTGGTTTTGGTGAGTTTGATATATATGTTTCGGTGATGTTCTTTTGCAGTCTATCCTGTTTGAATGCATTTCCCAGTACTCAGACTACACCAACCCTTAAATTTTTTATCATTAGCAAACAATAAAGTGGAGGATTATTTACTGACTGGTTGATCATTACAATTTGCTTTATCTGTTTCCTACCCATTCACTACTCACAAATAACATTAATTGGCCTGTGAGACTCTTATCCTTTCTTTTTTAGAATACCGTGTTTCTGAAAAATCAGTTTTGTCACCAGAGTGTCAAGAACTGTGACAAAGGGGTCTGTGATTTTATCCTATTTGCAAGGGAGCTAGTTAGGGGACATTTCAGTCAGAGATGAAGGATCATCTTACTTATAGTGATGGCAATAGCCAGTGTATCCACATTTTTACACCATTCCCCAAAATACAGTTCCCATAAGGCAATGCAAAGAAGGCCAGATGACATTTGCTCATGCACTCAATTACATTACAGAAGAGAAACTCCGAGCTTAGGGTGCCTAAATCTTTCTTATGGACAGCAAGCATAGCTGCCCTTTGCTCTTCAGGTAAACGCTCTTTTTTTTAAAGCCCAGGCGATGGACAGTGATTGGCTCACTTCTAAGATATCTGGAATCTGGAAAAATCTATTTGTAATTGTCATCCAACATATAACCATTCTCAGATTATGAATGGCTTACTACAGTGTTTATATTCCTTTCATAGCAAGTCATAAATAGATGTTCTTAACTAACAGACAACTGTTTTCCCAGCCGTGAATCAGCCATGTTGGGACTCTGCCTTCTTTAAAATGTTGCCTCTATAGCTGCCATGCTCATTTGCATTAATCCCTGGAAAGAAAGGAGCGTGGAGACTAAATAGTTGGAACTTTTAAGGACCAGGCCTATGGGTAGCACACATCTTTTTCTTTTCATATTTCTTTGGCTGTAACTTAGTTTAATGGCCATATCTAACATCAAAAGAAGCTGGGAAATATCTAGTTATATTCTTTAAAAAAAAAAAAAAAACAAAATTTTCAATCCATTACACAGCCCTTTTATCTACATATATGCATATAAAACATATCTAGAACCTTTACAAACTAGACAGATGGCTATGTCTATATGGTGGGATCTAAAATAGGCTGTGTGTTTGTTTTGGGGTTTTTTAACTTTGATTTTTTAAGGATTCTGCCTTGAATTTTCTATAATTATAGATGATATAAAAGAAAAGAATGAACATGGACAGATATAGCCATCTATTAAGTAAACATTTTAGATATGTTTTATACACATACGTGTACATAAAAGGGTTGTGTCATGGATTGAATTGTGTCCTCCCACAATACGTGTGAACGTGGCTGGGCATGATTCTCACTGGTTTGCCAGTTGTACAGTGATATAAAACCTCTCATAATGTGATCTGATGTGATCAGCCAATCAGTTGTAAGGGGCTTAGAGTGGATGTAAAACTCTTAATCAGGTCACAGTCCTGATCCGATCTAAGGGGCATTTTCATGTGCTGTGGCCTGCATAACCTTCTATTTTAAAAAGATAGGAGAGGAGCAAGCATAGAGGAAGGGACCAGAAAGAAAGACCACCAGGAAAAAAAGCCAAGAGCAGAGCACATTCTTTGGGCCTCAGTGTAGGTTACACTCAAGGACTAGAGATGAGGGAAGACAGATACCAAGCCACATGAAGACTGCCCAGGAGCAGAAGCTAAAAGAGATAAGGAACTTCCTCCAGAGCTGACAGAGGGAAAGTCTTTTCCTGAATTTGGGCTTCTGGCTACCTAAACTGTGAGAGAATAAATTTCTGTGTGTTAAAGCCATCCACTTTTGTTATTTCTTACAACAGCACTGGAAGCTCTGGTGGCATAGTGCCTAAGGCATTTGACTGCTGACCAGAAGGCTAGTGGTTCATACCCACCAGCCACTTCTCAGAAGTAAGGTTGGGCAATCTACTTCTGTAGTGATACCGCCTCGGAAACCCAAGGTGGGGTCGCTGTGTGTTGGATCCAACTCCACGGCAGTGGGTATGGTATAACAGTACTAGATAACCAAGATAGTAGATGGTTGAATAGATAAAAATTATTTTGATAAAATGATCTCAAACTACTCATGTTTTTAAATTAATTACTGTCAAATTTATTTATAAAATAAGCTGAAGTAAAATAGGTATTAGTGAAGTTCAAATAAAAATTCCTTTCCACAAGAGACATTGTTTCCTTAAAAATACCTTTAGATTTAATAAAAGAGAGTACAAAAACACACAAAAGACACAGAGAGGTAAAGACTGTCTTTCTAGTTTGGGTAATTTTAACTACAAGTAACAAAATACCAAATCAGACTAGCTAAAGCAGTAGGAGGGAGCTCTGGTAGCATAGTGGCTAAGGCACTTGACTGCTAACCAGAAGGCTGGCGGTTCAAACCCACCAGCCACTCCTCGGAAGGAAGGTTGGGCAATCCTACTTCCGTAGTGATACTGCCTTGGAAACCCAAGGAGGGGTCGCTATGAGTCAGGGTTGACTCGACGGCACATAACAACAACAACAACAACAACAAAGCAGTAGGAAGTTGATTAATTTCCATAAGAAGTTCAGATATTAGGATTTTCTAGGATTGATCATTTTAGGAAGTCAACAATGGTAGAATATTGTTGTCTTTTTGTGATTATTTTGGTTTCCAGTCATGGTTGCTAGGTTACTATACTGTTTCCAATGGTTATGACCTCACATTTTAGTATTTAAATGTGGGAAAGGAGTATTTTCTCCTTCTGTCTTATTATCCTGACCTAAACCTATCCCTACTTACCCACTCACCGCCATTGAGTTGGATCTGACTCGTAACGACCCCTCCTTGGGCTTCTGAGGCCCAAGATTGCCCAACCTTCTTCCAAGGAGTGGTTGGTGGGTTTGAACCACCAGCCTTCTAGTTAGCACAGTCAGATGCCTTAGGTACTATACCACCAGAGCTCCTATCCCTGGACACTGTTATTTCAGTTGTAGAATTCTTGCCTTCCATGTAGGAGACCTGGATTTGATTCCAGTGAGTACACAGCCACCTCCCATCTGTCAGTGGAGGCTTGCATGTTGCTGTAAATGAGCAGGTTTCAATGGAGCTTCCAGTATCAGATCACTAGAAAGCTAGGCCTGGCAGTCCACCTCCAAAAATCATCCAGTGAAAACCCTTTGTATCACAACAGTCCAATATGCAACTCATAATGGGGGTGGTACAGGACCAGACAGTGTTTTTTGCTCCATTGTGCATGGAATTGCCATGATTGGATAGCAGCTAACAATAGCAAACCTATCCCAGACCAAAAGCGGTCAATGACTGAGGAAAGTGAATTTGTCTTAATTGGCTTAGACTCATCCATATTCACCTCTAGGGATAAGGAATGGAGCCACTTTTGTGAAGACATAGGAGAGGGATTATTATTTTTGTTATATGCCGTTGAGTTGGACCCGACTCATAGTGACCCCTCCTTGGGGTTCTGAAGTGTTATCACTACGGAACTTCCTTACAAGGAATGGCTGGTGGGTTTGAACCACCAGCTTTCTGGTTAGCAGTCAGATGCTTTAGACATTATGCCATTGTTTTAACTACATGCTTCAAATTCTTTATTGAGCCATTCCTATGAGGGGCCACTGATCTCCCTATGCTCCTTCTTATTCTTTTCTTACTATTCAGTTTGCTTGTTTGTTTTTTAAAGGTATTCATATTGAAATTTTAAGGTCTGTGATACTCTATTCTGTAAACATAATCCTCAACAGTTGTTTTGATGTGTGTTTTGTATCTAAATTTTTAGATTCCTGTGCTAGTCCTTTTCCACAGCCTCTTCAGTTTTAACTTCTTGATATCATGTCATAAAGTGGCTAAATTAGCAGGTAACTTTAAAAAAAAAGTGCTTAGGACATGTATCCTTTGAGTTCTTAGTAATGCATAATATTTCATTCTTGCCTAATTTTTGAACTTTATCTTGCTGTACATAATTATTATTAGTTATAGTTTCTCTTCCCTAAGAAATTAGATTCACTACATATGTGGCAAGAGGCAATGGAAAAGCTCTATATCTTCAGCCAAAACAAGGCTAGGAGCTGATTGTGGAACAGACCATCAACTGCTCATATGCAAGTTTGAGTTGAAGTTGAAGACAGTTAAAAGAAGTCCATGAGAGCCAAAATATGACCTTGAATATATCACTTCTGAATTTAGAGACTGTCCAAAGAATAGAATTGATGCATTGAACGCCAGTGACCAAAAACCAGAGGAATTGTATGATGACATCAAGAACATCATCCGTGAATAAAACAAAAGGTAATTAAAAGTACAGGAAAGGAAGAAAAGACCAAAATGGATGTCAGAAGAGACTCTGAAACTTGCCCTTGAATGAAGAGTAGCTAAAGCAAGTGGAAGAAATGACAAAAGAGCTGAACAGAAAATTTCAAAGGGCAGCTCAAGAAGACAAACTCAGTTATTAAAATGAAATTTGCAAAGACATGGAATTGGAAAGTCAAAAGGGAAGAACACACTTGGCATTTCTGAAGCTGAAGTAACTGAAGAAAAAAATTAAGCCTTGAGTTGCAATGTTGAGAGATTCTGTGGGCAATATATTGAATGATGCAGGAAACTTCAAAACAAGATGGAAGGAGTACACAGAGTCAATGTACCAAGAAGAACTGGTTGGTGTTCATCCATTTCAGGTGGTGGCATATGATCAAGAACCAATGGTGTTGAAGGAAGACATTGATTTGCACCAAGGGAACTGGTGAAAATGAAGGCTCCAGGGATTGATGGGATATCCAGTGAGATGTTTCAACAAATGTATGCTGCGCTGCAGGCTCTCACTTGGCTATGCCAAGAGATTTGGAAGACAGCTATCTGGCCAACTGACTGGAAGAGATCCATATTTGTACCCATCCTAAAGAAAGGTGATTTCACAGAATGTGGAAATTATCAAACAATATTGTTAATATCGCACACAAATACAGTCTTAATGTCGCACACAAATACAGTCTTTTGAAGATAATTCAAAAGCCGTTGCAGCAGTATACTGACAGATAACTTCCAGAATGCAAGCTGGATTCAGCAGAGGACATGGAGCAAGGGGCATATCATTGCCAACGTGAGATGGAACTTGACTAATAGCTAAGAATACGAAAAGGATGTTTTCTTGTGTTTTATTGACTATGCATTTGATTGTGTGGATCGTAACAAATTATGGGTAACATTGAGAAGAATGGGAATTCCAGAACACGTAATTGTGCTCGTGAGGAACCTGTATATAGACCAGGAGACTGTCATTTGAACAGAACACAGGGACACTCTGTGGTTTAAAATCAGGAAGGGAATCTGTCAGGCTTGTATCTTTTGACCATATTTATTCAGTCTTTATGCTGAGCAAATAATCTGAGAAGCTGGATTTTATGAAGAAGATAGTGGCATCAGTATTGGAGGAAGACTCACTAACAACCTGCGATTCACTGACAACACAACTTTGCTTGCTGAAAGTGAGGATGACTTGAAGCACCTACTGAAAAAGACTGAAGACTGCACTCTGCACTGTGGATTACACCTCGGTATAAAGAAAACTAAAATCCTCACAAGTGGACCAGTAAGCAGCATAACGATAAATGGGGAAAAGATTGAAGTTGTCAAAGATTTCATATTACTTGGTTCTACAATCAACACCAATGGAAGCATCAGTCACGGTATCAGATGATGTATAGCATTGGGAAAATCTGCTGCCAAAGACCTCTTTCACGTGCTTAAGAGCAAAGATATCTCCTTTAGCACTAAGGTGTGCCTGACACAAGCCATGGTATTTTTAATCACCTCATAGGCATGTGAGAGTTGGGCAATGAATAAGGAAGACTGAAGAAGAGTCGATGCTGTTGAGTTGTGGTGTTGGCGAACAATGCTGAAAGTTGTGGACTGCTAAAAGAACTATCAAATCTGTCCTGGAAGAATTGCAGCCGGAATGCTCCCTGGAAGTGAGATTGTCCAGACTTCATCTCACCTAACTTTGGTGATGTCAGAAGGGACCATTCTTTTTTTGTCCCCCCCAGTTGTGATTTGGATGAAAATTTACAGAGCACATTCACTTTCCATACAGCAGTTCACATACACTGTCTCATGACATTGACCACAGTTTCCCACAATGCAACATCTCTCCTCATACTTCCTCCCGATAGTTACCTCTTCCCTGTGTCCATCCCTCCATGCACTCCTGCCCCCTGAGCTGTCTCCTGTGCATAAGCAGCCAGAAGGGACCATTCTTTGGAGAAGGATATTATTATCTTTGGTAAAGTAGAGGATCAACGAAAGAGGGGAAGGTCCTCAACAAGATGGATTGACACAGTGGTTATCAACAATGGGCTCAAGTATAGCAAGGATTGTTGTGCTGGCACAGGACTGGGGGCAGTGTTTCGTTCGGCTGTGCGTAGGGTCACTGTGAGTCAAGAGACAACTCAACAAGACCTTACAAGAATAGCAACAAAGAAATTAGAGGATTTTGCCTAGAATATTGCTACAGAGATGATTAAAGACAGCCCTTTTCTTCCTTTTTTCTTTTATGTGATTTTAATCCTTTGTATTAACTCTTTAACATAACAAAATTTTTCAGAATGGAAGCTTTCAGTTTTCATTTTGTGAATTCTGTACTTGAGGGACACGGTAACCTTGTACCTGATTATCTCTGTTTTCTATGGCAAGTAGTTTCTTTCCAATTGCTTTAATATCAGCCTATTTCATGTGTGTTATGATTATTTCAGCACTTGTTTTCAGTGGTGCTTTCATGTTTAACAATGCTATCTGTTTTGGTTAACTAATGCCGCTTTGACAGAAATATACCACAAATGGAATGGATTAATAAACAGCAGTTTATTCTCTTACACTTTTGGAGGCTAAAAGTCCCAGTTCAAAGTGGCAGGCTCCAGGGACTGAGTGAAAGCCCTCGATCTTGGGCTTCAGCTGTGCCTCTTGCTCCCAGCCCACTGAAGCTAGTGGCATCTCTTCACTCAGGCAGCTGCTAGCTGCTGAGGCGGGCAATTCCTAGGTTGACAAGTGAAAAGGCATAGTCCCGATATTACCAAACCACATGGTGGGCTATGGTTTAAAGTCCATTAAAAGTCCCAAGATCGGCAGAGTATGGCAGGCTTCTGAGCAACAACTTGGCTACATGCAGGGTTCAAGTGTGCCATAAGGCTAGAAACCATTCCCAAAGCTGTTTCTTACATACGGGAAGCAGACCACATCCCTAAAGCTACTACTCAGCTGCTCCAATAGATTCCACCATGGAGTTAATTACCAATCTCACACCATGGGGGAATAACTGCATCCAGCTGCCGAATCACTCAACCAGGCCCAGCCAAGTTGACACACAAACTTAACTACTACAGTAGTTAAGTTAAACTTAACTACCACTTCCATGCTACTTCATTATCATTTATTAGTTCTCTAATGATTTTTTGGGTGGGATGATTTGGGTGAAAGTTTACAGAGCAAATTGGTTCTCCATTCATTGGTTCATAGATATTTTGTGACATTCATAGCAATCTCTGCAATGTAACAGCAGTCTTCCCATTTCCTGCCTGTGTTTACCTTTCTGTTTATCCTTTCCTAACTCTTCCTTGCCTAGTTAGCTTTCTTCCTGGGCAAATGCCCTTTGATCTCTTATGGTTGATAACCTCATGAGTGCATAGTTTTCTGGTGTTACTCTTCACCTTATAGGCCTATCTATCATTTGGTTGAAAATTGACCACAGGGTTGAGTTCACTTGCAGGCTTAAAGGGTATCTAAGGGTCATAGTCTTGGGGATTCCACCAGTCTCTATCAAACCAATAAGCCTGATCTGTTTTACGATTTTGTTTTTTGTTCCATAGTATTTTCCCACTCTGTCTAGGACCTCTTATTGTGATACTTCTCAATGCAGGGAGCAGTGATAGCCAGGGACCATTTAATTCTTTTGGTCTCAGAGTCATGGAGGCTGAGTGGGGTTCACATGATCCATTAGTCCGTTGGACTAATTATTTACTTGTGCCTATGTTTTTTTTTTTTTTTTTTTTTTTTTATCTGAAAAGAGAGAGACCAATAGTTGCACCTTAGCTGGCCATTCTATAATGATATGTTATGAACTTCAATTTGATACTTTGGTTTTACAGTCCCTCTCCCTCTGCAATGCTAATAAAGGGGTATGGTGGGTAAGTCCTACCTTTATTGCTAACTGCATGGTAAGGATTAGCATGAATCCATTTCCCACTTGGAAATGGACCCAGTCTTCACCTTTCCACATTTTTCTCATCATCAGGTACCCTAGTGGCACAGACTCCAACTTCTAGTACTCAATTGGAGTTCACCAGTTAGATGGACTCTCTCCTTCAGATTGGCTGCCCATGCCAATCCCTTCTCTGAATTAGTCACTCCCAGCTAAGTCAGAGTTTACAAGTTAGAAGGACTGTCAAATAGGCCTCTACTGGCTTTCATTGCCCTCTGGCTTCGTAAATTCTCTGGAATGGCTCACAGAATTCACAGAGATTACCTGTACTTACAGGTACATTTCTTATAACCAGAAAGAATACAAAAGAAAAGATGCAGCTGGTGAGGTCTGGGAGGAGTCCTAGTATGAACTTCCATTGTTACCAGGGACATGCCACCCTCAGAAATCCAGGAAGCCCTTGAACATGTGTGTTTAATACCTTTCATTGGCTTCATTGCATAGTCACGATCAGTCAAATCGATAAATATGTATGATAGCTTCCTGCATCATTCCTTTCCTGAGGTTAACTGACCAGGTACGGTCTTTGGTATCCCCACACATTTGTGCGTGTTCTGAAGTGTTGCCTTGCTGTTTTAGAAAGCAAAGACGCCTTGATTGCTGAAAATTCCAAGGGCTATATTTTAGGAGAAGACCCTTGGTGACAGAATAGTTAACCACACAGCTACTAACCAAAAAATGCTTGGTTTGAACCCACCCAGCAGCTCTACAGGAGAAAGAGCAGACAATCTTGTTCCGTAAAAATTATAGTCTAGAAACTCTGATGTAGTTCTGCTCTGTCACATGGGGTCACTATAAGTCAAAATTGTCCCAGGCACACCTAGCAATAACATCTTTCAGGAACCAAAAATAAGGGCAAATTAAGTTCGTTTCATACCCTTATATTTTCTGTTTCTTTTTTTATCATCTTCTTCTTGAGCTTTGTTTGAACTAATAATTTTCTTTAGGGTGGGTTTTTTTGAAATGTCTTTATGCTAAATTATATGTACTCCTAGATTGGTATTTGGGGCTAATTTATGCATGCTGTGGTCTTGTTTATGACTACAGTCTCTTTGACATGGCACTTATTTATTTATTTATTTTTAAAAATCTTGTTTATGTTTCCAAAACCAAACCCACTGCTATAAATTTGATTTTGCTCATGGTGACTCTATTGGTCAGAGTAGGACTTCACCATAGGATTTGAAGGTTGTAAATATTTATGTAAGCAGACTGCCTTGTCTTTCTCCCTGCAGAACAGTGAGTGGGTTTGAACCAATGACTTTTTTTGTTAGCAGGCCAGTGTTTTAACTACAGTACCACCAGAGCTCATATTCATGATTCCAAAACCAAGCCAAACTCACTGGCTGTTGAATTGGACCTGACTCATAGTGACCCCTCCTTGGGTTTCTGAGGTGGTATCACTACGGAAATAGATTGCCCAGTCTTCCTTCCAAGGAATGGCTGGTGGGTTTGAACCACCAGACTTCTGGTTAGTAGTCAAATGCCTTAGGCACTATGCCACCAGAGCTCCCCATTTATGCTTATGAGGTTCTTTTTAGACATTTGTTATGCTGTATACTTTGAGACCCAATTATTTTAGTGTTTTTTTTTTTTTTTTTACATTTCTTCTG
>NW_006921622.1:9851518-9861849 GCF_000298275.1 Orycteropus afer afer
AGGTTGGGCAATCCTACTTCCGTAGTGATACTGCCTCGGAAACCCAAGGAGGGGTCGCTATGAGTCGGGTTTGACTCGACGGCACATAACAACAACAACAGGAATTTTTCCTATTCCTTTCCATCCCTGGTAAACAACAACTTCCATATATAAACCTTTCCTTTACTTTTTAGAGTAGTGGACTAGTACATTATTTGTCCTTCTGTTTTTGACTTATTTCACTCAGCATAACGTTCTCCAAGTTCATCCAGGTTATGCAGTGTTTTCAAGATTCTACATTATTCTTTAGTGTTGCATAGTATTCCATTGTGTGTATTTATCCCAGTTTGGTTATCTGTTCCTCCATTTATGGGCACTTAGGTTGTTTCCATCTCTTTGCTATATGTGAATAGTGCTGTGATGAACATACATTTATTTGTGTCTTCGCTTTCATTTCTTTATGATATATACCTAGTAATGGGATTGCTGGATCAAATAGTATTTCTATTTCCAACTTTTTGAGGAATCTCCATACTGATTTTCACAGTGGTTGTATCATTTGACAGTTCCACTGGTGGTGGGGGAGTTCTAATTTCTCCACATCCTCGCCAGCATTTATTTTCTGTCAGTGAACTTTCCTTTTGGTGTTGGGGTGAGATGGTATCTCATTGTTGTTTTGATTTTCATCTCTCTAATGGCTAATGGTCTTGGACATTTTTTTTAATGTGTTTGTTGGCCATTGAATATCTTCTTTGGTGAAGTGTCTGTTCATGTCTTCTAACCATTAGATCGTTTGTCTTTTTGATGTTGAGGTGTTGGCAGTTTTCCATAAATTTTAGAGATACGTCCCTTATCAGATATGTGGTTGCTGATTATTTTTTTCCCAATCTGTAGTTAATCTTTTTACTTTTTTGGAAGTCTTATTTATTCATTTATTTTTGTTGTGATTTGCTCAGCAATTTTTTCGTACCTTTATTTTGTCTTGATATAGCTGTGTGAACAGTATACTGTGCTCCTCTGGAGAAGTCTTTTGAAGCACATAAAAATTTAATTTTTAGAAGGCCCCTGTCACCTGGTTTATTTTCTGCTGTTCGTATATTTTGAGTTATGGTTGATAATCTATTTATGCCATAAATTAGGACCCTAATCAAGCTTAGTTGGCATAACATACTACACAAAAACACGGTTCCACATCCTACTTTGGCAAGTAGCTACTGGGATCTTAAAAGCTTGCCTTCTAGATGCAACGAGGGGTCTCTCCTAATCCAGAGCATAGAAGAATGAAGAAAACCAAAGACACATGGAAACAATTAGTCCAAGGGATTAGTACACCATGCAATCCTCAGCCTATATGCTATGAGACCAGAAGAAGGAGATTGTGCCCAGTTACCCCTATCAACCACTTGGAAGGGGATCTATGTAGGAGATTCTGGATAGAGTGGGAGAATAATATGGAACAAAACTCAATTATTTAAAAAAAAAAAAAAGAATGAATGAATGAAAGGGAGGGACCAGGTTTGGTGTTCTGATAGAGCCTGGTGGAATCCTTGAGACTATGGCCCCTAGCTGCCCTTCAGATCTGGAATTGATCCCACTTATGAGGCTTCCTGCCAAACAAAAGACCAGGCATGTGAGCTGTACATATACATTAGGTAGATACACTCCTTGGAAAAATTAATCATGGGAGAATATAACAGTTGTGTATGCACAGGGATGGAAGAGGTGGCTGTGGGGAGGAAATGGGAGGAGAGCTGTGGCATTGTGGGAAGTTATAGTTGATGCAATGAGACAAAGTTTGTGAACTGCTGTATGGAAGAATTTGCTCTGTAAATTTTCACCTAAATCACAATAAAATTAAAATGAAAGGCGGGGGGCGGAACCTAAGTTTGCCTCTATTTTTTTCTTTAAAGAACTTTATAACTTCAAGTTTCACATTTAAGTCATTGATCCATCTGGAGTTAGTTTTTCTGTATAGTGTGAGATATGTATCTTGTTAAATTTTTCTGCAAATGGTTATCCAGTTTTGCCAGCACCATTTGTGAAAGAGATTATCTCTTCCTTATGAATGAATTTTGTCCCTTTGTCAAAGGTCAGCTGTACATAGGTGGGTGGATCTGTTTCTTGGTTCTAAATTTTGTTCCACTGGTCTGTGTGTCTGTTGTTGTGCTAATGCCAGGCTGTTTTGACTACTGTGGCTGTAGTAGGTTTGAAGATCTGGGAGTGTGAGATCTCCTACTTTATTGTTCTTCAGTAGTGCTTTATCTATCTGAGTGCTCTTTCTTTTCCATATAAAATTGGTGATTGGTTTTTCCATGTTTTAAAGAATGTTCATGGAATGTGGCTCAGAATTGAATTGAATATATATATTGTTTTGGGTACTATTGACATTTTCACATTGTTCAATTTTCCTGTCCTTGAGCATGGTATGTTCTTCCATTTAGATGGCTTAGAGTTTCTTTTAGCAGTATTTTACAGTTTTATTTATATAGGGCTTTGTTTTCCTAAGATTTATTCGCAAGTATTTAATCTTTTTGGTAGTTACTGTAAACGGTATTGATTTTTTAATTTCATTTTTAAAGAGACCTCTTTCCTGGTGTAGAGGAATCCAACAGATTTGTTTATATCAATCTTATATCCTGCCACAATGCTAAATGTTTGAAATAGTTCCAGTAGTTTTTATTTCTGAGTCTGTTGGGTATTCTGTATATAGGATCATATCACTTGCAAATAGGGATAGTATTACTTCTTCTTACCAATTTGAATGCCTTTGATTTCCCTTTCTTGTGTTATTGCCCTGGCTAGGGCTTCCAATACAGTGTTGAATAGAAGTGACGATGGAGGGCATCCTTGTCTGGTTTCTGTTTATAAGTAGATTTGTTTCAGTCTCTCCCCATTGAGAATAATGTTGGCTCTTAGTTTTGCATATATGCTCTTTATTAAGTTGAGGAATTTCCCTACTATTCATATTTTTCTGAGAACTTTTATCAGAAGTGGATGTTGGATTTTATCAAATGCCTTTTCTTCATCTGTTGATAAGATCTTATGATTATTTTCCTTTCCTTATGTGATGGATTACATTGATTGTTTTCTAATATTGAACCATACTTGCAATACCTGATATGAATCCCACTTTGTCATAGTGTATTATTTTTTATGATATTGTTGTAGTCTGTTTCTGGGATTTTGTTGAATATTTTTGCATGTATATCTCTAAGAGATACTGGTCTGTAGTTTTCCTTTCTAGTGGTATCTTTGCTTGGTTTTAGTAATGGGGTATGCTTGCTACATAAAAGGAATTAGGGAAGATTTCTTCCTTTTCTAAGTTCTAGAATAGTTTGAGTAGGATTGGTCTCAGCTATGCTCTGAATGATTGGTAAACTTCTCCAGTGAAGCCATCTGAACCAGGACTTTTTTTGTTGATAATTTTTAATAATCTGTTCAATTTCTTCTTCTGTTATGGATCTGTTCAAATTTTCTACCTCAGTCTGTGTTAGTTTAGTTAAGTAATGTATGTGTAGAAATCTGCCCACTTCTTGTAGGTTTTCATATTTGTTGGAGTATGGTTCTTCATATATTGGATTTTATCACATGCTTTTTCTGTGTCTGTTGATAATGATCATGTGATTCTTTTCTTTTCCTTTACTTATGATGGATTACATTGATTATATAGATTGCAATGTCTTGAAGAGGTAAACAGGGCGGGGGACAGCCCCCAGAGTGGCAGGGAACAGCAGCAGACAGGATTGGCAGCGGGAACAGGTAAGGAGGGCAGGATACAAACCCCAAGGTGGCAGGAACCAGCGGAAGACAGGGTCAGTGGCTGGAACAGGTAATGAGTACGGGGATAAGCCCCCACAGTGGCAGGGAGCATTGGCAGATGAGTCTGGTGGCCGAAACAGGTAAGGAGGGTGGGGGATAGCCCCCAAGGTGGCAGGGAACAGCAGCACACAGGGCTGGCAGGAACACGTAGGGGGAAGCCCAGGAAGTGAGCAGAGTGATTGGAACAGCTAAAGGAGATGAACTTGTCTGTCGGTTTGTGGTACTGTGGTGGCTTGTGTGTTGCTGTGAGCCTGGAGGCTGTGCCAGCAGGGGGTGCCCATGGTGGACTGCTTTCAGTGGAGCTTCCAGACTGAGACAGACTTGGAAGAAGGAAGAGGCCATCCACTTCTCAAAGAATTGGCCAGTGAAAACCTTAGGAATAGTAGTGAAACACTGTCTGATATATTACTGGAAAATTTTATGAATAGCCCCAAAATATTGTCCGATACAGTGCTAGAAGATGAACCCCTTGGGTCAGAAGACACTCAAAATATGAGTGGGAAAGATCTGCCTCATCAAAGTAGAGCGTACTTTAATGATATGAATAAAGTAAAGCTTCCGGGGCATCCATTTGCTGATGTGAAACAACTCAGTACGAGAAGAAACAGCTGTAAACATTCATTGATAACCAGAATGTGGAATGTACAAAGTATGAATCTAGGAAAATTGGAAGTTAACAAAAATGAAATGGAACGCATAGAGATTGATATCCTAGGTGTTATTGAGCCAAAATGGACAGGTATCAGCCATTTTGAATCAGATAACCATATGATCTATTATGCTGGAAATGGCAAATTGTAGAGGAATGGCGTGGCATTTGTCATCACAAAAAATGTTTCAAGATCTCTATTCTGAGATACAGTGCTGTCAGTGATAGAATAATGTCCATACGCCTATAAGGAATGCCTGTTACTACTACTATTACTCAAATTTATGCACCAACCACTAAAGCCAAAGATGAGGAAATTGAAGATTTTTACCAGCTTCTGCACTCTGAAATTGACCAAACATGCAATCAAGATACTCTGATTATCACTGGTGACTGGAGTGAAAAAGTTGGAAACAAAGAATATTCACCAGTGGTTGGAAAATTTGCCTTGATGATAGAAATAATGCTGGAGATCTCATGATAGAATTTTGGAAGACCAACAACTTACTCATTGCAAATAACCTTTTTTCAACACCACAAATGTTAGCTATACATATGGACTTCACCAGACAGAGTACACAGGAATCAGATTGACTACATCTGTGGCAAGAGGCAATGGAGAAGCTCAATATCTTCAGCTAAAACAAGACCAGGAGCTGATTGTGGAACAGACCATCAACTGCTCGTTTGCAAGCTGAAGTTGAGGTTGAGGACAATTAAAATAAGTCCACGAGAGCCAAAATATGACCTTGATTATATCCTTTCTGAATTTAGAAACCATTTAAAGAATAGATTGGAGGTACTGAACATCAGTGACCAAAAACCAGAGGAATTGTGGGGTGACATCAAGAACATCATCCATGAAGAAAACAAAAGATTATTAAAAACACAGGAAAGGAAGAAAAGACCAAAGTGGATGTCAGAAGAGACTGAAACTTGCCCTTGAACAGAGAGTAGCTGAAGCAAATGGAAGAAATGACAAGATAAAAGAGCTAAACAGAAGATTTCAAAGAGCAGCGTGAGAAGATAAAGTCAATTATTATAAGGAAATGTACAAAGACATTTAAAAAGCCAAGAGGGAAGAACATACTCAGCATTTTCAAGCTGATAGAACTGAACAGGAAATTTCAGCCTCCACTTGTAATACTGAAAGATTCTATGGTCAGAATATTGAATGATATGGGAGATATCAAAAGAAGATGGAAGGAATACACAGAGTCACTATATCAGAAAGGATTGGTTGATGTTCATCTATTTCAGGAGGTGGCATATGATCAAGAACCAGTGGTATTGAAGGAAGAAGTTGAAACTGCACTGAGGGAAGTGGTGAAAAACAAGCCTTTAGGAATTGTTGGGATGCTCATTGAGGTGTTTCAACAAATGGGTGCTGCAGTAGAGGCACTCACTCAGCTATGCCAGGAGATTTGGAAGACAACTACCTGGCCAACTGGGAAGAAGAGATTCATATTTGTACCCATCTCAAAGAAAGATGATCCCACAGAATGTGGAAGGTATTGAACAATATCATTAATATAGCACATAAGTAAAATGTTAGTGAAGATAATTCAAAAACGGTTGCAGCAGTATATTGACAGAACTTTCAGAAGTGCAAGCTGGATTCAGAAGAGGACATGGAACAAAGGATATCATTACTAATGTCAGATGGATCTTGGCTCAAAGCAAAGAAATACCAGAAAGATGTTTACTTGTGTATTATTGACTATGAGAAAGCATTCGATTGTGTGGATCGTAACAAATTATTGGTAACATTGAGAACGGGAATTCCAGAACACTTAATTGTGCTCATGGGGATCTTGGACATAGTCCAGGATTCTGTCATTTGAAAAGAACTAGGGGACACTACAGCATTTAAAATCAAGAAGGCAATGTGTCAGGATTATATCCTTTCCCCATACTTATGCTCAAGAAATAATCCAAGAAGATGGACTATATGAAGAAGAACGTGACATGAGGATTGGAGGAAGATTGATTAACACCCTATGTTATACAGGTGACAGAACTTTGCTTGCTTGAAGTGAGGATGACTTGAGGCACTTACTGATGAAGATAGAAGACTATAGTCTGCAGTATGAATTACATCTCAATATAAAGAAAGCAAAAATCCTCACAGTGGGACCAATAAGCAGCATCATGATGAATGGAGAAATGATTGAAGTAGTCAAAGACTTCATGTTACTTGTTTCTACAGGAAACATCAATGGAAGCGCAGTAGTCAAGATATCAGACATTGACTTCCGGTAAGATGGAGGAATAGGCAGACAAGTGACACAGACCCTCTTCAACAAATAAAAGAAAAACCCATTGACAGAGATACAGAAGATTATTCTGGAACCCTGAGCTTTGAATGGAACAATGCAGAAGTGGATTAGACACCAAGTAGTGGAAAAACCTGAATGGAAACAGTGAGTACAGAGAAGGGCAGAGCTGCGGACTGTCAGCTACTCTCACAGAACCAACAGCCTGAATATTTCAAAGTGGTATTGGGACCTGAGAATTGACCTAGAGACTAGCCCTGGTCACCAAGGGCTGCAAGGATGACTGTGCTGGTGGCCTATAACTAGGAAGGGAAACAGCAAGGAGGAAGACAACCTGAGCTGTTGACTTTCCGCTGTCCGGAGGGCATTTTAATTGTTTACATGTGGCAGCCATTTTGGATATTTAAAGTACTGAGGGTGCAACCATTTTGAATGTTTACAAGCGGTGGTCATTTTGGATATTTAAAGTGACCAAGGGTGCAGCCATTTTGCATCTTTACAGATGGCAACCATTTTGAATTTTAAAGTGATAGCATTCTCATTCGGATTCCAGGGATCTAAGAAAAGGCTCTGTTCGCCAAGGTTGGCAGGGACATACAAGAGGCTGACAAAAGAAAGGAGACAGGAGATGAGTGTGTAAGTGCTGTTGTCACCTAGTGAGTAAAGGAGCACAGCATAGTACCCTGCTTGCGTAGATAACATACAAACACAACAAAACAAAATTTGTGGGCAGGTCACTCCAACAAAAAATCACCAATTAAATTTAAACACAAAAAATGTCACAATGCCTCGGAGACAGCAGAGCATCACAGTCCATACAAAGGAGCAGGAGAAACAACGGACCAGGATACAGACCCAAAACACATCCCTGAGGAATACACAGTGTTGGAACTCCCTAATTAGGAAGGAATTCAAATGAATTATGTTTATGTATCTTCAATGAATTGAGAGGCAAATCAAGGAAAACACTGACAAAATTGAGAACAATGCAGAGAAATCCCTAGAACAACTTTAAAAGACAAGAATAAAATGACTAAGTAAATGAAAAATTGGAAATGATGCAAAATCTATATGCAGAAATCCAGAAGATTAATACTAAATTTTCAGAAATAGAAAAGACATTAATACGTGAAGGAGAATTGAATCAGTGAAGACAAATTAGTGAGATTGAAGGCAAATACCTGAACACTTGTTTGGAAAGGGATAAATCAGAAAATGGATAAAAACAAAATGAAGGAAGCCTAAGGTTCATGTGGGATTCCATCAAAAGGAATAAACTTATGTGTTACCAGAATTCCAGAACAGGGAAAGACAAATAAAACCACAGAGGAAATTGTGAAAGATTTATTGGAAGAGAATTTTCCTGGCATGATGAAGATGGTAATATATCCATTCAGGAAGTCCAGTGAACCCCCCAAACAGGATAGACCCCAGAAGAAAATCACCAAGACATATCATCATCAAACTCACCAAAACCAAAGACAAAGGAAGAATCATGAGAGCAGCATGGGAAAAACGAAAAGTTACCTAGAAGGGGCAAGCAATAAGACTAAGTTCAGATTTCTTGGCAGAAACCATGCAGGTGAGAAGACGATGGATGGTATATATAAAACCCTGAAGAGAAAAATATCCAACCAAGAATTATGTACCCCGCAAAACTGTCCCTCAAATATGATGGTGGAATTAGGAGATTTCCAGATAAGCAGAAACTAAAGGAAGTTGTTAAAACCAGCCCAACCTTACAAGAGATGCTAAAGGGAGCCCTTTAGACAGAAAAGCAACAACAACCAACAACAACTGACCGTTGACACACGTGACGATATAACCCAGAAACCAACCCAGCTATGGAAGTATCCAAAGTAAATAAGCCTACAAGATTGTAAACAGGGAACCAGAGACATCAATTGACAAATGAGGTCAAGTATAAACCACAAAGTGGGAAAAAACTCTGTTATTCCAGAACTTCTAGATGGTAGGGAAGTCAAGACAAGTAGAAGATAGAACAGACTGTTCTAAACTTGGGAAGAAAACTATATATCACAGGGTAACCTCAAAGAAAAATGATAAACCTTCACATTGGAATAAAAAAGAAGACCAGCACAAATACTTAGCAAATACTAAAACTACAGAAACAGAGGAAGTGGTAACACGATTCATAAACAAAATGAGCTCAGCATAGGAAATTACATGGAACAAAGAAATCGACACCACGAAAAAGCACATAACAAAAATGAGAGCAACAAATTCATATTTGCCAATAATTACATATTACATATCTGGCAAAGGACTTATCTCTAAGATTTATAGAAAAATCCAGCACCTCAACAGCAAAGGAATTAACAATCCAATTGAAAAATGGGCAGAAGACACGAATGGACACTTCACCAAGGGGATATTCAGGTGGCCAGCAAGTACATGAAGAGACGCTCATGATCATTGGCCATCAGAGAGATGCAAATCAAAACAGCAATGAGATACTGTCTCACCCCAGCACTGATGGCAAGGTTCAACAAGACAGAAAAGAACAAATGCTGGCGGGGATGTGGAGAGATAGGGACTCTCTATGCTGCTGGTGGGACTGTGAAGTGATAAAACCACTGTGGTGATTCCTTAGAAAGCTGGAATTGGAGATACCATTTGACCCAGCAGTCTCATTATTAGGTATATATATCTTAGAGAAGCGAGAGCCAGGACAGGAACAGATATATGCACACTCAAGTTCATCGCAGCACTATTTACAATAGCAAAAAAGATGGAAATAACCTATGTGCCCATCGTTGGAAGAGTCGATGACCAAACTATGATACAAACACATAATGGAATGCTATGCAGCAGTAAAGAATAATGTAGAGTCTGCAAAACATCGCATAATATGGATGAATTTGGAGTACATTACGCTGAGTGAAATAAGTCAGTCACTGAAGGACAAGCACAGTATAAGTTTGTTGTTGTGGAGGGTCAATGAAAGATTTACATATGGAGGGAAACTTTCTTTGTTGCTTGCCAGGTGTGGGAGGAGAGTAGAGGGAACACTGCAAAAAAAAAAAAAGCATTGACCCATGTCACTTTAATTTTGTATTTCACTATATATAAATTATATTTATATAATTTACTGAAATTATTTTTCAGTAAAATGCATTTAAAAAATATGTATATCAGACATACAGCATTGGGCAAATCTGCTGCAAGGGACGTCTTTCAAATGTGGAAGAGCAAGTATGTTTTCTTGAAGACTAAGGTGCTCTGGACACAAGCCATGCTACTTCCATTCGCCTCATATGCATATGAGAGCTGGACAAGGAACAAGGAAGACCAAAGATTTGAAGCTTTTGAGTTGTTATGCTGGGGAATAATACTGAAAGTACTATGGGCTGCCAAAAGAAGAAACAGATCTTTCTTGGAAGAAGTGGCAGCCAGGATGCTCCTTGGAAGCGAGAATTGCCAGACTTTATCTCACCTACTTTGCTCATGTTATCAGACAGGACCATTCCCTGGAGGATATCATGCTTGGTAAAGTGGGAGCTCTGGTAGCATAGTGGCTAAGGCACTTGACTGCTAACCAGAAGGCTGGCGGTTCAAACCCACCAGCCACTCCTTGGAAGGAAGAT
>NW_006921622.1:9865062-9875510 GCF_000298275.1 Orycteropus afer afer
TAAACGGACTATTCCTGAAGGCGCGTGGTAATGTACCAAACAGTGTTTCTTTGCTATTTATAAGGTTTTCCCTGGCCAATTCTTTCAGAAGTGGACGGCCTCTTCCTTCTTCCTAGTCTGTCTCAGTCTATAAGCTGGGCTTCTAATCTTGTTGATATTTTCTATTATTGCTGTTTCCTATTTCATTTCTTTCTTTTTGTTGTTGGTGTTCCGCGCAGATACACTGATACTTCCCAAATTTCTTTTCTTCTTTTTAAAGTTTCACTGTGATACTTGGTTTAAAATTTGTGGAGCAAATTCATTTGTATCATTTATTTCTGCTTGAATCTTTATTTCTTCTGGTGCCTGTAGGCTGTTTTTCTGTTCTTTTCCTGTTTGGTGGAGTTGTTGGGTTAAGGTGTAGATTTTGTCTCTTTCTTCTTTTTTGATGTGAGTATCTATTGCTATATATTGCTCTCTGATCACTGCTTTTGCTGTGTCCCCAAAATTTTGGTGTGTTGTGATTTCAGTCTTGTTTGATTCAAAGAATTTTTTAATTTTGCTTTTTATTTCTTCTGTTACCCCATAGTTTTTACCGAGGGTGTTACTCAGTGTCCATGCATTTGTTCTTTGCCTCTTGTTCTTCCTATTGTTGATTTCTATTTTTATAGCATTGTGATCTGAGAAGGTGCTTTGCAATATTTCAGTGTTTTAAAATTTATTGAGGTTTGATTCGTAGAATAACTAACACACAGTCTATCCTGGATAATATTCCATGTGCCTTGGAGAGGGATGTATATTACGTTGTTCTTTGGGGAAATTCTGTGTAGGTGTGGATAAGGTCAGATAGGTTGATTGCATTATTTAGTTCTGTGTCTTTGTTGAATTTCTTACCAGTTGTGCTATAGTTCCTTGAAAATGGTATATTAAAGTCTTCTACTATTACTATGGAGTCACTTATTTGTCCTTTCAATTCTGTGAAAGTGTGATTTATGTATTTTGAGATTCTTTTATTTTGTATATATATAGTTACTATGGTTATGTCCTCTTGTTGAAGTGATTCTTTAATCATATAATGTCATATATGTATGTCATATATATATAATGTCGTTCCTTGTCTCTTACAGTTGTTTTTGTCCTGAAATCTGTTTTATCTGAAGTTAATATTGCCACTCCTTCTCTTTTTTGATTGCCATTTGCTTGGTACATCTTTTTCCAACAAAAGATTTTTAGTATCTTTTTTTATCTGTCTCTGAGGCAAGTTTCTTGTAGATAGCGTATTGCTGGTTCATGTTTTCTTACCTAGTCTGCAACTTTTCTACTCTTATGTGGTGCTTTTTAATCCATTTACATTTAGTTCAATTATAGGCAAGTATGAATTTATTGCTGTCATTTTGTTAGGCATTTTTTTGTGATGTTACTAATTTCTTTTTTCCATATCATTTTTTTGTTGTGAGCTCATTTTGTTTATGAATTTTGTTACCCTTTCCTTTGTTGCTGTTGTTTTAGTATTTGCTAAATATTTTTTGCCTCTTCCCTTTTTTATTTTGATGCAAAAGTTTATTCTTTTTCTTTCAGGTACCCTGTGATTTATAATTTTCTTCCGAAGTTTAGAGCAGTTTGTTATATACCACAGTTTCTTCCATAGTGTTAGGAATTCTTGTTTTTCCTGTGCTGCTTTCAGGATCTTGTCTTTGGTTTTGGTAAGTTTGATTATGATATGTCTTCATGATTTTCTTTTGGGGTCTATGCTTTGTGGGGTTTATTGAACTTAGAGGAATATATTTTCATCTTTCATCATATTAGGGAAATTCTCTTCCAACAAATCTTTGACAATTTTGTCTATAGTCTTATTTGTCTCTTCCTGTTTTGGAATTCTCTTTACATATAGTTTATTCCTCTTGATGGTACCCCACATGAATCTTAAGATTTCTTAATTTTGTTTTGCTCTTTATTCTGATTGATCCCTTAACAAAGTAGTATTGAGTCATTTGTCCTTAATTTGATTAATTCTGTCTCCCCTTGATTCATTTCTACTCGTTTACCCATGTTTTGTGTTACCTATTTTGAAATCCTAATATTAATCTTCAGATTTTATGTTTGTTGTTTTTGTATCATGTCTCATTTTTAATTTTGTTAGTTCTTGTATTGTTTTTCAAAATTGTTGTATGGTTTCTGTGTGTTTCCTTAGTCGTGTCAGTGTTTTTCCCTTGATCTTTCTCAGTCTGTTGAAGGTATCTAAATATTCTTCTTCTTTTTTTTTTTTAATTTGTATTGTGATGTGAGAGAAAATTTCCAGAGCAAATTCATTTCTGATACAACAGTTCATACATGTTTTTTCATGATACTGACTACAGTTCTCCACAATGTAACAGCTCTCTTCCCACTTTCCTGAGGCTGCAGGAGGTTCAGGTATAGTTGGGTTGTGTGGGAATGGTTGCTGTCTCCCACTCAGTTAGTTGAAAAGAAATGAAACCACCAAAAAGAAGGGAAAAAAGAAAAAAAAAAAATCAGCAAAAACACAAATTGCATAAACAAACATGTACAATAAAAAAAAAAAAAAGAAAAGCAATAAATGAGAAGAAATGATTTACAAATATATTTTAAAAAGGACAGAACAAAGCTGAGAAGAACAGTGGCACAATATCTGGGATGGGAGGAATGAGAGAAAAGTAAAAAAGTGAAAGAATCACAAAAAACAGGAAAACCGCAAAAGGGAAATACTAGGGATGGAAGAATCAAAAGAAAACAGTAGACAGGCATATAGGGTGAATATTTACATCAGATAATACACTCCTTAGGCAATCTATTGTCAGAGAACAGGTCGGCAGTGTTTTCTCAGGGAGATATCTCTGGGGTTAGCAATGCATTGGAAGGAAGGATAAAGGGAAGAGGTAACTAAATGGTGGAAGTAGGAAGATAAGCTGTTACATTGTGGAGAATTGCAGTCAGTGTCATGAAAGAAAATGTGTATGAGCTGGAAATGAATTTCCATACAGCTCTGTAAACTTTTACTCAAATCACAATAAAAATGTTTTAAAAAAGAAAATGCAAAGCTCAGGATAATCTTACAGGTTTTCTCTATATTTGAAGTTATTTCAAATTAAAATGTTGGAAAATTTTTTTAAAATAAAGGTGAATGGAGGCAGGTGATGGACACACCTCCATTAACTTGGAGGTTATGGATTGTCAGAGTATCAACAGGAATATCACACCACTTCAGTTGTTAGCCTCCAGTGCAGTTGCCTATCTTGTCCTTGGGAAGTGGAGAGTATTCTTAGTTTGCTGGTCCAGTGAAGACACCACTTGCATGTATTCAGAATGGGCACACTGCTTGCAAATACTCAAAATGACTGCATCCTCAGGACACAGTTGGCAGTCCATAGCTCTGTTTGTCTCCTTCTTTGCTGTGTTCCTTACTAGTTAATAGCCACCAGGGCAGTCGTTGCCTATGCAGTCCTTGGCAAGCAGAGGCAATTCTTAGGTTGTTAGTTAGTAGATCATAACACCCCTTGCAGATATTCAGACTGGCTGGCCCTCAGGACACAGGGCAGTATGCAGCTCCGTTTGTCTCCTTATTCACTGCTTTCATTCATGTTCTTTTAGTTGGTATTTAATCCACTTCTTTAACCTTCCCTTCAAAGCTCAGGTTTCCAGGATTATCTCTGTATCTGTTTCACTTGGGTTCTCATTTCTTTGTTGCAGAGAATCTATGTGGCTCATTTGCCTATTCTGTCATCTTACCGGAATCCAGTATTGCTTATTTTTAATTGTTATAGGGAGCTCCAATAGTGCGATACCTAAGGCAGTTCACTGCTAACCAGAAGGTTGGCAGTTCATTGCTAACCAGAAGGTTGGTAGTTCACTGCTAAACCAGAAGGTTGGCAGTTCAAACCCACGAGCCACTCCACAGAAGGAAGACAGGGCAATCTACTTCCGTAGAAATTGCCACCTCAGAAATCCAGTGGGGGTTGCTATGAGTTAGAATTCAACTTGATGGCAGTGGTTCTTTTTTTTTTTTTTTTAAGGTGTTGTGGAATTGGTTCCAATTCATTGCTGTCCTCTGTACCACAGAATGAAACACTGCATGTTCCTGTGCCATACTCAAAATTGTTGCTATGCTTGAGCCTGTTGTTGAAGCGATTGTGTCAATCTTTGTTGTCATTGAGGGTCTTCTCCCTTTTCACTGACCCGCTACTTTACAAAGCCTGATATACTTCTTCAGGCATTGGTCTTTCTGATAAAAGGACCAAAGTACAAAAGATGAAGTTTTGCTACCCTGACTTGTAAGAGCATTCTGTTGTACTTCTTCGAAGACACATTTTTCCTCCTTCTGGCAGTCCATGGAGCGTTCGGTATTCTTGGCCAACACCATGATTCAGATGTATCATTTCCTTTTTGGCCTTTCTTATTTATTATCCAGTTATTGCATGCATATGCGACTATTGAAAATATCATAGCTGTGTTAGGCACATCTTAGTCTTCAAAGTGACATCTTTGCTTTTTAACACTTTAAAGAGATGTTTTGAGGTAGATATGTGTACTGCAGTACATCACATAATCTCCTAATTGCTGTTTCCATGTGCATTGATTGTGAATCCAGATAATATGAAATCCTTGACAATGTCAGTCTTTTCTCCATTTAGCATTATTTTGCTTATTTATTCTGTTATGAGGGTTTTTTCTTTATGTTGAGGTGTAATCTGTACTGAAGACTGTACTCTTTGATCTTGACCAGTAAGTGCTGCAAGTCTTCTTCGTTTTCAGCAAGCAGAGTTGTGTCATCTGCGTATCACAGGTGGTTAACAAGTCTTCCTCCAATTCTGATGACGTGTTCTTCACATACTCCAGTTTCTTGGATTATTCGCTCAGCATATAGATTAAATAAATATGGTGAAAAGACACAATCATAATGCACACCTTTCCTGATTTTAAACCACGTAGTGTCCACTTGGTGTATTCAAACAAATTACCTGTTGGTCTGTGTACAGGTTCACGACGAGCACAATTAAGTATTCCAGAATTCCCATTCTTCTCAGTATTATCCACAATTTGTTATGATGCACGCAGTCAAATATCTTTGCATAGTCAGTACAACACAGTTAAACATCTTTCTGGTATTCTTTACTTGCACCCAAAATCCATGTGGCATCATCAGTGATATCCCTCGTTCCATGTCCTCTTCTGAATGCAGCTTGAATTTCTGGAAGTTCGGTGACAGTATATTGCTGCAACCTCTTTGAATTATATTCAGCACAATTTTACTTACATGATACATAAATGATTTTGTTAGATAATTGCCATATTCTGTTGTATCACCTTTCTTTGGATTGGGCTCAAATATGGATCTCTGCTAGTTGATTGCCTGGGTAACTGTCTTGCAGATTTCTTGGAGTAACAAGTGAATGATTCCAGCATTATATCTCCATGTTGAAACATCTCAGTTTGTACTCACTTCACTCTTGGAGCCTTTTTTGCCAGTGTCATCAGTGCAGTATGGACTTCTTCTTTCAACATGTAGTTCTTGATCTTATGCTACCTCCTAAAATGGATGAACCTTGATCACTTCTTTTTGGTACAGTGACTCTGTGTGTTTCTTCCATCCTTCTTTGAAGTTTCTTGCATTGTTTAATATTTTACCCATAGAATCCTTCAGTGTTGGAATAGGAGCCTTTGGTTTTTGTTTTTTATATTCTTTGAGCTTGAAAAATGTTGAGCATATTCTTCCCTTTTGATTTTCTAACACCAGGTCATTGCACATTTCATGATGATCCTTATCTTCTTGAGTTACGCTCTTTTACATCATCACTTCTTCCATTTACTCTCCATTCAAGAATAAGCTTCAGAGTCTCTTCCAACATCCATTTTGGTCTTTTCTTTCTTTCCTGTTTTTTAAATGCCCTTTTGGTTTCTTCATGTATGAAGTTCTTGTTGTCATCCCACAACTCATCTAGTCTTCAATGTATAAAATCTAGTCTTCAGAGGGTCTCTATATTCAGGTGGGTATACTCAAAGTCAGAGTTAGGCTTTTGTGGAGTTGTTTTAATTTTCATTTTCATACATTTGAGTTTTAACTTAAACTTGGCAATGAACAGTTAATCGTGTGTTCCATAATTGGCCCTGGCCTCATTCTGACTGTTAAGCTTCTATATTGTTTCTTCCCACATATGTAGTTGATTTGATCCTTTCTATTCTGTCTGACGAGATGCATGTGTATTGTCACCATTTATGTTGTTTGAAAAAAGGTATTTGCAATGAATAAGTGGTTGGTCTTGTAAAATTCTATCATGCTATCTCTGGCATCATTTCTAGCACCAAGACATCATTTTCCAGCTACCAGTGCTGCTGCTTTGTTTGCAAATACTGTTGCTTCTTTGTTTCCAACTTTTGCATTCTCATCAGCAGTAATTATCAACACATTTTCATGCATTTTGATCAATTTCATACTTCAAAAGCTAGTGAAAATCTTTATTTCCTAACCTTTTGCTTTAGTGTTTGGTGCATAAATTTAAATAATAGTTGTATTAACCTGACTTCCTTATATGCATGTGGAAGTTACCCTATCACTGACAGCATTGTACGTCAGGATAGATCTTTTTAAAACAAAACAAAACAATGGAATGCAATGCCGAAGTCCTGTGCCATCCCCATGATCAGGTGTGGATCATACTATTGTGATCCATAGGGTTTTTTTTTGTTTGTTTGTTTCAATTGTAATTTTGGTGAAGTTTACAAATTAAATTAATTTTCCATACAGCAGTTCATAGACATTTTGTTTCATGTCATTGAGTGCAGTTTCCACAGTGTAACAGCTCTCTTCCCACTTCCTCCCTGTAGTTACATCTTCCGTATATCCATCTTTCTTATGCATTCTTGCTCCCTGAGCTCTCTCCCTATGCAAATACTGCCCTTTTGTTCTCCCATGATTGATCGTTCTAAGCAGTGTATCTACTTGATGTAAATGTTCACCTTATATGCCTGTCCATTATTTGACTTTAAGACTCCAGAGGGAGTTAAATTCCAGATCTGAATGAGAACTAGCACCATAGTCTCAGGGATCTCAGCAGACTCTAACAGACCAGTAAACCTGGTCCTTTTTATTATTACTATTTTGTTTTCATTATTCTCCCGTTCTCTTTAGGATCTCCAGCTCTGATCCCTTTTTGAGTGGTTAACAATGGTAGCCAGGCACCATCTAGTTCCTTAGGTCTTGTGGTCATATATGCTGAAGTTCGCATGGTCCCTTAGTCCCTTGAATTAATTGTTTCCATGGGTCTTTAGTTTTATTCATTCTTTTTTTGCTCTGGATGAGGAGAGACCCATTGTTGCATCAATTTGGCCACTCGCAACTTTTAAGACCCTAGTTGCTACTCACCAAAGTAGGATGTAGAACAGTGTTTTTGTATACTGTGTTACGCCAGCTGAGCTTGATGTCCCCTGCAACCATGTCCTAAGCCCACAGATCCAACATGGCTTTTTCATGTCCTTTAGGAATGTTGATGGAATCTGAATCAGAATTGTGTTAAATGTATAGATTTCTTTATATAGTATTGAAATTTTCACAATGTTCAGTCTTTCTATCCATCAGCATGGTATGTTCTTTCATTAACGTAGATCTCTTACAGTTTGTTGAAGTAATGTTTTATAGTTTTCTTTGTATATGTCTTTTGTGTCCCAGGTAAGATTTAGTCCCTAGTATTTTAACTTTTGAGTAGCTATACACAAGATAATGATTTCCTTATTTCCTTCTCAAAGATATCTTTGCTGCTATAGAGGAATCCAATTGATTTTTGTGTGTTGATCTTGTATCCTGTCACTCTACTAAATCTTTCCATTAGTTCCAGGGATTTTCTGGCTGAGTCTGGGTTTTCTGTGTATAGGATCACATCATCTGCAAATAGGCATAGTTTTACTTCTTTGTTAATATTTTGGTCAATTCTTCGTTAATATTTTTCTCAAAATATCTTCTTATATAGTGGAAGCAGACAACATCCCTAAGGCAGCTACTCAGCGGCTCGCATTAGAGTTCAGCATTGAGTTGATTACTAGTCTCATCATGGGGAAATGACTACTTCCAGTTGCCCCACCACCCAAAACCAGGCCCAGAGAAGTTGACACATAACCTTAACTACCACACTTACCAATTTGGGGGCTTTTTATTTCCCTTTCTTGCCTTACTGCCTTGGCTAAGACTTACAATACAATGTTGAATAGAACTGATGATGAGAAGGCATCCTTGTTTTGGTTGTCATTCACACGGGGAATGTTTTCAATCTCTGTCCGTTGAGAAAATGTTGATTGTTGGTTTTACATATATGCCCTTTAATATGTTGAGTAATTTCCCTTCTCTTGCTATTTTTCTGAGAATTTTTATCAGGAATGAGTGTCGGGTTTTATCAAATTCCTTTTCTGCATCCATATACATGATCATAGTTCTATTCTTTATTTTACTTGTGTAAATGGATTATGTTGATTCTTTTCCTAATGTTGAGACATCTTTGAATACCTAGTATGAATCACACTTGGTCATGATGTGTTACTTTTTGATATGTTGTTGCATTCTGTTGACTAGGATTTTTTTTTTTTTTTTAATTTGTTTGTCTATATTCATGAGGGATATTGATCTATTGTTTTCATTTTTATTGGTATCTTTATCTGTTTTCGGTATCTGGCTTTTGTTTTCTTCTTAAAATGATTTTCAGGCGATTCCATCCTTTTGCATGTTCTGGAGTAATTTGAGCAGGATTGGTCTGTCAGTTCTTTCTGACATAGAATTTTCCAGTGAATCTCTCTGGGTCATGATTTTTTTTTTTTTTTTTTTTTTTTTTTAAGGACCTGTTTAGTTTCTTGTGTTGTTGGAATAGAACTTTGCTAATATTATGAAAAATGAGAAAATAGACATTCCAGAAGTTGAACTAGCCCTAAACAGGAGAGACCTAAAAAGAAAATCACCAAGATATATCATAGTCAGAGTCACCAAGAACAATGATAAGGAAAGAATCCTGAAATTAGCATGTGAAAAAATGAAAAGTTATCTACAAAGGTCAGCCGATAATACTGAGCTGTGATTTCTTGGCAGAAACCATGCAGGAATGAACGCAATGGTTGACATACATAAAACCATGAAAGAAAATAATTGTGAACCAAGAATTATACACCCGTCAAAATTGTCCCTCAAATATGATGATGAAATTAAGATATTTCCAGTTAAACAGAAATTAATGGATTTTGTTAAAAGTAGAACAGTGTTACAGGAAATGCTAAAGGGAATCTTTGGGACAGGGATCCAAAAAAATTAGACAGCCAACCTGATGATTAACACATATTACACCATAGCACAGAAACCAACCCAGTTATGTAAGTATCCAAAGTAATGTCAGCTTAACAAGTCTGTGATCTGGAATTGGAGATACTAATTGATAAATGAGGACAACTACACACCAAAAAGAGGGAATAAATAGTGTAGGTGCAGAACTTCCAAATGGAGAGGAAGTCAAGACAATTGCCAGATAGAACAGACTGTTCTAAACTTTGGAAGAAAATAGTAAATTACAGGGTAACTGCAAAGAAAAATAATAAACTTTTACATCAGAATAATGAAATAAAGGAGTGGCACACATTTAAAAAATACTAAAGCAGTAGTATCGAAGGAAATAACAAAAGTCATAAAGAAAATGAGCTCTGCAAACAAAATTATAAAAATATGTGGAACAAAGAAATAACACCATGAAAAATTGTGTAACAAAATGCCAGCAATGAATGCATTCTTCTTGATAATTACTCTGAATGTAAATGGATTAAATGCACCAGTCAAGAAATGGAGAGTTGCAGACTAGATATATGACCCATCTATATGCTGTCTACAAGTGACTCACCTTAGACACAAAGATAAAAGCAGACTAAAAATCAAAGGCTTGAAAAAGATATATGAAGCAAATGGCAATCAAAAAAGAACAAGAATGGTGATGACTTTCTGATAAATAGGCTTTAAGACAAAAACCATCATAAAAGGCAAGGAAGGACATTATGTAATGATTAAAACATAAGTTGAACAAGAGAACGTAACCACATTAAATAAAATTTGGAGCCCCAGTTAAAGAGCCCCGGAATACATACATCAGACTCTTAACAGATTTGAAAAGACAAATAGATTACTCCACAGTAATAGCAGGAGACTTTAATACAGTACTTTCAAGGAAAGATCAAACAACTATAAAGAAAATGAACAAAAGCATAGACAAACTAAACAGTATAATCAACCAACTTGACCTTATTGGTATTTAAAGAGCATGTCGCCCAGCAGCAGCACAATACACATTCTTTTCCTGGGCACAGGGAACATTCTCCAGGATAGATCATAAGTTAGGCCACTGTGGTATAGTATATTACTTTGTGTGGCTTTTCTACCCATAAGTCTTTGTAAACTCCAAGGTGGGATTTGCTATGAGCAACTGAGGAGCTCCTGATTG
>NW_006921622.1:9875990-9888728 GCF_000298275.1 Orycteropus afer afer
GAACCCAGGAGAGAGGTGGTGGGTGCTTTGGGAGGAACGGTTGGTGAAAGGGCTGGAGGGAGGCATCATGTTTGGCCTTGCAGTAATAGGCCTTGGGTTACTGCTGTCTTCCTTTTGTGAGATTAGAGGAGGTCAGAACATGTGGTCTCCTTGCCGTTTTTGCAGCCACAAAGGAAGCCTGAATAATTTAAAAAACATTGAAATACTACAAAGCATTTTCTCAGATCACAGTGCTGTAAAATTAGAAATCAACAATAGGAAGCTCAATGGAAAGAGTGCAAACACATGGAAACTGAGTAACACCCTCCTTCAAAACTCTTGGCACTATATACAATAGCAAAAAGATGGGAACAACCTAGATATCCATCAGCAGAAGAATGGATAAGCAAACTGTGGAACATACACACAAAGGAATACTATGCAACACTAAAGAATAATGTAAAATCTTTAAAATACCACATAACATGGATGAACTTGGAGGAGGACATGCTGAGTGAAATAAGTCAATCACAGAACGAGAAATACTGTATTGGTTTGTTTAAAAAGTCAAAGAAAAGTTTATATATGGAAGGAAACTTTCTTTTTTGGTTATTGGAAGGGGAGAGAAGAGGAGGGGAGAGAACACTGCAAAAAAAAAAAAAAAAAAAAAAAAACCTCTTGGGCAATAAAATGAATGAATAATGAAATTAAATTCCTTGACTCAAACAAGGGTGAAAACAAACCATATCAAAATCTTTAGGACACAGCCAAAGCAGTGATTAGAGGGCAGTTTATAGAAGTGAGTTCACATATCAAAAAGGGCCAAAATCAGCAGCTTAATCCAATATCTCCAACAGTTAGTAAAAGACCAGCCAAAAAAAAAAAGCCTACAGTCATTAGAAGAAAAGAAAGAATAACAATTCAAGCAGAAGTAAATGAAACAAAATAGAAAGAAAGGTTGTAGAAAAAATCAAAAAGACTAGAAGTTGATTCTTGGAAAAGATTAATAATATTGGCCAATTTATTAAAAGAAAGAAAGAGAAGATGCAGTTAACACGAATAAGAAATAAAATGGGCGATGTCACAGCAGAACCAGCTGAAATAAAAGGATGCTATAAAGAACTGTACTCCAACAAATTTGAAAACCTAGAAAAAGTGGACAGATTTCTAGAAACACACTACTTCCTAAGCTAACAAAGACTGGGGTAGAAAATTTGGAAAGACCCATGAACACGGAAGAAATTGAACAAGTCATTAAAAAAAACACCTGCCAATAAAAAAGTCCTGGCTGAGATGTTTTACAGCTCAGAAAAAATCTTCCCTTTTTTAAAGGCAGGTAAAATTTTTGATGTATTTTCTTCCAGCCTTTAAATTACTTTAATTATTACAAATTTCTGAAATAATATATTTGCATTTTGTTTTGTTTGCTTAAGATAATGATCTAATTTTCCCTATAGTATAAATCCATTATTCTGGTGGGGTTGTTGTTAGGTGCTGTCCAGTCATCTCTGACTCATAGTGACCGTATGTACGACAGAACAAAACTGCCTGTTTCTGTGACAGCCATGTGATCCCTACTATAGCTGAACCTATTGCTGCATCCACTGTGTCAATCCATCTCATTGAGGGCCTTCCCCTCTTTGATTACTCTCCACTTTACCAAGCGTGACATCCTTCTCTAGAGAATGTTGTCTTCTGGCAACATAACCAAAGTAGGTGAGATGAAGTCTGGCCATTCTCGCTTCCAAGGAGCATTCCAGCTGAAGTTCTTTCAGGACATAAGTTCTTTTAGCAGTCTGTGTTCCGTATAATTTTCAGTAACTTTTTTTTTTTTTTTTTTACATTCAGTCTTAGTTTTTTTTTTGTTTTTTTTTTGTTCTTGTTTTGTTTTTATAAATTTTTTACTGTGATTTGGGTCAAAGTTTACAAAACTAAATTCATTTTCCATACAGCAGTTCATAGACATTTTGTTTCCTGTCACTGATTACAATCCCCATAATCTAACAGCTCTCTTCTCACTTCTTCCCTGTAGTTACCTCTTCCCCATGTCCTTCTTTCCTATGCATTATTACTTCCTGAGCTTGTACCTGTGCAAATACTGCTCTTCTGTTCTCTCATAATTGCTCATTCTAAGGAGTATATCTAACTGGTATAAATGTTTATCCTATATGCCTATATATTGGTTTGGCTGGAAACCACAGGAGTGAGTTCAAATTCAGGCCTGAATGGTAACTAGGGGCTATAGTCTTGGGTTTCACCAGGTTTTATCAGACGAGAAAGCCTTTTCTTTTTTTATGATTTTGAGTTTTGTTCCATATTGTTCTCCCATTCTATCCAGGATCTCCTGCACTGATTGCTTTCTGAGTGGTTGACATTGGTAGCCAGGCACCATCTAGTTTTTCAGGTTTCATGGTCCTATAGGCTGAGGTTCGCATGGTCCACTAGTCTCTTGGACTAATTGTTTCTATTGTCTTTGGTTTTCTTCATTCTTCTTTGCTTTGGATGAGGAGGAGTGTCTGATTTTTTAGAATTATATGATCAAGACTTTCTTCTCAGATAGCTTTAGGTGGACGTGAATTACCAGACTTTCAGTTCACAATTGAGTAAGTTAATTATTTTTACTATCCAGGGGGTCTAAATATTTATATAAATTTGTGTGTTTTCATGAATTTTCATTTTGTTCTGTTAATATAGCAAAATAACCCCCTCTCTTTAAGTATTGAAAATTATTACTCTACATTAATTCACATTTTATAGGCTGTTTTTAAGAAATGATTTATGCATAGTATGTTATAGTGAACATTATAATCCTTCAGGAAATGCTTTTTTTAAGAAAAATTGTGAATATATATATATATATATATATATATATATATTTATATAAATATATATATATACACACACACATATAATAAAGCATTTGCCATTTCAGTATTTTTTACATGTACAATTCAGTGAATCACGTTTGTCATGTTTTGCAACCAACCACCATAGTTTGTTCCCACATTTTTTTCTTCACCTTTAACATAAATGGATACATCTTTATGTATGAAGTGACACCAGAGTTCTATATTATTCATTTACTTTCATGGTTTTCATATATTGCTATATGTACTTTCACACATGTATATATGCATAGTTAGCCTTTTACTCTGTTGTGCTTTCTAAGTTATAAGAGTTTGTCAATTTATGTTTTTTTTTTTTTTTTTTTGGACTCACTCTTAATTTACCCCAGGTCTTTTGCCCTAGAAAAATATAGTAGGGGAAATAGAACATGGATCATAAAGAATTTTGACTAAACCTAGACCCACTGCCATTAAGTAAATTCTGAGTGATAGCAATCCTGTACAACAGATAAGAACTGCCCCATAGATTTTCGAGGCTGAAAATCTTTATGAAAGCAGAGTGCACATCTTCCTACCACAGAGAAGTTGGTGGGTTCTAACCACTGTTCTTTAGTTCATAATTGATTGTTTTAACCACTGTATTATCAGTGCTCCAGACAAAAGATAAAAAGGCTCCTTTATTATCTACATAGGGAAAAAAGGTTGATACCAGGTTTATAGACCATGATCATTTCAACCTCATATATATAGGTTAGATTGTGTAATTAAATTTGTAGGATCTCTGGTGGCATAGTGCCTAAGTCATTTGATTGCTAACCAGAATGCTGATGGTTCAAATGTACCAGCCACTCCTCAGAAGGAAAACTGGGCAATTGACTTCTGTAGAGATACTGCCTTGGAAACCCAAGGAGAAGTCATTATGAATCGGGACTGAGTTGACGCCAATAAGTTTGTTGTTTTTGGTTTAATTAAACTTTAAGTTTGATAAGTACAAAAAGAAAATCTAATGTAAGTTACACCTTTATTTGTACTTTCTTTTCTGTATGCAAAATAACATTCAATGACTGATTGTGCCTTCTAGTCTACTCTCAGTGATCTATAAATACCCCACTACTTAGTGTCTTAGGAGCTCTGGTAGCATAGTGCCTAAAGTATTTGACTGCTAACCAGAAGGCTGGCAGTTCAAACCCACCAGCCACTCCTCAGAAAGAAGATGGGGCGATCTACTTCTGGAGTGATATTGCCTTGGAAACCCAAGGAGGGGTTGCTATGAGTCAGGGCCAACTCGACGGCACATAACAACAACAACAGCAACTTAGTGTTTACATTATACTCCGCAGGGACACTTGATCTTTGTTCCATATGGTAGCTATCAGTGGGGTTTACTCATGAAGCTACACTCAGCTGGTGGTCAGGCTGGGTGATCCAAGATGATCTTACTCTCATGTCTGTGTCTAGGTGCTACCAGCTGTCTCCTGGCCCATCACTATTCTACTCCAAATGTCCTCATTCTCCACCTGGCCTCTCTGTCAGTAAAGTATTGACTAGTTCTTTACATTGTGGCTGAGATCCAGTGGAGGAAAATTAGAAGGCATACAACAGTTCTTAAAAGCTCCAAAAAAATAAAAAATACAAAAACCAAACTCACTGCTGTTGATTCAGTTCGACTAGCAGCCCCTTCGTTGGGTTTCCAAGGCAGCATCTCTACAGAAATAGATTGCCCAACCTTCCTTCTGAGGAGTGGCTGGTGGGTCTTGAATTTATATACTGTTAATTTTTCCTGTTGGTCAAAAGAAGTCATGATGTAACTGAGATTCACGGGAATGGAGAGTAGGACTCCTACTATAGGAGGAGCAGTGAAATCCCATTACAAAGAGTGATGAATATACCGAGGCTTCGTTCCTTGGAGGTCATTATTGTTACGATCTACCACAATAAAAGTAACTTTGGAATGGGAAAGTTTCCTAAGAGATCTGAATAAAAGCCATGTGATAGATTACATTTATTCTTGATATTAGAAAATGTCTTCTATATGTTAACTGGGAATTAAAAGCAAGAAGTGTAACATTGAAGTATTACAGTAAACCATCTCTCTTTAATTTTTGTACTCTTTGTTCTGTTCTGTAGGTGTATAATCAGTTTCTTTCAGGGCAGGTACAGTAATATTAATCTTTGTATTTCTCCAATCCCTTCTCTCATACCTTTGAATAGATAAGCCCTCCCAATGGTTAAATTTAAGTACCATTAGAAGTAAATAGGTTGGAATAACTCTTTAAATACTAGTAAACTTCCCACCCAATACTGGTTCTTAAGCTACTGATTCAAATGACTATGATGTTTTGGTTAAAATTCTTTGACATGAAGTAAAGTTAGGTTCATTAATATTATACGTAATTTCTCATTTAATTGAAAATTCCTTTTTATATTCAACTCATTAGTTTTAGCACTTCATAGGACAGCAGAACTCTAGCTAAGTTTTTTTTGTTGTTGTTGTTATCGATAACCAATTCATCCCTTTTCTGAATAAATCTAGGGTTTCTTGTCTAAGTTTCCATTCCCTGCTCTCTAGGTTCTGCACTGTAGAATTTTGTAGATTCTAGATTGTAATGCATAGTGGTGGAAGATCTTCCACTGTTCAAATGTAATAATGCTCAAACGTGCCACTGAAATTTTCAACTACTTTTAAAAATATGCACAAAATTATTTGGTGTTTTCAACATGAAATAGTTTGTTTTATTAAATACAAATATATCAAATAATCTACAGGCTTCAATTGTGTATGGTAATTTTTTGGATTGGTAAAAAATAAGGAAACTAAAATTATTTTAAAAACAACTTACAGTAGTAGTGTTTATATGTAAAATAACATCACGATCAGAAGGAATGCTGTTTTAATTACTTCCTCATAGATCCAAAAAATCAAAACCAAACTCATGCCATCGAGTCAATTCTGACTCATAGTGACCCCCACTGGATGTCTGAGACTGCAAATCTTTACAGAAGTAGATCACCCCATTTTCCTTCCCTGGAGCGGATGGTGGGTTTGAACCCCTGACCTTCTGGTTTGCAGCCAGATACCTTATTTACTTTCCCACCAAAACAACAACAATTAAAAAAAAAAAACCAAACTCACTGATGTCAAGTCAGATCCGACTCATCGTTACCCCTCCTTGGGTTTCTGGGGTGATACCACCACAGAAGTAGTTTTTCCCACCTTCCTTCCGAGGAGTGGCTGGTGGGTTTGAACCGCCAGCCTTCTGGTTAGGCACTATGCCACCAGACTGAACAATTATAAAAGAGTCTCATCTTTTTTTTTTTTTTTAAATATTTGTGTTACATAAAATAAGGTACTTATTATTATTTTATTGTGATTTGGGTGAAAATAAGCAGAGCAAATTCACTTTCCATACAGCAGTTCACATACACTTTGTCTCATGACATTGACCACGATTTACCACAATGCAACAGTTCCCCTCCTACTTCCTCCTGATAGTTACGTCTTCCCTGTGTCCATCCCTCCATGCACTCCTGCCCTCTGAGCTGTCTCCCTGTGCATAAGGAGCCCTACTTTCTCCCATGATTGTTCTCTTCAAGGAGTGTATCTACCTCAGGTAAATGTTCAGCTCATATGCCTGTCTGTTGTTTGGCTGGAAGCCACAGGCATGCGTTCAGTTCCAGACCTGAGGGGCAGCTAGGGGCCATAGTCTCAGTGGTTCCACCACACTCTATCAGACCAGCAAACCTGGTCCCCTTTTTTGTTTCTCCAAATGATTTTGAGTTTTGTTCCACATTGTTTTCCCTCTCTATCCAGGATATCTTCTGTGTAGATCCCCTTCCAAGTGTTTGACAGTACTAACTGGGCACCATCTAGTTCTTCTGGTCTCGTAGTCATATAGGCTGAGGATTGCGTGGTGTACCAGTCTCTCGGACTCATTGTTTCCATGAATTTTTAGTTTTCTTCATTCTTCTTTGCTCTGGACGAGGAGAGTCCCATCATTGCATCTAGATGACAGCTTGCAAGCTTTTAAGATCCCAATCACTACTTGCCAAAGTAGAAGGTGGAACAGTGTTTTGTGTAGTATGTTATGCCAGTTGAGCTTGATGTCCTCCGTGAAGAGTCTCATCTTTATTGAACACATGGAATGATTTAAATTTAAGTTGTATTTTTTCTATTCATTTTTAGAAATATAAAGAAAAAGACAAACATAAACAAAAACACAAGAAGCAACCTGAACCGTCACCTGCATTAGTTCCATCCTTGACTGTTACTACAGAAAAAGTAAGTGTCATATTTTGTTTTGTATGATAAGTAGTTATGTACTAATTGCTGTCCTTTACATCTAAGAAATATTTTCATTCCTGGTATTCTGATTCCCTCTAACTTTTCCCACTTCTCCAACTCTACATCAGACATTTAGTATTTCCATTTCTTAGTCTTTTATTTTATCACCTGCTTACTCTAAACCCTTATATAAAGAACCTTAAGCAAGGATAAGAAGGGGAGATACATTTGAAATTAAGAACTTTACCTGTTGAGTTCTCTTCACCCATTTGTGATTTTGAATTTTGGGTTCACCATTTATTGAGTTCTTAGGAATTTAACTTCTCTACAGCTAAATCTAATTTACTGTAATGTGAGGAAAATAATGATTGGAATTGAATGAAATAATATTTGTAAAGCAATTATAACAGTATCTGGTTCATAGCATTAATTGAAGCCAATCAGGATTATTATGCAGTACTTAAAAATTATTGTTGTTATATGCCGTCGAGTCAGCCCCGACTCATAGTGACCCCTTCTTGGGTTCACAAGGCGGTATCACTACGGAAGTAGGATTGCCCAACCTTCCTTCTGAATTAGAAATGATAAAACTTTAGTTTAAAATAATATATTTCTTGGTCTTTACAGTCAAATAACAGGAGTCTGGTGGCACAAAGCCTAAGGCATTTGACTACTAACCTGAAGGTTGGCAGTTCATAACCACCAGCCACTCCACAGAAAGAAGACAGGGCAGTCGTACTTCCGTAAAGATTTACCGCCTTGGAAGCACAATGAAGGTTGCTGTGAGTTGGAGTCTACTCAGTGGCAGTGGGTTTTTTTTTTTTAATAGTCAAATTACATGGAGAAAGGAATGTTTTAGCGCATGTGCACTATTGACAAAGTGCATCAATACCCAGTCCATTAAAATCAAATCTATTGATGTTGTGTTGATTCTGGTTCATAGTGACCCTATAGGACAGGGTAGAATTGCCCCATAGGGTTTCCAAGGTTGTAATCTTCATGGAAGCATACTTTCACATCTTCTTCCTGGGAACAGCTGGTTGGTTCAGACTGCTCTCCTTTTATTTAGCACCCAAGCACTTAACTACTATGCATCCCTGCTAGGCTCCTTGTTACATACCCAATTAGAAAATTATAATATGAAAAATGACATAGAAATACTTATTTTTCAATAATTTTATACTGTGATGGTTTATATGTTACTTTTATATTGGAAGCTATGCTGCTGGTATTTCAGATACCAGCGTGATCACCTGTGGTGGACAGCTTTCATCAGGGCTTCCAGACTAAAACAGGCAAGAAAAAAGGACCTGAGGATCTACTTCTGGAAAGTGGCTAATGAAAACTCCACAGATCACAACAGAATATTGTCCGATACTGTGCTGGAAGATGAGTCCCATCAGTTGTACACATAATACACAATGGCCACAAGAGTGGACTTAAGCATACTAAAGACTGTGAAGATGGGGCAGGACCAGGCAATGTTTTGTTCTTTTGTAGGTGGGGTTGACCTAACAGCAGCTAATTATAAAAACAGTATTACAGAGATTATTGCATTTGAAAAATCACATTAAAATAATCTTCATCCTTGCATTTATTCAGAAAATATAAATATATTTGTTAGTGCTAGTTATTGTCCTAATACTGATAGAGGACAAAACAGTAATTTATACCCTTGTGGAAAGTCCCCTCTACTTGGGAGTGTCATACCAAAGACATGTCAGTTATGTAATAGATGGTGGAAAGGGCTTTGGAAAAAAATAGGTAAAACAGAGGAAGGTGGGATTCATGGTGCCAGAATGCAGTGACAAGTGGTATGCTCAGTAGGGTGATTAGTGTTAGCCTAAGCAGAAAAGGTGACTTTTAGGCTGGGACCCTGCTGTGTTTGTGTAGGCAGTTATATATTTATGAGGTTAAAGAGCTTTTCAGGCATAAGCAATAGCTTGTGCAGTGTTCCTATGGTTGTAAGAATTCCTGATGTCTTCTAGTAACAGCAAGGAGGCCAGAGTAGCTGGCACAGAGTTAGCAACAGGGGATTGCAGTAGGTGATAAGGTGGGCAGGGTGAGGCACCAATCATAGGGGCCATATAACCCAGTGTAAGAGCTTTATTTTTTAGCTTGGGTGAAATGAGAAGTATTATGGGGTTCTGAACTGAGAGTAACATGATTTGACATGGATTTTCAAAGGACTTCTAGCTACTTCATTGTGGATAGACTGTAAAGAGTCAAGAATCGAAGCAGAGAGGTCATTAGGAAGTTATTGCAATAATCCAGAGAGAGATGATGCAGCACTGGAGCGGGGAGGTGGTGAGAGGTGATCAGATTTTGTGTACACCTGACTTTCTTATAGATAAAATGAGAGATGTAAGGGGGAAATAGAAGATCTAAAGTTGATTCCGAGGATTTTGCTCTAGATAACTAGAAGGAATAGAGTTGCTGCTAACAAAGATGAGAAAAACTATGGGTGTATAGTTTGAAGGGGAAGATCAGGAATTTAGGTTTGGCTGTTCTATAAGTTTTCTATTGCTTCCAGAACAAATTACTAAAACTTTAGCATTTTTAAATGGGGATTTGAACTGGTTCATTCTGGTTCTGCCCCCTGCTCAGAAATTACCTTTCCACCCCAGATATATTGAATCACAGTCACCTGGGATCTTGTTAATATGTAGATTCTGATTCAGTATATCTATGGTGAAAAGGCAAATTCTCTACAGGGGGTCAAACTGGAATGAAATCAGTTTGAAGCCCTGGTTTAAAAGAATACGTTTATTACCTCACTGTTCTGTAGGCATGGAGCCCTGGTGGAAGCAGTGGTTAAGCAGTGCGCTGCTAGCTGAAAGGGTCAACAGTTGGAACTCTCCAGCCTCTCCATGGTAGAAAAATTTGGCAGTTTCCTTCCGTAAATATTTACAACCATAGAAACCCTCTGGGGCAGCTCTACTCTGACCTATAGAGTCGCTGTAAGTCAGAATCACCTTTACGTAGTAGGATTGTTTTTAGTTTGGTATACTGTAGGCCAGAAATGTGGGTGAGCTCAAGTGGTTCCTGTGTTCTAGGTTTCTCAGGTCATTTGAAAAGATTTTCTAGATGTTTAGATAAAATCTTTAAAAGTAGTGGAGAGTTACTGCTTTAATGGGTACAGAGTTTCTGTTTGTAGTGATAAAATTTTTATAAATAAATAGGATGATATTGAACAACATTATGAATGTAATTAATGCCACCTAATTGTACACTTAAAAATGGTTACAGTGGCAACTTATTCTTTACATGTATTTATAACCAAAAGAAAAGGTCGCTTAGAAGTAAGATGTTAGAGAATAACAAAGAACTAGTGTTAGAGAATAATAGTAACCTCAGTAGCCTATGGTCCTAAGGCAGAAGTCAGAAAATCTATTCTGTCAGGGTCAGTTAGTAAGTATTTTAGACTTTGTAGGCCCATATTGACTTTTCTAGTATTCAACTCTGCTGTTGTAGCACAGAAATTGTCATAGAGAGTACATAAATAAATGGGCGTGGCTGGGTTCAAAGAAAACTTTATTTATGGAAATAGAAACTTGATTTTGTATAATTTTCACGTCATGAAATAGTCTTCTTTTGATTTTTTCCCCCCCACTCATTTAACAATATAAAAACTCATGCTTAGTACTGGATCTGTGGAAAAACAGATGATAGCCTGAGGGCTTGTATTTTGTCAAATCTTCCTTAAAAGTTTGTAATTACTATAACAGTGAAATTTGTTGTGTTGTTAAGTGCCCTTCAGATGGTTCTAACTCACAGGGATCCTATGTACAATAGCACAAAACACTACTAAGTCCTGCACTAGCCTCACATTTGTTGCTGTTTGAGCCCATTGTTGCAGCCATTGTGTCAGTCGTTCTCATTGAGGGTATTTTTGCTGACCCTCTACTTTCAAGCATGATGATGTTCTCCAGGGACTTGTCCCTTCTGATAACATGTCCAAATAAAGTGAATGAAGTCTTGCCATAAGGAACTTTCCGGTTGTACTTCTTCCAAGATAGATTTTTTGCTCTTCTGGCAGTCCATGGTGTGTTCAATATTCTTCGACAGCACTGTGATTCAAAAGCATCGATTCTTCTCCCTTATTCATTGTCCAGCTTTTGCAGGCATGTGAGGTCCCTGAAGATACCATGGCTAGGGTCAGACACGCCTTATTCTTCAAGTGACATCTTTGCACCTTAACACTCTAAACAGGTCTTTAGCAGCACATTTGAGCAATGCAATAAGTTGTTTGATTTCTTGACTGCTGCTTCCATGCTCACTGATTGTGAATCCAAGTAAAATAAAATAATTGACATTTATCATGATGTTGCTTATTGATCCACTTGTGAGGATTTTTGTTTTCTTTACGTTGAGTTATAAGCCATACTTTAGTCTTTATCTTCATCAGTTATCTTCTTCAAATTCTCTTCCCTTTCAGCAAGCAAAGTTTTGTCATCTGCATATTAGAGGTTGTTAATGAGTCTTTCTCACAAGATGCCGTTTTCTTCTTCATGTAGTCCACCTTCTTGGATTCTTTGCTCAGCGTACAGATTGAATAAGTATGGTGAAATAATCAACGATAGTTAAACTTATTTGGTGATAAGGTTTGGAGATAATGGTACTCGTAGCTGTAGGGTTTTAGGGAGAGGGTGGTTTAAAGTCAGGTTTGAGGAACAAGGAAACCTATCTTCCGTATCTAGTTGTACAAGAGGTATGGGAGTAAAAACCCTTTTTCTTCTAGGCAATTCTGAATCATAGTGACTCTATCAGACAGAGTAGAAGTGCCCCTGAGGATTTCTTAGGCTCCAAATCTTTATGGAAGCATACTACTACATCTTTGTCCTGTGGAGAGGCTAGTGGATTTGAGCCACAGATCTTTCACATAGCAGCTGAACACATAAATACTTGAGCCACCAGGGCTTCTTGTAAGACTAAAGTAGCCATTTACTTGAGATTGCTACAGGGCAGGCAGTGTTTTTAGGGCTGTCTAGGTTTAGTCAGCCGAAAGGATTAGGTGAGGAGAGGAAACTCAGGCCCGCCCAGAGTAGCAGGCCGGAAGAGCAGGAGAAAGAGGATAAAAGCCAGGAACTCGGACAGAAGAGCAGTTAGCCCCAGGGTTACAGGTGAGGAGAGACAACACAGTGACACCCAAAGTAGCCAGTGAGAAGAGCAGGAGAAGGGAATTAAAAGCCAGGAAGCAGAGAGAAGAGCAATCAGGCGAAGGGATTAGGTGAGGAGAGGAAACTCAGGCCCGCCCAAAGCAGCAGGACCGGAGAGCCGGAGAAAGGGGATAAAAGCCCGGATCCTGGACAGAGGAACAGTCAGCCCCAGGGACAACTCAGGGACGCACAAAGCAGCAGGGCAGAAAAGCAGGAGAAAGGGGATTAAAAGCCAGGAAGCCAGACAGAGGTACAGTCAGCCACAGGGACCCAGTTGGGGGTGATACGAGAGGTCTCCAAAAGCAAGACAAACTTGTCTGTCGGTTTGTCCTACTATGGTGACATACAGACTTGAGTTTTGAGGCTGAGCCTCTGGTGTTGAAAAACCCAGCGAGATGCACCTGGTGCACAGGTAACAGCCCAGCTTGTAGACTGAGACAGACTAGGAAAAAGGAAGAGGCCGTCCACTTCT
>NW_006921622.1:9891655-9895403 GCF_000298275.1 Orycteropus afer afer
AGATGGATTGACATGGTGGCTGCAATGATGGGCTCAAATATAGCCGGGATTGTGGGGCTGGCGCGGGATCGGGCAGTGTTTCGTTCTACTGTGCATGGGGTCGCTATGAGTTGGAAACGACTCGACGGCACTTAACAACAACAGCAACAGGTTTTAGTTGAGAAGTTCTGGTGGCATGGTGGGTAAGGTATTTGGCTGCTAACCAGAAGTTCAGTGGTTTAACCTACCAGGGACTCTGTGGAAGGAAGGTGAAGCAATCTGCTTTCGTAAAGATTGACAGTATTGGAAACCCAATGGAGGTCTCTGTGAGTCAAATCAACTCAGTGACAGTGGGTTTGGGATTTTGTTTTTGTTTGTTTGTTTAGATTTTGGTGAGAGTAAGAATGTGAATGGACTGTCCAGAGAAAAGAATGTGTAGATAGCAGATGATCCTGAGTTCCAGAGGAAACAATGGAAGGTTTTCAGCTACTGCGGAGAGGACATAGTATAGACATACTAGCAGATATTCATAGCTATGTGAGGTTGTGAGGTCTGACCTGGTAGTCTGGGGTTTGTTTTGTGACTAATTAAACATGGATAAATTCATAATCAGATTAACTCTGGTAGATTTCAGCTAAATAGTGGTTGTGAGGCTGAGGCCAGGAGTGTTTGAAGACACAGGGTGGAGGGTAGTATTAAAGGCTTCTTCTTAATCCTCTGTGTGGAGTTTAGAATCCTTGAGTTATTGAAACAATGGAGAGCAGCTCTGTTTTTTATTCCATTCAGGAGGCAGATGTTACTTTACTGTTGGTTCTCCACGCTCTTTCTCACTTTGCAGTTGTTCTTTCATTTAGGCTTTTTAGGACTGTGTGGCTTTTCCCTAATTTCCTCAATTTACATTGTTTCTGAGCATTCCTTATGGTTTCGCTTTTTTCCATAGTACTCATAGAAGAGAATATTGCCAAAGAAAGATAAAGGGAGAATCAAAATTGAACCTGATACCTTTTCAGATGTGACGTTTTACTTAAGTGTTCCTTTGTATCATTATTAGAAGATTTAGTAGTTGTTTCTGATCACCATTGCAAATAGCTAACAATTTTTAGTCTTTTTAATTCTGGGTTGGTTTCACCTAAACTCCAAGCATTTCTTTTTCAGAGGTTTTTCTGTGTTCCAAAGATATTTGATCAGAGATTTTTTTCAGCCTTTTGTTCTTACTCGCTTCATAGATGTGGGTAAAGGAAAGGTTTTAAGTATATCCTTTGAATTAGCTATTTCATTTTAAATGGATTTTTAAGACTTTTTGAAAGTTTTTTAAAAAAAGTTTTCCTGTAAAATAAATCAACAGATGTTTCTTTTAATGTTAACTTTAAAATATGTTTCCATAAAGATCAAGTTTTTTACAATACTGACAACTGTAGGTTATAATCAAATTCAAGTGTCTGTTTATCCACTCTATTTTTATTAGAAATCGGTCTGTTTCATTATTTCCCTATATTATTCGATAGCAGACAGTTACTTTTGAATGCTAATCTTTTTTAACCCCAAGTAAAACTTCACTTTGAAGAAAATTCTCACATACATACAATGCACATAATTAAATCATCTTATGAAAATAAAGGTATTCAGAAGTTTATTGTGTCACAAATACATGGAACCTTTTTTTAAATTTTATTGAGGTATAATTGACATACAATAAATTGCACATACTTAAAGTGGACCATTTGATAAGTTTGGACATATGTACACACTGGTGAAAACATCACCACTATCACTGATGAAAGTTTCCTTGTGACGTACTGTATTCCACCTTTCCCTATCCTACCACCACACTCCTATCCAGGCAACTACTGTTCTACTCTCTGTCACTGTGAGTTAGGTTAAATTTTCTATAATATTAGAAAATGGAGACATAAAGTATGTGCCCTTTTCATGACTTTTTTCATTAAGCATAATTATTTTGAGATTCATCCATGTTGTATGTATTAGTAATTAATTCATTTTTTTTATTGCTAACTTGTATTCTGTTGTGTGGCTATACCATAATTTGTTTATCCACTCAAGTTTGATGGCCATTTTTGTTGTTTTCTGTATTTTTATTATTACAAATAAAGCTACTCTGTCCATTTCATGTTGTAATTTTAATTTGCATTCCACTAATAACTAATTAGAAACCTTGGTGTCACAACAGTTGAGCCCTTCACTTCTAAGTAAAAGGTTGGTGGTTTCAACCTACCCAGAGGCTCCTTAAGCAGCTCTGGTGGTGGTGGTGGTGTTGTTATTTGCCATCGAGTCGGCTCCGACTCATAGCGACCCCTCCTTGGGTTTCCCAGGCAGTATCACTACAGAAGTTGGAATGCCCAACCTTCCTTCCAAGGATTGGCTGGTGGTTTGAACCTCCAGCCTTCTGGTTAGCAGTCAAGTGCCTTAGGTACTATGCTACCAGAGCTCTTAAGCAGCTCTGGTAGTCCATTGTTAAAGCACTCAGCTGCTAACCAAAAGATTAGAGGTTCAAACCCACCAGCCACTCCACAGGAGAAAGATGAGAAGATCTGCTGAAAAGATTTACAGCCTTAGAAACTCAGTGGGGCAGGTTTCCTCTGCCCTATAGTGTTACTGTGAGTCAAAGTTGACTCAATGGCAGTGGGTTTGAGGCTCCTGGGGAGAGGCTCCTTGGGAGAAAAAGCTGGTGATCTGTTCCTGTAAAGATTACAGCCTACCAGCTAACAAACACATGAAGAAATTCTTGCAGTCATTAGCCATGAGAGAGATACAAATCAATACAATGAGAGTATCATCTCACCCCAGTATTAAATATAGCGGAGTTAAAAAATAAACAGAAAACAATAAATGCTGGCTAGCGTATGGAGAGGCTGGAATGGAACCCTCATATACTGGTTGGTGGGACTATAAAGTGCTGCAGTCACTTTGGAAAATGGTGTGGGCCTTCCTTAAAAAGCTGGAAATAGAATACCATATGATTCAGCAATCCCACTAAGTATGTATTTTAAAGGAGTAAGCTATGACACAAACAGTTACATATGCCTACCCATTTTCGTCACAGCACTATTCACAATAGCAAAAAGTTGGAATCAACCTAAATACCCATCGGTGGAGGAATGGTTGGATGAACTATGGTATATACACATAATGGAATACTATGCAACATGAAAGAACAATGATGAATCTATGAAACATCTGTTAAACATGGATGAATATAGAGGACATCATGATAAGTGAAATTAATTACAAAAAGACAAATTTTGTATGAGATGACTATCGTGAAAAGTTAAGTAAAGGTTTTTACCCAAAAAGAAATATTTTTTGATCATTACCAGGGATGGGGAAGAGAAGCTGTCTTAAGTTGTGTTCTTTAGAGGAGCAAAACCAGTGATGATAATATAGAAAGAGGGTAACAGAAATTTATCTCAAGAAAATGGCTCACGGATTGCTCCACCTTCCGTCCGAGGAGTGGGCTGGTGGGTTTGAACTGCCAGCTTTCTGGTTAGCAGTCAAGTGCTTTAGGCACTATGCTACCAGAGCTCCCATGGAGTGGCTAGTGGATTCAAATCACCAGCATTCTGGTGAGCAGATGAGAGTGCTTAACCACTGCAGAACCAGGGCTCCTTCCCTGTAAAGATTACAGCTTAAGAAACCCTATGGGGGAGTTCAGGCAAGATGGCGGACTAGGCAGAAAGGCTGCACAGACCCTCTTCAACAAAGAAAAGGGAAACCAATTAACACAGACACAGAAGATAATCTTGGACCCCTG
>NW_006921622.1:9922206-9948849 GCF_000298275.1 Orycteropus afer afer
AAGGCTCAGGGGTCCAAGATTATCTTCTGTGTCTGTGTTAATTGGTTTCCCTTTTCTTTGTTGAAGAAGGTCTGTGCAATCCTTCTGCCTAGTCCTCCATCTTGCCCCTCCTCCTCCAATACGTATTTTTTGAAATACAGTCTATAACAGTCTGGCTAGATGTTTATGAATCTTTTAATCTTCTCAATTAGTCAGTTCTGTTAATTTCCAATATGATCTTTGTTTTTTTTCCTCTATTCTACTGCTTGCTTTTCTCATTTCTTAAGATAGTCTGATGAAATTTGAGACCTTTTTTTTTTCAATATCTCTTTGTATTATATGCATCCTTTAAAATTTGAGACTGTTTTCTGTGGATTTGTTAAGTGTTTAGTGTTAAAAGAATATGTATTCATTCTGCTGTTATGTAAGTTTTGTTTTTCTGTAAATGTCTTTTACATCAAGTTGGTTTATATTGTTAAATTTTCTATATCTGTACTGATTTTCTGTCTACTTTTGTCCATTATTTGAAAGAATACAGACGATTTTTACTGTAATTGTGAATTTTGCTATGTGTCTTTTTTTCTGTTTTATCAGTTTTTTCCTTCATTTATTTTGTGGTATCTTATTAGATCTTAGGGACTGAGGAGCTCTGGTGGTACAGTGCCTAAGGCATTTGACTGGTAAGTAGAAGGTTGGTGGCTCAAACCTACTCCACCAAAGGAAGATAAGGCAGTCTGTTTCCATAAAGATATACCACCTTGAAAACCCAAAAGGGGTCGCTATGACTTAGAATTGACTCTGTGGCAATGATTTTGGTTTTTACTTAGGTGCAGACATAATTTAAGTATTTTATATCTTCCTAATGAGTAGATCTCTTTATTCTTGGAAATATTCTTTGTTCTGAAATCTACTTTGCTGAGATTAAGGTAGCCATTTCAAGTTTCTTTTTGTTAGTATTTGTATATTTCTTTTTTTATATTTTAATATCTTTTTCACATACTTTCTCTTTGTGGTGTTGTATCTAAAGTACGTTTCTTATAAGTTGTTTATATTTAGATCTCACTTCCCTACATGTACATTCTGTCAGTTTGTGCTGTTGTATCAGTGCGTTTAGATTATTTAACATTTAATATGATTATTGATAGGGTTGTGTTTAAATTTAACATTATTACTGCTATATGCCTATCGTTCCTCCCGCCCTCTCTTTTTTGGATTAGGTATTTTTTATGATTCAGTTTTCTCTTTGCTATATTATTTTATTGGTTGTTTTTGGGCCTAATAGTATGTATCTTTGATTTATTAGAGTCTAACTTCAAGTAATGTTGTACCACTTCATGTATAATGTCAGAACTGTAGAGCATTATACTTCCATTCCTCCCCTTTTGGCTTTTGTGTGAATTTTTTATTATAATTTTTGTTTGCAACATAGGTTGTATACCCCATAATTCATTCTTTTAATTTTTTTTTTCTCTAAATCACAATTATCTTTTAAAGAGATTTAAAAAGTAAAAATGTTTAACATTTACCTGTATAGTTACTGGTACTAGTGCTTTTCCTTCCTTTATGTAGATCCACATTTCATTATTTTAACTCTCTGTAAAGGACATCTTTTAACATTTATTATAGTGTTAGTCTGCTGGTGATTAGTTCCTTTAGTTTCTATATCTGAAAAAGTTTTTATTTTGCATTTATTTTTGAAAAATACTTTGGCTGACTACAGCATCCTAGGTTGATAGTTTGTTTCTGTTAGTACTTTAAAGATTTTGCTCTTCTGTGTTCTAGCTTGCAGTGTTTCCTGGGAGAAATAAGCTGTCATCTTTATTTGTGCCTTTGCATGTAAGACATCTGTTTTTCTTCTGGCTTCTTTTAAAATTTTCTCTTTTCATTGGTTTTTATTAATAAGCAGTTTGATTATGATGCACATTCGTACAGTTTTTTTCTTGTTTCTTGTGCTTGAGGTTAATTGAGCTTCTTATATCAGTGAGTCGATACCTCACTGGTGTCAAGTTGGATCCGATTCATAGCGACCCCTCCTTGGGTTTCCAAAGCCTTATCAGTACCGTAGTAGATTGCCCAACCTGCCTTCCGAAGAGTGGATTTGAACCACTAGACTTCTGGTTAGCAGTCAAGTGCCTTAGGCACTATGCCACCAGAGTTCCTAGTGAGTCTATGTTGTTGTTGTTATGTGCCATCAAGTAGGACCCGACTCATCACGACCTCTCCTTGGATTTCCGAGGCAGTATCACTACGGAAGCAGATTGCCCAACTTTCCTCCCGAGGAATGAGTCTATAGTTTTCATTAAATATATACTTTTTCCTGTTATTATTTCTTCAGGGATTTTTCTGGGGAGGGTACTCACCCCCTACTTTTGAGTATTCCATCACATGTAAATTAGGCCACTTGCAGTTGTCCATAGCTTATTATACTTCTTTTATAAGTTTATTTTCTCTGTGCTTTATGTTGGACAGTTTCTGTGCTTTGTTCTCAAAGTTATGGTGAGTGAAAAAATATGTGGTTTTATGATACACTTGAATAGTATAGAATTTTATTTTAAAAATATGATCAGCATATCATGTTTCATCTTGGTGGTTAATGACACAGCTATTTATCCTCCCTTTGCCTCTTTCTCTCACTGTAATGTGGATAACTGAGCCTTACAGAATAATCTAAGGCAATCATACCTTTAAAATAAAATTATAACTGCCATTTCTTTGGTTACTATTATAGAGTCCTTTTAAAAAAAATTTTGGGAAGTATTAAATACATTCTGTTCCCAATTAATGCTATTTAGTTAGTGTTTTGGAGTTACAGCTTATCTGAGGATTAATAATTGTAGGTAGCCAGTAAAGAAAACAACCTTGCATATTCAGAATTACCCTTTTAAAAAAAGTTCCTTAAGTTGCCTGCAAATCTCAGTATTAAGCAAAGTACTTATGTACCACTTTAGAGACTGTAAGTATGCTCACATATCCCCTTTTATCTTTGGTGGAAAAAGAAAAAGACCACATTTTCTTCAACTGAGTATAAATGAAGTAGTTGGTTTGCATTTTATAGGCCAAGTTACATGAAAAATAAGTAATTTTAAACCCCAGAATCACACTCAACAGTGAGATGCTCGTACTATGAGAGACATTTAGGATGTGAAATGGACTGAGCAAACAACAGATTTGTGACTTTGGTTCCTGGTTTTATTGTTTTGCCTCTTTGAGCACTCTCCTACCTTCTCTTCTCACTTTTCTCTTCTTCCTTGCTTTTTAACTTTTCTGTTTATATAAGGGTATTTTACCATAAGTAGCATTGGATATATATATATACTGTTAGTATGGTAAGCTGAAATTCATTTTTTCCTTACTACCAAACCTCTGATATCCTTTGAAACTTAGAAGTGTGGAATTTTTTTTTTTTTAATGTTTATATATGGTTTTATTTAATGTGATTTTTGCTACTGGATTTTGCTAAATTTTCATTCATAGCTTTTTGTTATGCTTTTTCCTGCAGTTGTCACATTTTTGTTGAGTTTGTGGATAAGTTTTTAATTCACAGAATGAGCAAGGACATTCCATGAAATGAAGGGGAAAATTGACTAATCCTAATTTAGACTGATATGTGGAAGTGAATAGTATATTTCCACTTCCAGTACACCATTTAGTTATCTCTCCTCCTCTTATTTGCTACATGAGCAAAGTACATGAGTGAAGTATATCATTGGCGTTTCTTTAGATGACTTTTAACCTTTATTAGGTTATTTAGAGTCAGATAAATGTAGGATGGAAGACTCTCAGTATCAGATCAAACTATTGGGAAAAAAATTCTTGAAAACTTGTGATGGGGTTATTTCCAAATTGACTTGCTAGCATAGAAAACTAGCCTTGAAGAAGCTTAACTTAAATCTGATTGGTTTGTTATTTAAGTTTTTTAATTTACTAAACTCACTTTGAAGCATTTTGTGATAATTTGTAACTTACAATTTAGCATAATAGTTACGAGTTTGTTATGACATAATGTTTCTAGTATTTGATGATATAAGTCTGGTATTGGTAGTGAGATGATGGGAGAAGGTGCCCCAGGGGACAAGTATTTCTTGTAAAGATTTAGTCTTCAAAATATTTGACCTCTTAATCTTCTTTTTTTGAACATTAATTTTACTTAAAACACCAACCATTTTTAATCCGGATTTTATGGTGTCAGTTTCTCAATTTTCAAATTTATTCGACAGTTTGTGTTGAGAGATGGATATGTGTGGGTAATTTCAGTTTTGTGTATTTTCAGACTTTTCATTTATCACACCAGATAATTAAGATAATGTATTTTAGGAAAAAAGTCATTTATTCATTCATTTAACATAAATTTATTGCTTGCTATGTATTGGCACTGTCATAGGTACTTCAGATATTTTAGGGAATTTAACAAGATCCTGATCCTGTGAACTTTACACACATTTCATTTTGAAGCATGTTGATTAACATATACCTGGTATACAACACATTTTCATAATCATTTAATTTGTCTTTATTTGGACATGTTGTTGTTGTTGTTATGTGCCGTCGAGTAGGACCAGACTCATAGTGACCCCTCCTTGGGTTTCCGAGGCAGTATCACTATGGAGGTAGATTGCCCAACCTTCCTTCTGAGGAGTGCCTAGTGGGTTTGAACCGCCAGCCTTCTGGTTAGCAGTCAAATGCCTTAGGCACTACGCATTAAAATGGAGCTTTGGTGATGTAGTGGTTAAGGCATTTGGGTACTGTCCAAAAGGTCAGTGGTTCAAACCCTCCAGCCATTCCGCAGAAGAGATATGAGGCAGTCTGCTTCCCTAAAGATTTACAGCCTTGGAAACTGAATGGGGGTTCACCATGAGTCAAGAGTCGACTCATTGGCAGTGAGTTTGGTTTCGTATTAAAAATTATTATTCAACACTGGAAGCTAATTGTTTAAACAAATCTTCTTTTTTTTTTTTTAGTATTTAGATCAAGGGATGATTGAGTCCATTTTGGTGTAAAATAATGTTTAATTTTTATAAATATTAACTCTACAGAATACTTTATATGGTTTCTGTCTTAAGGGCTTTAATCTGTGTCATATTAAAAAGCAGCCCTCATCTGAGTTCTTTAAAATTGAATTCTTGATCTGTCCTAAGCTAACCAGTTGCCATTGAATAGATTCTGGCTTTTATAGCTATGTGTATAGATTTGTACCACCCTACTTCTCTTAAATTATCACCTTCCTATGCTGAACACTAAAGCGGATTTTAATTTCATGTCTAGGAAGTAATATATTTCTTATTGAAAATGTTGTTTGAGAAATTCATGCTTCCAGTACTACTATTGGTCTGGCCACCTAATATATATGATTAATACTGTAGACTGTTAACTGTAATTATAGCCATACTATAAACTGCAAACTACATTTTTCTAGAAATAAAAGTAGTTACACTGAGTTTAAAATATTGCCTTTATATGGTTTCTTGGGTACACTGGCTTATTTTTAGAGCTGTATCTTTCATACAGGTATCTTACACTGTCCAGTAATTATTTAATATTATTTATTTGCCATCTACTTTTTTCTGTAGCCAAAATGTAATTAGTTCTTTCTCCTTTTACTTCCTTTTCTGAATCAAAATGTTAGACTTATACAAGCACTAGCAGCAACTCTATGTCAGGATCATTGAAGCGCTTGGAAGATACTGCAGCACGATTTACAAATGCAAATTTCCAGGAAGTCTCTGCCCATACCTCTAGTGGAAAAGATGTTTCAGAGGCTAGAGGGTCAGAGGGAAAAGGGAAGAAATCTTCAGCTCACAGCTCAGGTCAAAGGGGAAGAAAGCCTGGTGGTGGAAGAAATCCAGGAACGACTGTGTCAGCAGCTAGTCCTTTTCAGCAAGGTATTAATTATATTACAGCTAAAAATACTTGTTCTTATGATGGTCAATACTAGTTAAGTTTTTTAAAAGAGTTTGTCTTTTATTTATAATTAATGGATCTCTTTGTGGTCATTAAATGATGAGTAAGATTACTTCAGAGACTAGTATGTTTTGTTAAAATGTTTCTGGGACCTTTGTTTTCTTTTTATGTTCTGCTATATGCATCCAAAGTTGAACTGTACTTTAATGTTAAATAGATATGAATAAAGTTTACAGTTGAGGAGAAAAATCAGTAAAAGCTGGAGTTTTCCTTTGTGCTCTGTAGAACATTCATTCTTTTCTATTGTTTTTATTTCCAATTAAACATTAATTAAAACAGTTAAGGTATACCTTTTTAGTAGGCAGAGAGTACAGTGTAATAATATACATAGTACTGAGGGGATCTACACTGTTCTCAGTTACTGAGTAAATACTGCATTTATTTTAAAACTGAAATTAAGGTAGAATTTTGGTAGGCCAATGCTAGATGTAGCTGGTGAAAGATAGAATGCTCAGTTAAATTTGAATTTAAGATAAGCAATAAGGTTTTAGTATAAGTATGTCTCAAATATTTAATGGGACATACTTACAGTGAAAAATAATTTGTTGTTTAACTGATAATCAAAATAATTGGGCATGCCATATTTTTCATGGCAGCCATATTTGATGGAGAACAGACTAGCTCACCTAAATTCTAGAATACATTAGTCCTATATTCCAGGTTTTTACTTTCTGTTATGTTTAAAGATGAGCATGAGCATTTCTAGATACATAAAAGTAAAAACTTTTAAAGGAAAATACGTTAGTAAAGTATGCAATAAATGCTTTTTCTTATTTTTTTCTTTGCTTAGCAATAAATGAGGGGGGCAATTATGTTTCATAAACCTGCTCAAGCTTCTGTTAATAATAAAAATTATACCCAAAATTTAGTGAATTGTAATTTGAATATGTAGAGAGATTACTTATGTCTGTTAACTTCTTATTTATTCATAATTTATATAAACAGTTATTTTGGACTTGGATATTTTCAAGTCTTAGTTTTTGTGTTTATTTGTTTTTGCTTTCCACTACAAAAAACTAGACAAAATAAAATGCCACATTTACAGTTTTATTTTACGAAAATTTACAGTTTACACGTTTACATTTGTTATTGTTACATCATTTTTTAAAATAAAATCTTAATTTTTAATGTAACTTTATGTAAGTCACGTTATGAATGTTACTAGGGCAATTTAGCCAGCACTTCCTTTGTAATTAAGACTCTTTTTTTCCACTGTTAAAATTGCATTTTTGAGTTTTTAATCTATCTGAAGTACTAAGGACCCCTGTTTAAGTGAAGTGGGTAAATGCTTTGATGCTCAACCAAGAGGTCAGTGGTTCAAACCCATCAGCTGCTCCATGGGAGAAGGATGTGACACTCTACTTCCATAAAGATTTACAGCCTTGGAAACCCTTTTGGGCAGTTGTACTCTTTCCTACAAGGTTGCTATGAGACAGAATTAACTTGATGGCACCCAGTAACAACAAAGTACTAATTCATTGAGAAGTAGCTCTGGTAGCGTAGTGTGTAAGGCATTTGACTGCTAACCAGAAGGCTGGTGGTTCACATCCACCAGCCACTCCTCAGAAGGAAGATGGGGTGATTTACTTCTGTAGTGATATTGCCTCAGAAACCCAAGGAGGGGTTGCTCTGAGTCAGATCCAACTCAACCACAGTGAGTTTTTTTAGTTTTGAGTAATTTTATTTAGAAAAGAAGTCTTTTATTTTCTTGGACCTTTGCAACATTGAAGAATCCTTTTGATCCTCCATTAAGTCATAGTAGTGAATGTGTTATGTTTTCATAACTTAGGTTATATTCTATAAAAATATTAAATGTTAAAACTTAAAGGTAGGGAATTTGAGATTTCTGTTTCAGTTTTTTATAAAATAAATAAGCATTTTAAGTATTATATTTACTAAATATTTTAAAGTATTTGCTACACTGTAGTAAGCTTTTAACACCAGCTGCAAAAACAAAATGTAGAAAAAAGACAGATGGTGACAGAGCAGAGTGAATGAGAAGGAACTTCTTTATAGCTGTTAATTAAATGGCAAATTGCAGTCATCATTTAATGACTTATGTAATGTAAATTATAAAATAAAAATGGATTTTGTTAATATGTATGTTTTTCTATTAGATTTAGCCTGAAAGTGCAAAAATAGGTAGAAATAATTTTGTAAATTCATTAAGCAAATATGCTTAAAAATTAAAGTTTGAAACTACTAATGCTCTTTCATGAAGACTTTTTGGGAAGAGATTAAAATTTAAAAAGCAAAACCCTTAGGCTTTAGTTTAAAAATATTCTTGTGTATGAGGAAGAAATATCTTGTAAATATTTGGATAACTTTGTGTGTGATTACTTGTGAATGTGTTCTGCAGTAAAATTTAACACTTAGCTTGAAATTTTCCTCCACTCCAATAAAACACTTTATTTTGAGCTTTTATGTCCAAACACATTAGTTAAAATAGTATAGTTCAGTTGTATGAAACAATAGATGTGTGGTTACAACTGAATCTAAACACTTGTTACTTCGTTTGGCAAGCGTGAAGAAGGTTTGGCAAAATAGGATGGTGGATTAAACTATTGTTTCATCCCAGTCATACTAATTTCCTACCAGGCAAATCAGAATCTTGAGATTCTTAAATCTCATAATGACATGGGTGTGCTGTTAATGATTTTAAATTATAAAGTGGAAAGAGAATGAGTGATTTTAAAAGAGATTCAGAATGACAGTGGCAGATTTCTTTATGCAGTGCTGGGAGAAGAGATTGGAAGATAGGTTCTGTATGATCATTATTATAGGCATACCTTGTTTTATTGCACTTCACATATACTACATTTATTTAAAAAAAAGCAGCGAAGGTTTGTGGTAACCTTACATCTAGTAAGTCAGTTAGTGCTATTTTCCCAACAGCATGTGTTCACTTCATGTCTGTGTCACATACTGGTAATACTCAAAATATTTCAAACTTTTTCATAATGCTGTCGCATACTTTAAATAGACTATATAGTATAGTATAAACATAACTTTATATGCACTGGGGAACAAAAAATCTGTGTGACTTGCTTTATTGCTATTTTTGCTTTATTGTGGTTTGGAGCTATATCTGCAATATCTCTGAGGTATGCCTATATTTTATCAAATCAGTGTTTTTCATGGGATAGGTTCATCTAAACAATAACACTCACTGGTATGTCTTGAAGTTAAATCTTCTACCCTAAGAAATATCTCTTGGTTCTTTTTGTATGTTGGAAGCATTAATCCTATATAGCTTCAGTACTTGAACAAGAAGTTCCCCATGCCAGTTAGAGTCAAACTGTAGTTTTGTCTCCTTGTAAGACTGTCAGAAGAAACTTTGCTGTTCTTCGTGACTTCCTCAAGTATATACACTAGGGGCTTGGGGGAGAATTGAGGATTGGAGCTGTGGTAAAAGGTAGGTTAGATAAAGTACAACTTATATTGTAATTATATATATATATATTGTTTGCAATTCAAGATTAAATATTTCGTTGGATACTAACTCTAAAATAACTATTTCTTAAGATGATTTTATAGATAAATTTGATTTCAGTAATAAGTGTTTCAAATCCAGCTTTGTTACATAGTGATGTGTCCTGATTTTTACAGTTGATTTGTATTTTCATCCTCTCTTCTTTTGATGATTGTATCATATCTACTGCTCATGGGAATTTTTGCATCCAATATTTTTCTTTTCCTACCCCATTTTTTTTTTTTCCCCCACTGCAGGCAGTTTTTCAGGAACTCCAGGCAGTGTAAAATCATCTTCTGGAAGTTCAGTACAGTCTCCCCAGGATTTCTTGAGCTTTACAGACTCAGATCTGCGTAATGACAGTTATACTCACTCCCAACAGTCATCATCAACCAAAGATGTACATAAAGGAGAGTCTGGAAGCCAGGAAGGGGGGGTAAATAGTTTTAGTTCCTTAATTGGTCTCCCTTCAACCTCAGCTGTTATTTCACAGCCTAAAAGCTTTGAAAATTCACCTGGAGATTTGGGTAATTCCAGCCTTCCTACAGCAGGATATAAACGGGCTCAAACTTCTGGCATAGAAGAAGAAACTGTAAAGGAAAAGAAAAGAAAAGGAAATAAACAAAGTAAGCATGGGCCTGGTAGACCCAAAGGAAACAAAAGTCAAGAGAATATTTCTCACCTCTCAGTTTCTTCTGCTTCACCAACATCATCTGTAGCATCAGCTGCAGGAAGTGTAACAAGCTGTAGTCTTCAGAAATCTCCTACATTGCTCAGGAATGGAAGTTTACAAAGTCTTAGTGTTGGCTCATCTCCAGTTGGTTCAGGTAGGGATTTGCCCAGAATTTTTCTCCTTCACTCTCCCACTACCATCACCACCCTTCCTGTGCCCCCAAAAGTAAAGGATTATTTATTGTAAACTGTTGTTACTGTAATACTTCGAATTGCTCAGTTATATTTAATTATCTTAGTTAATAAAAGTGTTTTATAATCTTAGAAAATTTTGTACTGGGAAAACATGTTTGACATTAATGTGATGTTGTTTAACTAAATACAGGCTAAGCAGTTTATTGATCATCCATTTCTTATGAAACACCTAGAATTCATTTCCTATTTTGTTTTTGTTTTACCTGTACAGTATTATGAAAACCAACCAAAGATTCACATTTAAAGTGTGAGAATTTTTGTACCATTGTTGGTATTTGTTTTTGAACTCTTTTTCTCTAAACTTCTTTACTCTTTTTTCCAAATAATGCCTCACACAACTACTACCTGAATTATTACATCTGAAACATTTTTAAATATTTAATTTTAAATTATTTGAATTAATGCAGTTTAGCAAGCATGTTTTATTTCAGGAGCTAGAGTGATTTTTTTTTTGTTTTTAAATAATTTTAACAGTTTTTATAATTCTTTTTATTAGAGTATAAGTGAATTTATGTAAGTTGTATTCATACCATTGGAATGCTTCTGCAACCTGCAATTTGTATGATCAATTTTTTATTTCAATGTTTTTAATGCCTAAAGATGCATGTTTAAAAAGAAACTTAAGCAGTTTTCATTTTGGTAAATGTCAGCATTTATATTTTATATTGCACCTTGATTTTTGAGATGTTGTTGTTGTTGTTGTTGTTGTTGTTATGTGCCGTCGAGTCGGCCCCAACTCATAGCGACCCCTCCTTGGGTTTCCGAGGCAGTATCACTACGGAAGTAGGATTGCCCAACCTTCCTTCCGAGGAGTGGCTGGTGGGTTTGAACCGCCAGCCCTCTGGATAGCAGTCAAGTGCTTTTAGCCACTGTGCTACCAGAGCTCCTGATTTTTGAGATAAGTGGTTTTAAATAAGTGTTGGTTGTAAACCTCACATCTCTTTGAATAATAGAATTCTGATTGTAGAAATAATGGTGCTTCAGCTAAAATAAATAAACTATTATGAATTTTATCAGCTCTTAGTTGTTGGGGGATATAGATAGGAAACAGTATGAAGAAAATAAATCCAATTTGAATCAAGAATATTCACTTACATTTTATAAATACAGAATTTTAGAATATTTTATAGTTGTCATGATACTAGCTTCAATAAGCAAATTATTTTTAAAGCTTGTTACTTTGCCTTTCAAATTTAAAAAATATAAGAAAGAAGGTTTTAAAGAGAGAAAAGCTCATGTGTAAAGCTCAGATATGAGAAATAGTAGCTGTAAGTACCATTTGTTATGTGCCCCAGGCTATGTTAACTATTTTATATTTATTATCTTATTTACTTCTTACAACAAGTATATGAAGTAAGGTTTATTAATAAGTCCATTTTACAGCCGGAAAAAACTGAGACTTAAACAGGTCAAATAGTTGCCCAGTGTTACACAGCCAGGGATTTTTTTCTGTTTTTTTCATAGTGCTTGTGATAGACCTGTTGGCCAAGCATCTTGCAGCAGTGAGTGAAACTGTGAAAGAACTGTTTTGATAGTAACATTTAAGGATGGATGTAGAGTAGAGTTTTTCAACCTCGGTATTACTGACATTTTGGACTGAAAAATTATTTGATGTTGTCTTGTGCACATTGTAGGATGTTTAGCAGAATCCCCAGCTCCCTCCCCCGCACCCCAATCAAAAGTATCTTCAGACATTTGTTAAATATTCCCTGGAAAGCTAAATTACTTCTAGTTGGCAACTGTTGTTTTAGAGGGGAAAAAATACAAATTGCAGTGAGAAGTAGTTCATTGAAAAGATTTAAGTATATCGCACACTGGAATTTATATGCTGTGTTCCTTTAAGACTAGAAGGGCTTAGCAGTTAGCCTTAGCCCCGTATCACAAGGAGTATATTTAGCTATACTCAGAAAAAATTTAAAGTTCATTTTTAGCAAGAGCATAAATTTGCCTTTGTGGATGGAGATCCTCCTGATTTTTATGTGCGTATAAGCATAATCTGAAAATTCTTTAATTTCAGAAATTACATTTGAATGATTTTGAAACACATATCTTCAAATTGGGAGCTCTGGTGGCATAGTGCCCAAGGCATTTGACTACTAACCAGAAGGCTGGTGGTTCAAACCCATTAGCCACTTTTCGGAAGGAAGGTTGAACAGTCTACTTCTTAGTGGTATCACCTCAGAAACCCAAGGAGGAGGGGTTGCTATGAGTTGGATCTGACTCGGTGGCAGTGAGTTTGGTTTATCTTCAAATTAATGAAATTACATATTGACTTACATCCCTAAAAAAGATTGTCTACCTGTTAAAGATTCAAGAGATTTTAGCCACAGGAAGCAGTATCTCTTACACAGTTGTTGCTTGTAAAGAAAGGGCAATGTTTGTGGAACATCTATGGCAGAAAAATACAAATTTGTATTGTTTACTTCACTGTTAGGTAAACATAGTAATTTAAGGAAATTTCTATATATACTATTATTTAACTAAAGTAAATAACAAATTTAGGACTTGCCAAGGTTTTTTCTTTAAATTTCTGTTTAAATATCACCCAGAAAACTTTATATACCTTATTAAAAGTATAACTATAGAACAGTATTACACAAAACTATTTGAGATAATACATGATTTAATTTTATACATTTAGTTTTATGAGTAGATCAGGGCATTCTCTTATTGATAAACTTAGTACTGACATCTGTCCTTTCTCAGAAGAAGCTGGCTAAAATGCCACAAATATTTAACAATTACTCCAAAGTATAAGAAGTTAAAAATTGCCAACTGCTGTTGAACTCTCAGTATGTACCACCCACATAATACAAGCTTAATACACACTTAGTGTACACTTAATATAAGCATTAAGTGGTATTACTCATTTCATTGAATAGGAAACTCTGACACAGTTCTCACAGCTGTAAGTAGTAGAGCTATTAATTTTTCTTGATTGCAGATCCATGTTAATTGGATGTTAACCATCCATGTTAACGCAATGGATGTTGTTGATGATAGGCTAAAGCCATGCTAGTACAATGTTAAGTCATTCTTTAAGCAAAGGGATCCATGAGAGACGGTTGAAACAATTTAACTTTCAACAATAATATTTCATGCTACTAGTATGAAAAAAGGAGCTTTGGTGGTACAGTGCCTAAGGCATTTATTTGACTGTTAACCAGAACATTGGTGGTTCAAATCCTTCAGCCACTCCTTGGAAGAAAAATGGGGCGATCTCCTTCCATAAAGATTTACTGCCTCAGAAAACCAGTGGGGGTTGCTGTGAGTTGGAATCAATTTGATGGCAGTGAATTTGGTTTAAGTATGAAAAAGTTATTCTTTCCTTGGGCTAATAATAAATTTTTAAAAAATATTTAGTAGTTAGAAGCAGGAACCCACCCCTCACTCTGTATTACATCTTCAAGAATTGTTTTAACATGATGCCCTTTTAAAGAGATTTGTTTTCATGACAAGTTGATAGTTTAGTAATGATGAAGGTGACCTTTGTAAGTGCCCTGTTGACCGTGAAGATAGGACTATAATATCCATGAAGTTGGGGGCTATGTTCGTCATATTCACCACTGTATACCTACTGCCATTTGAGTGCTTTGAACACAATAAAGCTAAATAAATATATTTTTAAATGAGTGAATACTATCAGTAATTACTGACTGCATAGCCAGCAGTAGTATCTTGTGTAATTTTGTACTTGCCTTCCAAGTGTTGACGCCGGGTTCCAGGTGAAATAATTTATTTGTAAAGCTTGTCATTTAGCATTATATGACTTTCTAAGATAGAGAATTATTATTAAATTGGACAGGACCATGGAGAATATGGGATTTGAATTGTATTTTGGAGTAGGCAGAAAAGCCAGCGAACAATATTACCAAAAAAGAAAGGTACTTTTGCAGGATAAGCTTAATAGAAGTAAGAAGTTTTTGTTTGTAGAATAGGTAGAAGGTAATGCAGATTAAATAGGGCAGGATGGGTCAACATATAGTGACGGTAGTATGGTAATACCTTATATTTGAGAGCACTTAACAAAGTTTAAAAAACTCTTTCATTTCTACTTCATTTGATCCTTGGAACAATGTTGTGACATAGGGAGAACAGATGCTGCTATTACTGTTGTTCTTATTATTTCTCCTCTTTTTTACCATAAGTAGGACATAAAGCAGAAGTAAAATCAGGTCCTAATGATGTATGTACAATTCTGCCTTAAAATTGTTAGTATCAATTTTAACAGTATCCAAAATTCTCTCATGACATATTCAAATCTTAAGTGTATGTAGCAAGGTACATAAATTGAAGTAAATCCTGATACTTGGTCTGCTGTTTTATAATGACTTACACAAAATGGAAAATCAGTGTGATGTTTTAAGAGATTGCTAAGGGTTGTAAATTTTGTCTTAATAGATTGTGTTAAGTTTTTGATTGAAGCCTTTCCTGCACAGAATTCTGTTGGGATTTTGTTTATCTGAAAACTAGGTACCCAGTCTTTTGAAACATAGAAAATTAGCACAGCTTTTGCATGAGTTAGTATGTCATACTTGTCCTCTTCTTCTTTCCTGTTTATCTCAGCCAGATTTTAAGAGTTTGTGGTTTATTAAAGAGAAAGTTGACAACACTGTTTTCTTCACACATCAGCATCTTGTTATTTTCTCCACACAAAAAAATCTGCCATTCATTAAATGACAAGTGGTTGATGGTTTAGTATTACTTCATCAAATTGCTTTAGTGATTTCACACTATACCGTTCCATGTTTTTTAAAAAATCTTAACTTTCCTATTTAATATAATACTGTCATACTTTTTTTTAAAGACAAACTACATGAAATGTGTTTCAAATTCAGTGAAATTATTTAGTGGTAATAAGTGCTACAAGTGAGATTCTTAAAATATATTTGAAAAAGCTTTTGGTTTTTTTACTTCAGTTGCTAAATTCACGTTTCAAAATTTCTTAGTCATCCACATTTTCTTTCATCCACTCTTTTCTTTTTCTTCTAAATTTTATATATTTTGTTGTTGTTGAGACTATATATAGCAACACAGATACCAATCCAACAGTTTCTACATGTACAATTTAGTGACATTAATTATATACTTTGAGTTGTGCAGCCATTCTCCTCCTCCTTTTCTGAGTTGTCCCTTTCACAGAAACATAAACTCTGTGCCCTCTAAGGTTCTTATTTAATTTTTTGAGTTGTTTTTGTCAGTGTGATTCCATATAGATCTTAAAAGAGGGTAAGGCTCAAGGCAGACATTCTATACTAGTTGTTAAGCTAAACTGTTGTTTGGTTTTAAGAAAATTAAGATGGTATTTTTGGTTTAAGGTTTGAAGGATTATTTCAGGACAGTAGTTTCAGGGGTTCATGCAGCCAGCCTCAGACTCCATGGCTCCAAAAAGTCAAGAGCCCATGAGAATTTGAAATCCTGTTCTGCATTTTCTTACCTTTGATCAGGATTCCTTTGTGGCATCTTTGATCAAAATGTTTAGTAATAGTAGCTGGATACCCTCCATTTCTTCTGGTGTCATAGCAAAAGAAGCAGTTGTTCATGGAGGCAATTAGCCACGCATTCCATATCCTCCTCCTGTTTCTGACTTTCCTTCCTCTCTTGCTCCAGGTGAATAGATACAAATTGTGCCTTGCAGGGCAGTGTGCAAACTTTTAAGACCCAAGGCACATTGCAAAGAACTAGGAGGTAGAACAGAAGCACTAAATATGTTATAGGCCACTTAACTAGGATGTCCCATGAAACCATGACCCGAAACCTCTAAGGAGGAACCAAATCCCATGAGGTTTTTGGTTATACATTAGTAGCTTCAGCTGCTACTCTCTTTCCTTTCCTTCTGTCGTTGTTACATATCTATCACACATAGTTTGCCAATTCAACTTTTTTACAACTGTAGAACTTACTGACAGCAGTTACAATAATTGGCTGTGCAGTCCTACCCTAAGTCTTAAGGATTTCACAAAGACAAGTTGTTAACATGAACAGATCATTTCAAGAGAAGCTTGTTCTGACTTCTACTCCAATGTGATGGTTATGAAATTTGAACTTTGACCTTGAAATTTTATAAGTATTAAAAGAATTCTTACTAAATATATCCCTGTTATTAGTCATAGTTATTTAGGTTGGTATAAGAAATTGAGAAGTCTCTGCTGGTAAAATACTTTAATTAGAAAGAGGAAGTTATTAGAAGTTATTAGTATTATTAGAATTACTAGAAGTTATTAGTAATTAGAAAGAGTAAGCAAATACAGGAATCATAAAGATACAAAGGTTAATCCAGTAACCTCTCACAAGTAGAGTTACTGATAAAGTATTTTAGACAAAATAATAGATACAATCACTGATCATTATTAATGAGAGATCATTAATTTTATATATTGACTATATTGGTTCATAAATGAAAATTGTGTAAGACATAGAGACTGCTGAGACAAGGATATACCTTGGAATTTGGTCTTGAAAAATGCCCTGATTTTGTTTTGGACTTTGAAGATTTGCTGACCTTATATCATGACTGCCTTTCTCTAAAAGTGCTAGCTCTAAGGCCAGAATGGCTGTATTCCAATTTGTTTGCCCTACTGAGAAAATCTTCCTGCAATTATGAGTGTCCTTTGATTTTTTTTTTTTAAACACCATTCCAAAAAAACTACCATTTCTCTTTGTCTTTTTTATTAAAACTACCTTTTACTTGTAGTTTACCATTGTAATCTCTTCAGTAGGGACCCTCTACCGCTTTTTAATTTCGCTTTTATTAGATTTGCTAATGAAGCATTAAGGTGGAAAATTTCCTACTCTCTCTAATTTTTGAGTGTCTTCTGGAGAGGAAAAACCTACGTTGTTACTAGATGATTCTTCTAAGTTGGCCTAAAGGTTCATTTCTAACAGCATCTAATAGAACATTCTTTTAAAATTACAGCGATCTCAAGTGAGTGCTGGCTTTCTCTACCTTGCTTTCTCTCTCTTGTAACTCAAGTTATTCGTGGTGGGTTCATGATAAGACTAGACTTTTGAGTTGTGTATGTGGTTAGATGTGTGAGTGATGGTTTCCTGGGAGACACTGTGTATATTTCGTTCCTACAAAACTTGTTTTTGGTTCAAGGCATTCTCAGCTATCCCTTCTCTCAAAAATATTTGGCATCATTGTTAGCTAGAAGACTACCGGTTGTTTAGGAAGAACAGTCCAGTTCCTTTGAGATACAGCCTTGCTCCTGTTTTTATCAACTCTTTCCTCCCTTGGAATGCCATGTAGAAATTTATCTTTGATTTTCTAAGCAGCTTTTGTTGTTAGCAGTGTTTTATTGCCTCAGGCCACACTCTGGTTTTGGGTGGGATAAAAAAGTCAGAATAAAGTCTTATTTATTCATTGCCTTCCTCAAAAATGAAAGATATAAGAAAGTTACCTGAGTGTAGTTTAATGAGTTTTATACTATCATGTAAATCATAATAGATTTCTTTTCATGTATAAACTTAATAATTATACTGAAATTATAATTTCTAACTGACCACAGCATTTAAATGTTTTTGTTAAACTCTTTGCATCTTATATATAATAATAAGGCATATTAGCTATCTATCTGTCCCATTGCCTAACTACCTCTTATATTAGTGGAGCCATTTGTACTTAGACACTGGTTATGCATATTCATTTGTCAGGCTTTATGTGTTTTCCTCACCCTTTGCATATACATGCACATAACATACATTTCCACACTATATTTACAAGAATTCTGTTACCTTTGGTTCTACCCGTCATGTCCCAGGCACTGGCTTATAATTTCTGTTCTCACTGTTCTGTTGGGACTGTTCAGGTGAATGTTTTCTTGCTTTTCTGGCTTGATTCTTTATCTGCCCTGGAGTCACTGGCAATTTCTTTGCTGATTTCCTTTCTCCTCCCTCCCAACAGAAATTTCCATGCAGTATCGGCATGATGGAGCTTGTCCAACAACTAGTAAGTTGTCGAACTGGGTTGGTAACCCAGGCTTTTTGACTCTTACTCTAGTGCTTTTTCTGATATATTATGCCACCTCTGAATCTCTACATTTAAATTTTTCAAAATGCAGTTGGTTCTTAATTAAATAGGTTTCTTTTTCCAACAAAGATAATGCTTGTCTTTGTGTTCAGTATCTTATTACTTTGATATTGTGGGCAAATTTTAATTATTTTTGGCATGTTACTTTGATGAGCAGAATTGTAGCTTCTCTTCCCTAATAAAAAAAAAAATTCAGTGTTTTGTTTTCCAGTCTTAGGGTTCATGTATAAGTTTTAAAAAAATTTTATGTTAACAATAAGTAGCTTTCTTGCTTAGGCTTCTGTATATGTTGAGACCTTGTTTTATAGCAATATAGGAAATAAGAAAGTTTGATAGCATTAGATGATATGTTGACATTTTTCTTTGTAATAAATATTGTTGAATATGACTTAAGGTGAATTTACCTTTGCAGAATTACATCCTCTACAGACTCATTTTTAGCCAAATATTACATAGTTAGACTACTAAAATTCTTTTAAAATTAATTTTTAAAATACATATTTACTACTAAGGAAATTATTATCAGTATGACAACATGTCTGCTATTTTCATCTAAATTTAGGTAATATATTGGCAAATGAAATACAATCTTAAGAGATGTGTACAGTATAGAGAACTGAGTCTTAATGATTCAAGCATTGATGCATGATAAACTTACTGAGATTTTAGTATACTTATTAAGTCTGTGCCTAAATATTTCTTTTTTGTGTTTGAGAATGATCTTAACCTGAAGTCCTTTTTTCCTTACTTAAAAGCTTTCTCAGAGTTGCTGAATGCAATACATAATGGTAAGTTATATTAGAATCTTATCTGGTGGTTCATTTATCACAAAGGTTGCATTTTGTAGAGAATACAAAGCTAAAAAACCTGTGTGTTCTATTAATTGGATGAAATCCAGCACTACAGTAACTCAGTTGTTCAACAAGTTAGTGAAAACTTTATGGATTACTTAAAGGCAATAATAATGGGTCAGTAGTTTTTCAGTTTGACTTTTATTGTCTGTTTAAAAAGGCTGAATGATAACAGTGGTGTTCTAACTTTATGAAAGTTTCTAGTTTTGCAAATAATTTTTCTAGTTCTTTTGAATTCTTTCATTGCAGTGCAGTTAATTGGTACCTATATTTCCTATATTGCTACCATGACTTAGGATGTGAATTTTGGTTTTAAGCTTTTGGTTTATTAATGTATAGAATATTTTTACTATTTTGCTCCTTTAGTGGATAAGTAGAAGCTAACTTCTAAAATTAGGTCTAGTTTGGGACTAGATTTTTACAGTGGAGGTGCATTTCCTGCACAGTTGGGGGTCTAAAACCAAAATATATAACAAATGCTACTACCATTTTTCATGGGAGCTCCAGTAGCATAGTGCCTAAGGCACTTTGACTGCTAACCAGAAAGCTGGCAGTTCAAATCCACCAGCCACTCCTTGGAAGGAAGGTTGGGCAATCTACTTCTGAAGTGATACTGCCTTGGAAATCCAGGGAGAGGTCACTCTGAGTGGGTCCAACTCAACGGCACATAACAAGAAAAACCATTTTCACTTCTGCAACATAATTAGAATGAAGGTCATTTTTTCAAAAATCATTAGGGTCCTTCAGATACTCATTCCATTGACCTTCTTTAATTCTTTGACATTTCAAATCCAGTGTCATCTTTGATTGTCTTTTTTTAGTTATTAACTGATCTCTTATTTGTTCAAGTCTGTCTAAGCAGTTTCCAACACATTTTCATTAACTTTATGAAATTTTACTAATGCAGTTTAATTTGCAGTTGATTTGCACTTCGTTTGTGTTATATTGTGAATATCAGCAGCCAGCAAAAGACTAACAGCCTGTTGCTCAGCCATAGACACTAGTGTTGATTTGAGGGTAGGTGTAGTTGGGGTAGGAAGACCATGTATAAGTAATCATTTTATTAATGGGTATATTTTTAAAGTTACTTATTTATAACTCTTACTTTCCCCTGTAACCTATAAATGCATAGGCTTAAATAATGAATACTCTAGATACTGGAACATTAGATATCCAGAAGAAAAGAATTGGAAGTGAGAGAATAAACTATTGTTTCTGGAGGTGTAAAATCTGAATAATTTGTCATCTTTTTCTGTTTTCCTAGGTAAATTTAGACTTGCTCTTTAATTTTTGGAATATTAGAATTTGGAGACTGAAAGTTTCTAAAAGTATCCATGGGATAAAAAGAAAGCAGATATCATAGGGAGCAATCGTGATTGAACTGCTACAGAAATCCTCTGACACCATTATTAACTGAGAAAATACTGGCTTGTTTTAATTTTGGGAGTAATTATCATGTTTCTCTGTAGGTGAATGTCACAGGATTAATATCATAAACACATTTTTCTTTAAAATGTTAGGCTTTGTGGGATTGTTTTCAGAGAGAATTCTTTAATAGTGTAGTCAGATTCTTATATTTTCTTGATCACATAACAGAGGAAAGAAATAAGTAAGGTGGTGATATTTTTAATTACAAGACAAGTACAGGATTGATACCCATTGAAAGGGTAATATTCAGCCTCTGGGGGATTGAGCGAGGCTGGAAAATTTCTCTTGGACTTAATTAGAAAAATCCATGTTTGTAGCTTCTCTCTTTTAAATTTATCTTCATAATATTGAGCATTGAACAGTAAAAAAGGGAGGTTGAATTGTCAGTGGAGGAAGGAAGGAATGAGAAGAATTTGTATTTTATATTATTTGCTTGTATTGGTTTCCTGTGATTGCTGTAACAAATTACCACAAACTCAGTGGCTTAGAAACAGTGCACATTTATTACCTAACAGTTCTGTAAGTTATGGGCCTCTTTGGGCTAAAATCAATATACTAGTCAGTAGGCTTTTTTTTTTTTTTTTTCCTTCACCCTGATGGCTCTATAAGAGAATCCATTTCTTTGCCTTTTCTAGCTTATGGAATCTGTACTGCTTTCCTTGACATTTGCCTCCATCATTCTTCAATGCTATCAGTATCAACCCTAGCTTAGCTCTTTTCATGCTGCCATATTCTCTGCTTCTCTGATCATAGCTAGGAAAGTTCAGCATTTATGAGGAATCATATGATTAGATTGGGCTCACTGAATTAATTATCCAGAATAGTCTCCCCATCTAAAAGTTCTTAACTTAATCACATCTGTACTCTGAGAGGGATTACAATAGGAGATTCTGGATAAAGTGGGAGAAAAATACTGACCAAAACTCAATCAAAAAGGACCAGGCTTACCGGTCTGATAGAGACTGGTGGAACCCCTGAGGCTATGGCCCTCAGTTACCTTTCAAGCCCAGAACTGAACTTACTCCTTTGTCTCAGCTTTCATACAAATAGTAGACAGGTGTATAAAGTACACAGTAGTACCAGGGAGGTATGCATGCTTTGGAAATCCAATGATAAGAGATGAAAAGAGTAGCATTGGCCTAGGGATAAAGCTCAGAAGGTGGGAATGGATAGCAAAATAAGGCAAAGGGGAAATGGTAACTCCAAGGAGGAAATGTTGCCGTTGTAATTGTTGGTGCCATCGAGTTGGCTTGGACTCATAGCAGCCTTTTGTAAAACAGAATGAAACTCCCTGGTCCTGTGTCAGCCTCACAATCCTTGTTATAGCTGAGCCCATCATTGCAGCCATTGTGTCAGTCCATCTCGTGTGGGCCTTCCCCTTCTTTGGTGAACTCCGCTTTACCAAGCATGGTATCCTTCTCTAGGGAATATGATCCCTTCTGACAACATGAACAAAGTAAAGTAGGTGAGATGATGTCTAGCCATTCTCGCTTCCCAGGAGCGTTCTGGCTGCACTTCTTCCAGGATAGATCTGTTTGTTCTCCTGGCAGTCCATGGTGCTTTGAGTATTTGAGTTTCTTGGCTAACACCACAGCTCAAAAACATCAGTTCCTCTTTGGTCTTCCTTATTCATTGTCCAACTTTCATGTGCATATGTTGTTGTTGTTGTTAGATGCCATCAAGTCACCTCCAACTCATTGTGACCCTGTGTACAACAGAATGAAACACTGCCTGGTCCTGTGCCAGCCTCACAGTCCTTGCTATACCTGAGCCCATCATTGCAGCTACTGTGTCAATCCATCTCATTGAGGGCCATTCTCATTTCCAAGGAGCATTCCATCTGCACGTCTTCCAGGACAGATTTGTTAGTCCCTCTGGCAGTCCATGGTACTTTCAGTATTCTTCACCAGCACCACAAATGAAAAAGTTCCACTCTTCTTTGGTCTTCTTTATTCATTGTCCAGCTTTCACATGCATATGAATACGTCATCTGATTTCTGACTGTTACTTCCATTGGTGTTGATTATGGAACTGAGTAATATGAAATCTTTGGTGACTTTACGCTTTTCTCCATTTATGGTGGTGATGCTTATTGGTCCAGTTGTGAGGATTTTCATTTTCTTTATGTTGAGATGTAATCCATACTGCAAACTGTACTCTTTAATTTTCATCGGTAAGTGCTTCACTTTCAGCAAGCAAAATTGTGTCATCTGCATATCTCAGGTTGTTAATGAGTATTCCTCCAATCCTGATGCCATGCTCTTCTTCATATACTGCAGCCTTTTGGATTATTTGCTCAGCATACAGATTGAGTTAGTACAATGAAAAGATACAACCGTGACACACTCCTTTCCTGATTTTAAACCCTGTAGTATCCCCTTGTTCTGTTTGAACAACAGTCTCCTGGTCTATGTACAGGTTCCTCATAAGCACAATTAAATGTTCTGGAATTTCCATTCTTCTCAATGTTATCTGTAATTTATTATTATGTACAAAATTGAATGATTTTTCACAGTCAGTAAAACACAAACACTTCTGGTGTTCTTTGTTTTGAGCCAAGATCCATCTGACATCAACAGTGATACCCCTCATTCAACGTTCTCTTCTGAATCCAGCTTGCATTTCTGGAAGTTCTCTTTCGATATATTGCTGCAACTGTTTTTGAATTATCTTCAGTAAGATTTTACTTGTGTGTGATATTAAGGATATAGTTTGATAATGTCCATACTCTGTGGGATCACCTTTCTCTGGAATGGGTACAAATATGGATCTCCTCCAGTCAGTTGGCCAGGTAGCTGTCTTCCAAATTTCTTGGCATAGCCAAGTGAGTGCCTCCAGCACAGCATCCATTTGTTAAAACATCTTAATGGGTATTCCATCAATTAGCCGAGCCTTGTTCTTCACCAATTCTTTCAGTGCAGCTTCAGCTTCTTCCTTCAGTACATTGGTTCTTGATCATATGCCACCTCCTGAAATGGATGAACATTGACCAGTTCTTTTTGGTACAGTGGTTATGCATATTCTTTCCATCATCTTCTGATGTTTCCTTCATCAGTCAATAGAATCTTCCAGTATTGCAACTTGAGGATTGAATTTTTTCTTTAGTTAGTTCAACTTGAGAATTGCTGAGCATCTGCTTCCCTTTTGGTTTTCTAACTCCAGATCTTTGCACATTTCATTATAATAATTGACTTTGTCTTCTCAAGTTGGTCTTTCAAATCTTCTATTCAGCTCTTTTTTTTTAATCATTGTGATTTGGGTGAAAGTTTGCAGAACAAATTCACTTTCCATACATATGCGTTGTCTAATGACATTGACTACAGTTTACCCCAATGCAACAGCTCCCCTCTCACTTCCTCCCGATAGTTACCTCTTCCCTGTATCCATCCCTGCATGCACTCCTGCCCCATGAACTGTCTCCCTGTGCATAAACAGCCTTTTTTTCTCCCATGATTATTCTTTCCAGGGAGTGTATCTGCGTCAGGTACATGTACAACTTACCTGCCTGTCTTTTGTTTGGCTGGAAGCCACAGGTGTGGGTTCAATTCCAGACCTGAAGGGCAGCTGGGGGCCATAGTCTCAGTGGTTCCACCAGGTTCTATCACACCAGCAAACCTGGTCCCCCCCCCCCGCCTTTTTTTTCTCTCCAAATGATTTTGAGTTTTGTAACACATTGTTCTCTCTCTCTATCCAGGATCTCCTCCACAGATCCCCCTCTGAGTGGTTGACAGTGGGAGCCGGGCACCGTCTAGTTCAGGGTCTCATAGTCATATAGGCTGAGGATCACATTAGTCATGAGGACTAATTGTTTCCATGAATGTTTGGTTTTCTTTATGCTTCTATGCTCTGGACGAAGAGAGACCAATTGTTGCATCTAGATGGCTGCTTGCAAGCTTTTAATATCCCTGTCACTACTCACCAAAGTAGGAGTTAGAATGATGTTTTGTGCCGTATGTTATGCCAGTGGAGCTTGATGTCTCCTGCGACCATGGTCCCGAGCCCACAGGTTCAAATACTCAGTCCCTCTGGGTAGCTGACTGTGACCAAGAAATGACTACAGCCTTGTTCCTTGACAGCTTTAATACACACCTGGGAATTCTTACAGAACATACAAATACACTTGTAGAACTATTGTCTGCCAACCCTATACATGGTCTTGGGTACACTCCCTGCTGCATAGTCATATCTAAGGGTTCAGCTTGCCCACCTATCTATCCACCCATATACCCATGTTTGCCTTCACTGACAACGTAGTACTATAAGGGCAAAAGGGTTCATCTTTCTTATCTGCACCTCCCATATACCTCTCTATGTCTTCTTCTTCCTCCGTGCCCTCATGTTGATCATTCACATTTGGTACTTTCCTTCTCTTCACCCAAATCAATAGTTATCTCTACCTGACTAACAGTGTTCTCTCCACTCCCCTTCCACCTTTGGTAACCAACAAAGAAAATTTCCTTCCATATATAAACCGTTCATTGACTTTCACAGTTACGGACTAATACAATATTTGTCCTTCTGTGATTGACTTATTTCACTCTACGTAATGTGCTCCAAGTTCATCCACATTATGTCGTGTTTTGCAGATTCTACATTATTCTTTAGTGTTGCATAGTATTCCATTAGGAGCTCTGGTAGCATAGTGGCTAAAGCACTTGACTGCTAACCAGAAGGCTAGCGGTTCAAACTCACCAGCCACTCTCAGAAGGAAGGTTGGGCAATCCTACTTCCATAGTGATACTGCCTCAGAAACCCAAGGAGGGGTCGCTATGAGTCGGGACCGACTCGACAGCACATAACAACAACAACAAGTATTCCATTGTGTGTATGTACCATATTTTGGTTATGCATTCCTCAGTTGATGGACACCTAGGTTGTTTCCATCTTTTGGCTATTGTAAATAGTGCTGCGATGAACATGGTTGTGCATATATGTCTGGTCTTTTCATGGCTCTCACTACTTTAGGATATATACTTAGTAATGGAATATCTGGGTCAAATGGTATTTCTATTTCCAACTTTTGAAGGAATCGCCATACTGCTTTCCACAATGGTTGTACCAAATTACAGTCTCACCACCAGTGTAGGAGAGTCCCAATCTCTCTGCATCCTCGCCAGCATTTGTTATTTTCGGTCTTGTTGAACTTTGCTGCTAGTGCTGGGGCAAGATGGTATCTCGTTGTTTTGATTTGCATCTCTCTAATGGCTAGTATTCGTGAGCATTTCTTCATATGTTTGTTGGCCGCTTGAATATCGTCCTTGGTGAAGTGTCCATTCATGTCTTCTGCCCATTTTGTAATTGGATTGTTTGTCTTTTTGTTATTGAGGTGTTATAGTTTTCTATAAATTCTAGAGATAAGTCCCTTTTCAGATATGTCATTACCAAATATTTTTTCCTAGTCTGTATGTTCTCCTTTTATCCTTTTGGAGAAGTCTTTGGAAGCACATAAAAATTAATTTTTAGAAATTCCCAGTCTTCTGGTTTCTCTTCTGCTGCTTCAGCATTTTGAGTTATACTTGATAGTCTATTTATGCCGTATTTTAGGGCCCCTAATTTACCCCTAGTTTTTCCTTGAGGAACTGTATAGTTTTAGGTTTCACATTTAAGTCTTTGATCCATCTGAGTTCGTTTTTGTGTGTGGTGTGAGGTACAGATCTTGTTTCATTTTTCTGCAAATGGATCTCCAGTTTTGCCAGCACCATTTATTAAACATTCTCTTCACCATTTAATGGATTTTGGCCCTTTGTCAAAGATCATCTGACCATAGGTTGATGGATCTATTTCTGGGTTCTCAATTCTATTCCATTGATCTATGTATTTGTCATTAAACCAATACCAGGCAGTTTTAACTACTGTGGCAGTATAGTAGGTTTTGAGATCCGGCAATGTGAGACCTCCTACTTTGTTCTTCTTCAATAGTGCTTTGCTTATCTGAGGTCTCTTTCTTTTCCATATAAAGTTAGTGATTGGTTTTTCCATATCCCTAAAGAATGTTGATG
>NW_006921622.1:9952714-9959839 GCF_000298275.1 Orycteropus afer afer
ATTTCTAATTTTTCATTTATTTTGTCATTTTGTTCTTGTATTTTCTTCCAAAATTCTTCTAAGGTTTTTTCTTTCTGTGTTTTCTTTGGTCTGTCTCTGAGTCCTTTGAAGGTAATTAAATGTAATTCTTTTGAATTCTTTATCAGAGAGTTCCAATGCTGCTGCTTCCTCGGATATGTTCTGGATCTATATCCTGTTCCCTTGTTTCCACCACTTTATCCTGCTGCTTTGTGTGGACTGTGATGGTCTGTTGTCTCCGAGGCATTTTCTCATTGTTGTCTTTAGATCTCTGTTAACTTTTTATGAAGAACAGCCAAGTGTTATTCAGGCTCTTCTTGGTGTTTTTTTTATCATTGGCCAATTGGTGGAGAAGGAGGTTGTGGCTCTCACTCAGTAAATGAAGTTGCAAGAGGTGTGGGTGTAGTTGTATCTTATGGGGACTGCTGCTGTCTCCCACTCAGTTAGACAAAAATTACAATTGAATAACAATAAAAAAACTAAAAGGACGTGGACCAAAAAATACACCATGCAATCACACAGGAACTATAACCAAAAAGAAGAAAAAACAAGGAAACTTGCAATATCTGGGGAGAGCGCAATTAAAGGAAAAAGGTAGAGAAGAAGAATAATGAAGAAAAAATTTGGATAAATGCAAAAAGAAAAACAAGCAATGGGGTTAACCATGAGAAAAAAGGAAAAAAAAAATTGCAACAAGGAACAGGGAAAAGAAAAAAAGCTGAAAACTAGGACCTCGGAGGTGAAGAATAAAGAATTATAGTAAAAAAGACTAAAGTATTAATAGTAGTAGTAGTAGTTTTAAAACAGGCAAAATAAGCAAACTAAAAGCTAGAAAAAAGAAAGGAAAAAAAAAGAAAACGGGAGGGTAGGGCAGGACAACCAGGCTCCATCTGAGTATATAGACTGTGATGAAGTGTCTTTGGGCCCAGAAGGTGGGTAGGAGTTGGGGATGATGGCTGCCCCTCCGTTCACCAAGTCAGTGTGTGGTATAAGAGTAACAAGGGAATGTCTCACCTTTCCAGTTGTCTAGGTCCGGAGTGTCCTTGGGGTCACTGGCAAATGGAACCCGTTCTTCAGCCCCTCAAATCTGGGAGAATGCTCTTGCTTTAAATACCCAAAATGGTCAAGCCACCTGTAAACATTGAAAATGGCTTTGCCCTCCTGACAGTCAAAAGTCCACAGCTCAGCCCTCCTTCCTCTCCGCTGCTGCTTTGCATTGTGTTTCCCCACCACCAGAGCAGTCCTCCATGCAGTCTCTGGCTAGCAGGGCTGATTTTTAGGTTAATTCTTAGGTTTTTCCACCGCTCGGCAATCTCCAAGCTGTCAGGATCGCTGCCAGACCACAGTTCTTATTTCTCCTTTTTTGGTATGTTCATGCAAATTCTTCTGTTACTTGAGGTTTAGTCCACTTCTGTATCCTTCCCTTCAAGGCTCAGGGGTCCAGGATAATCTTCTATGTCTGTGTTCATTGGTTCCCCTTTTCTTTGTTGAAGAGGGTCTGTGCAGTCTTTCTGCCTGTTCTGCCATCTTTCCAGAATTCTTCTTCAGTATAGATCTTGAAACATCTTTTGCAACGATGAATGCCGTGCCATTCTTCTTCAATTTGTCATTCCTAGCATGATAGATCATATGGTTGTCTGATTCAGAATGGCTAAACCAGTCCATTTTGGCTCCCTAATGCCTAGGATATCAATCTTACTGCGTTCCATTACATTTTTTACAACTTCCAAGTGTCCTAGATTCATACTTCATACCTTCCACGTTCCAATTATTAACAGATATTTGCAGCTGATGTGTGAGCCATGCCACATAAGCAAATGGGAGTCCCAAAATATGCATATGAAGCAATTGAAAATTTCATGGCTTAGGTTAGGCACACTTTAGTCCTCAGAGAGACATCTTTGCTCTTCAGCACTTTAAAGAGTACAGCAGATTTGCCCAGGGCAATATGTTGTCTGATTTCTTGACTGCTGTTTCCATTGGTGTTGAGGGATTAAATGGGAAGAGTGTTGTTAAGCTGTGGAGATTGTGATGAGTATCTCAAAAGAAAAATGTGTTTAAGTTGTTGAATGGAAAACCAATTTTCTCTGTAAACTTTCACCGAAATCACAATAAAATTTAAAAAAAAAAAGATATTACAGCCCTCAAAACAACAACAGCAAAATTGCGTAATCTGTAAAGTCCCTTTTGCCATTGTTTTGGTCCTGTGGTGCCGCTGTAGCTTAAGGTTCCACAAAGAGGTAGAGTAGAATTTCTGAGTCTTGCTTTAATTCTGTGTTTAACTTTTTGAGGAACCATTAAACAGTTTTCCACAGAATTTGTCCCATTTTACATTCCCACCAGAAGTGGATGAGGGTTCCAATTCCTCTACATCCTCACCAGCACTTACTGCCTGTCTTTTTTAATTATAGTCACCCTAGACCAAAACCAGGGAACTCTGTAGCGTAGTACCTACGGCATCTGACTGCTAACTAGAAGGCTGGCAGTTCAAACCCGCCAGCGACTCCTCAGAAAGAAGATTGGGCAGTCTACTTCCATGGAGATAGTACCTTGGAAACCCAAGGAGGAGTCACTATGAGTCAAATCAATTAGAGTGTGTCAAGTTGGTATTTTTTGGTAGACCAAAACCAAAACGTTCTGCCACTTAAGTGGATTTTGACTCATGATAACCCCATCTCTTGCAGAGTACAACTGTTGCGTGAGGTTACGTGGCTATAATTTTTATGGAAACATATAGCCAGGCCTTTCTTCTGTGGTTCTGCTGTATGGGTTTGAACCACCATCATAACATGTAGGTTAGTAGTTGAGTGTGCAAACCGTTTGTTCTACTCAGGGACCTTTAGCCATCCTAGTAGGAGTGAAATTCTCTCTTTTTGTGGTTTTGATTTATCTTTTCTTGAGTGATACAGGTGATTAGGTGATTAGTTGCTTGAACGCTAGCCGAAAAGGTAGGTGGCTTGAACCCATCCAGAGAAGCCATGGGAGGCGGGCCTGGTGGTCAGCCTCTAAAAGGTCATAGCCTTGAAAATCCTATGGAGCAGTTCTGCTCTCTACACGTGGATCACCATGAGTCAGAATTGACTTGACAACAGTAACAACAACTAATGATGTTGAGCATCTTTTCCTGTGCTTTTTGAACATTTGTGTATCCTCTGTGGAGAAATATCTATTCACAGTCTTTGCCCAGTTTTTACATTGGGTTCTTTTTATTGTTCAGTTATTAGTTCTTTATATATTTGGCATACTAGACTTCTAATACATGCGTGGTTTCCAGATATTTTCTCCTATTATGCAGTGTGTTGGTTACCTAGTCCCTCTCTAACAGGAATGTACCACAAATGGTATAGCTTTAACAAACAGGAGTTTATTATCTTACAGTTTGGAGGCTGTAAGTCTGAGTTCAAGTACCAAACTCTAGGGGCTGGTGAAAGCCCCTCAACCTTGGCTTCAGCTTTGCCTCTTGCTCCTGGCCCATTGAAGCTGGAAGCTTTTATTCACTCAGCTGCTGGCTGCTGAGGCTGAGAAACCCAAGTTTGGCAAGTAAAAAGGCACAGTCCCAATGTTACCAAACAATGCAGCAGGGCACGTATTGAACTCCATTTAAAGTCTAATTTCAGCAGAGCATGGCAGGCTGCTGAACAACGACTTGGCTACATGCAGGGTTCGAGTGTGCCTTAAACTAGAGACCATTCCCAAAGCTGCTTATATGTGGGAAGTAGACCACATCCCTAAAGCAGCTACTCTCTAGCTCTTCAAGATCTGCTTGTGGTAGATCTCACCATGGAGTTGATTACCAGTCTCATCATGGGGGATAACTGCCACCAGTTGCCCAGGCACTCAACCAGGCCCAGCCAAGTTGACACACAACCTTAACTACCACATGTAGTTGTCTTTTCACTCACTTCATAGTGTTTTTGAAGCACAAACATTTTTAGTTGGGTATCAAAATTACCTGTTTTTCTGTTGCTTATGCTATTAGTGTTGTAAGCCAGAAACTGTCACCTAATCAAAGGTCACATAGCTGTATATCTTCCCCCCCCACCAAGAATTTTATAGCTTTAGCGCTTAAATGTAAGTCTTTGATCAATTTTAAATAAATTTGTATATAGTGTGAGTTAGAGCACCAAGTACATTCTTTTGCTTGTGAGTAACCAGATGTCCCAGCACTATTTATTTAAAAGACTACTCTTCCCTATTGAATGGTTATGACATCCAAAGGGAGCTCTGGTAGCATAGTGGCTAAGACACTTGCCTGCTAACCGGACGGCTGGCGGTTCAAACCCACCAGCCACTCTTCGGAAGGAAGGTTGGGCAATCCTACTTCCATAGTGATACTGCCTCGGAAGCCCAAGGAGGGGTCACTATGAGTCGGGTTTGACTCGATGGCACATAACAACAACAACATTGAAAATTAATTTGCCATACATGTATGAATTTACCTATGGGCTCACAATTCTATTGTATAGTTCTATATGTCTATCCTTATGCCAGTCTTCATTACTGTAACTTTGTAGTAAGTAAGTATTAAAGATCAGAAAATGTGAGTACTCCAACTTTCTTTTCTTTTTCAGGACTGTTCTGGCTGTTTGAGGTGCCTTGCAATTCCATGTGGATTTAGTAACAGCTTGTTTATTTTGGGGGTAAAAGAAGCTAGTCGGAATTTTGATAGATATTGCATTGAATCTATAGATCAGTTTGGAGACTGTTGCCATCTTAATTATATTCTGTCTTCAAATGCATGAACATGAGATTTACTTATATTTTCTTTTATTTCTTTGATCAGTATTTTGTAATTTTCAATGTACAAATCTTATACTTTCACGGTTAAATTCATTCCTAAATGTTTTGTATTTTTTTGACAGTGTTATGAATGGAATTGTTTTAATTTTTGATTGTTCGTTGCTGGTGTATAGAAATACTAGTGTGTTTTGTGTGTTTTACTATACACTGTAACTTTATTGAATTAGTTTATTAGTTGTAGTAGGGTGATTTGTGTGTGTGTGTATTATGTGTGTGTGTATTCGTTGGGATTTTTTTTATATTTAGGATCTTATTCTATTTAAATAGAAAGTCTTCCACTCATTGCAGTGAAGATGATTCCAAGTGATAGCAACCCTATGTTGTTTTTAGGTGTCATCGAGTCAGCTCCAACTCATAGCAGCCTGTGTACAACAGAACAAAACCGTGCTCAGTTATGCATCATCATGATAGTCCTTGCTATACTTGAGTCCACCATTGCAACCACTATGTCAGTCCATCTCGTTGAGATTTTTCCTATTTTTTGCTGAGTTTCCACTTTACCAAGCATGATATCCTTCTCTAGAGAATGGTCTAGAAAACATGACCAAAGTAGGTAAGATGAAGTCTGGCCATTCTAGCTTCTAAGAAGTGTTCTGGCTGCACTTTTTCCAGGACAGATTTATTCGTTCTTCTGGCAGTTCATGGTATTTTCAGTATGCTTTGCGAACATCACAATTCAAAGTCATCAACTCTTATTTAGTCCTTTTGTTCATTGCCCAGCTTTCACATGCATATGAGGCATGAGAAAACGCCCTGACTTGGATAAATACACCTTACTCTTCAAAGTGACATCATTGTTCCTTAACTCTTTAAAGAGGTCCTTTTCCAGCACATTTGCCCAGTGCTATATGATATGTGATTTCTTGACTGCTGCTTCCGTGGGTGTTGTGGATCCAAAAAAAAAATGAAATCCCTGACAACTTCAATAATTTCTTCATTTATTATGATGTTGCTTATTGATCTAATTGTGAGGAATTTTGTTTTCTTTAAGTTGAGGTATAATCCATAGTGAAGCCTATCATGTTTCTTATTCGTCAGTAAGTGCTTCAAGTCATCTTCACTTTCAGCAAGGAAAGTTGTGTCATGTGCTTATCCCAGGTTGTTAATGGGTCTTCCTCCAATTCTGATGCTGCATTCTTCTTCATAGAGTCCAGTTTTCTGGACTATTTGCTCAGCATACAGGTGAGCACAATTAAGTGTTATGGAATTCCCATTCTTTGCAGTGTTATCCATAATTGTTATGATCCACAGTCGAATATCTTTGCATAGTCAATAAGACACAAGTAAACATCTTTTGTGATTCTTTGCTTTCAGCCATGAATGATACAAACAATGATAACCCTCATTCCACAGCTGTTTCTGAATCCAGTGTAATTTTCTAGAAGTTCCCTGTCAATATATTGCAAACGTTTTTTTAGTTATCTTCAGCAAAATTTTACTTGCATAGAATACTGTTCGATAATTTCCATATTCTGTCGCATCACCTTTCTTTTGAAAAGGCTCAAATATGGATCTCTTCCAGTCAGTTGAAGGTAGCTGTCTTCCACATTTCTTGGCATAAACAAGTAAGCACCTCCAATGCTGCATCTGTTTGTTGAAACATCTCAGTGGGTATTCTGTCAGTTCCTGGAGCCTTGTTTTTTGCTAGTTCCTTCAGTGCAGCTTCAAATTCTTTCGATACAATTTATTCTTGATCATATATTGCCTCTTCAAATAGCTGAATGTCAGCCAGTTCTTTTTGGTGCAGTGACTCTGTATTCCTTATGTATTCGTTGATGCTCCCTACTTCGTTCAGTATTTTGCCCACCGAATCCTTCACTTTATCAATTTAGGATTTTAATTTTTTCTTCAGTTTTTTCAACTTGAGAAATGCCAAGCTTGTTCTTCCCTATTGGTTTTCTAACTCCATGTCTTTGCACATTTCATTATAATACTTTGTCTTTTCTGCCCACCCTTTGAAATCTTCTGTTTAGCTCTTTTATTTCATAGTATCTTTCACTCACTTTAGCTAATCTGTTCAAGAGCAAGTTTCAGACTCTCTTCTGACATTCATTTGGGTCTTTTGTTTCTTTACTGTCATTTTAGTATTCTTTTATTTTCTTCATGTATAATATTCTTTTATTTATGTATTTATTTATTATTTATTGTGATTTGGGTGAAGATTTACAGAGCAAATTCACTTCTCATACAGCAGTTCACATATACTTTATCTCATGTCATTGACCACAGTTTACCACAATGCAACAGCTCCCCTCCCACTTCCTCCCCATAGTTACCTCTTCCCAGTTTCCATCCGTCCATGCTCTC
>NW_006921622.1:9962544-9981343 GCF_000298275.1 Orycteropus afer afer
CTTATGAGGACTGTTGTTGTCTCCCACTCAGTTAGACACAAATTACAATTGAATAACCATCAAAAAACTAAAAGCCCATGGACGAAAACAGCCCATGTAATCACACAGGAACAGTAACCAAAAAAAAGAGAAAAGGGAAAAAAAAAGAGGAGAAAACAAGCAAACCTGCAATATCTGGGGATAGAGCACTAAGAAGAAAAAAAAAAGTAGGGAAGGAGAATAATAAATGAAGGAAAAAAACAGGAAGAATGCAAAAAGAAAAAGAAGGAATGGGGTTAGTCACTAGAAAAAAAACCCACAAAAACGTTAAATTGAGGAGGGGCAGAATTTCAACCAGGCACAGGGAAAAGAAAAAAAATGCTGAAAACTAGGACCTGGTAGGGGAAGATTAAGAATAATAATAAAAAGGATAAAAGTATTAATGATATTAGTTGGTTTGAAATGGACAAATACAAGCAAACTAATCACCTGGAAAAAGAAAGCAAAAAAGAAAAAATCAGTGGGATTACTGGGTAGGGCACCCAGGCTCTGCCTGAGCACACAGACTGTGATGGAGTTCCTGTGGGCCCAGAAGGTAGGTTGGAGTGGGTATGGCCACACCTCCGTTCACCAAGTGGGTATAGGGTGTAGTAACAAGAAGAAAGTCGTACCTTTTCAGTCTTGCAGGCCCCAAGTGTCCTTGGAGTTGCTGGAAAGCAGAACGTGTCTTAAGCCCCAGAAATCTGCGAGAGTGCTGTCTCTTTGAATATCCAAAATAGTCAAGCTGCTTTTTAAACCTACAAAATGGCGGTGTCCTCCAGACCGGCAAAAGTCCACAGCTTAGCCCACCTTTCTCTTCACCCTCTCCGTTTGTTCCCCAGCCACTGTGCACAGTCCTCTGTGCAGTTTCTGGCTAGCAGGGTGATTTTTAGGTTAATTCTTAAGTCCTACCACCACAGGAATCTGCAACAGCGCTGTCTCTTTAAATATCCAAAATAGGCCACTTTTTTAACCTGCAAAATGGCGGCGTCACCCAGACTGGCAAAATCCCACAGCTCAGCCCACCTTTTTCTTCACTTTCCATTTGTTCCCCAGCCACCCTGCACAGTCCTTCCTGCAGTCCCTGGCTAGCAGGGTGATTTTAGGTTAATTCTTAAGTCCTACCACCACAGGAATCTGCAAGAGTGCTGTCTCTTTAAATATCCAAAATAGTCAAGCCACTTTTTAAATCTACAAAATGGCGGTGCCCTCTGGGTCGGCAAAAGTCCACAGCTCAGCCCACCTTTCTCTTCACCTTCTCCGTTTGTTGTTCCCCAGCCACTGTGCATAGTCGTCTGTGCAATCCCTGGCTAGCAGGGTGAGTTTTGGGTTAATTCTTAGGTCCTACCACCACTCGGGAATCTCCAAGGCCTGTCATCTGTGCCATCAGGGTCGTTCAGGCCGCTGCCAGCCTGCAGCTCCGTGTGTCTCCTTTTTTAGTATTTTCACGCAAATTCTTCGCTAGTTGGGGTTTAGTCCACTTTTGTATCCTTCCCTTCAAGGCTCAGGGGTCCAAGATTATCTTCTGTGTCTGTGTTAATTGGTTTTCCTTGTCTTTGTTGAAGAGTATCTGTGCAGTCCTTCTGCCTAGTCCGCCATCTTGCCGGAACTCCCATGTATGATATTCTTAATGTCATCCCACACTTATCTGATCTTTGGTCATTGGTATTCAGTGCATCTTATCTTTTCTTCAGATGATCTCTAAATTCAAGTAGGATATAATCAATGCCATATTTTGTCTCTTGTGGTCTTATTTTAATTGTCCTCAGTTTGAACATGCATATGAGCAGTTGGTGATCTGTTCCACATTCAGCTCTTAGCCTTATTTTGACTGATGATACTGAGCTTTTCCGTTGCCTCTTTCCATAGATGTAGTAGATTTGATTCCTTTGTATTGCTTCTGGAGAGGTCCACATATGTAACCTGTGTTTATTTTGTTGATAAAAGGTATTTGCAGTGAATAAGTCGTTAGACTTTCAAAATTCTCTCATGTGATCTCCGGTGTCCTTTCTGTCACCAAGGCCATATTTTCCAACTACTGATTCCTTTTCTTTTTTTCCATCTTTCACATACCAATCACCAGTAATAATCATTATATCTTGATTGTATGTTTGGTCAATTCCAGACTGCAGAAATTGGTTAAAATATGCCAATTTCTTGATCTTTGGTTTTAGTGGTTGGTATGGAAATTTGGCTAATTACACTATTAACTGGTCTTCTCTAGAGGCATGTGGATATTTTCCTATCACTGACAGCATTGTACCTCAGGATAGATCTTTAAATGTTCTGTTTAATGATGAATGTGACAGCATTCTTCTTCAATATTTCATTTCCAGCGGAATAGGTTATATGATTGTTTGATTAAAAATGGCGAGTATCAGTCCATTTCAGCTCACTAATGCCTAGGATATCGATCTTTATCCATTCCATTTGATTTTTGACAACTTACAATTTTCCTAGTTTCACACTTTTTACATTCCATGTTCAGATGATTAATGAATGTTTGCAGCATTTTCTTTTCATTTTGAGTCATGCCCCATCAGCAAATGAAGATCCTAAAAGCCTTACTCTATGTATATCATTGAAGTCAAGTCTACTTTGAGGAGGCAGATCTTCCCCAGTCATATTCTGAGTGCCTTCTGACCTGAGGGGCTCATCTTCTGGCACTATATCAGACAGTGTTTCACTGCTATTCATAAATTTTTCAGTGGCCAGTTTTTTCAAAAGTGGATAGCTTTGTCCTTCTTCTCAGTCTGTCTTAGTCTAGAAGCTCTGATGAAACCATCTACCATGGCTTATCCTGCTTGTATTTGAAATACTGGTGCCATAGCCCCCAGGTTTACAGCAACACACTAGCAACCACAGTGCAACAAACTGACAGACGTGTGGTGGAGTGATCCTTTAGGGCAAAGTAAAATTGCCCCATAAGGTTTCCTGTGCTGTGAATCTTTGCAGAAGTATACTGCCACATTTTTTCTCCTGTGGAGTGGCTGGTGGGTTCAAACTGAGCCTCCAGGACACCATAGAAACAGCGTTAACTTCTTCCTTTTCACTATGGATGGCCTGTTTTTATTTTCTTACCTAATTGCTCTTTCTAGGACTTCCAGTGCTATGTTGAAAAACATTGGTGAAAACAGGATTCCTTGTCTTGCTTCTGATCTTATGGTGAACTTTTCAGTCTTTCACCATTGAGTGTTGTATTGTGAGGTTTTCCTACACGCTTTTTTATCAGTTTGAGGAAATTCCCTTCTATTCCAAATGTGTGGAGTGCTTTTACCATCAAAGGATGTTTGATTTCTCCATATGTTTAGATATTGAAGTAGTAGTTTTTATTTCTTCTATTAAGGTGGCATATTACATTGATTTTCATATATTGAACCAACTTTGTATTCCTGAAATAAATCTAGCCTGGTTATGATATATACTCCTCTTTGGTGCTAAAAACGTAAGGAGGCCACATCTTCTGACCTCCTCTAACCGCACAAGAGGAAGACAGGATCACCATCAGTAACTCGAGGCCTATTCCTGCAAGACCAGACGTGCTGCCTCCTTCCAGCTCTTACCAACCGTTCCTCCCAAAGTACCCACCACCTCTCTCATGGGTTCGATAATTCGCTGCAGTGGCCACACAGAACTCACAGATTACAGCATTTATTAGGGAAGCATCAGGCTACAATTCAAGTTCAGGAAATACGCTCAGTCTCTTTCCCAGCCCACCGTCTCTGAGCCAACAGTCTCTCACAGTCTTTCTCCCAGCAGTGTGTGTCCCTCAGTGTCTCACTCAGCAATGCGTGTCTCTTGCATCTCTTTCCCAGCAGCGCATGTTTCTCAGGAGTGCATCCTTCCTCAGCCAGCACTCAGAGAGAGAGACTTCTGCCTCCTTTTGAGCCTGGCAGAGTGACCAAACTAACCATTCATAACATCAGAATTCTAAGCACCTGAGAAAGAGAGAGCAAACTTCCCAGAACATTGCTTTATGCTGCTCGGAACAGAAATACCCCCAGGTGGCTGATTTTTACAATCAGGAGCTCCTCAGTTGCTTATGGCAAATTCCACCACTGAGTTCACAAAGAGTTACGACTAGAAAAGCCATACCAGGTAATTTACTACACTGCACTTAGTATAGATAGACTTTTAATATGCTGCTGAATATAGTTTGCTACTGTTTTGCTCAGGGCTTTTACATTTGTATCTATAAAAAGTATTCCTCTATAGTTTTCTAATGTTACTTTTTTCTGGCTTTGATGCCAGGAAAATGAAGGATTACGGCATTTATTTCAGAGGTTTTCATTCCTCATCTGTGTTTTAGAATAGTTGGAGAAGGATTGGTGTTAATTCTTCTTTAAATGTTTGTTAGAATTCATCAGTTAAGTCATCTAGTCCTGGGCTTTTGTTTTTTGGAAGTCTTTAAATTAAGAGTCAGTCTCAGTATAATCTTGTTAAAGGTATGTTCAGATTTTCTGTTGCTGCTTCTGTCTTTTTTCATAGTTTGTGTTTTTTAAGAATTTGCCCATTTTGTGTGTTACTTAATTTGTTGACATACAATTGTTCATAGTATTCTCTTGTAATCATTTTTATTTATGTATCATCAGTACATAAATAATTCCCACTTCTATTCCAGATTTTAATAATTCATAGCAAACCCTCCTTGAGTTTCCGAGGTAGTATCTCTACGGAAGTAGATTGCCCGGTCTGCCTTCCAAGGAATGGCTGGTGGGTTTGAACTGCCAGCCTTCTGGTTAGCAGTCATATGCCTTAGGCGCTTCGCCACCAGAGTGCCCTTAATAAATTTAGTCGTCTTTGTTGTTATTGTTGTTATGTGCCATCGGGTCGGCCCCGACTCATAGCGACCCCTCCTTGGGTTTCCGAGGCAGTATCACTATGGAAGTAGGATTGCCCAACCTTCCTTCCGAAGAGTGGCTGGTGGGTTTGAACTGCCAGCCTTCTGGTTAGCAGTCAAGTGCTTTAGCCACTATGCTACCAGAGCTCCTTTAGTCTTCTTTAGCGCTCTCTTAATTGTCTTTTTTTCTTTATCAACCTAGCTAAAGATTTGTGGTAAATATATAGATATATAACAAAATATTCTCCATGTCAGTGTTTTTTATATATATAATTCATTGACATTAATTGCTTTCATCTGTTGGTACAGCTATCATCAGGATCCATTCCCAAATTTTTTGTCACCCTGTACAGAAACTCATGGACCCTTAAGCAGTGACTCCTGTTTTCCTTTCCTTCTCACTGTTGGTATCAGCTAATCAACTCTGGTCTCTATACATTTGCCTTTTCTAGATATTTCTTGTAAGTTGGATCAGACAGTGTTTTTCCTTTTGTGAATAACTCATTTCCCTACCCTAATGTATTCATTTTTCATCCATGTTGTAGCATGTAAAGGACTTCATTGTCCTTAATCACTGAGTAGTATCCCATTGTACATATGTAGTACATTTTGTTTATCCATCTGTTTAGGTGCTTTCTACCTTTTGGCTATTGCAAATGGTGGTACATTGAATACTATTGCCCAAGTGTCTATTTTTGTTCCTGCTTTCAATTTTTTGGGAATGTATACTTAGGAGTATAATTACTGAATTATATGGTTATTCTTTGTTTAATTTTTTGAGGCACCAACATACTAGTTTCCATAGCACGTGTACCACTTTGTATTATCACCATCAGTGGATGGGGGTTCTAATTTTTCCACATCCTCACCAACACCTGTTGTTTTCTGGTTTTTTTAATCATAGGCATCTTAGTCGGGGTAAAGTGTTGTTTTGTTATAGTCTTGATACACATTTCCTAATGAATAATGAAGGAAGCCCTGGTGTTCCACTGGTTACTTGGCCAAAGTACTTGGCTGCTAACAAGAGTTTAGCAGTTTGAACTCACCAGTGACTCTGTGGAAGAAAAGAGCTGGTGATCTACTTTCATAAAGATTTCCGCCTAGGAAACCCTGTGTAGCAGTTCTGCTTTGTCCTCTAGGGTTGCTATGAGTTGGAATCAGTTCGATAGCACACAGAAGCAGTGATGTTGCACACCTATTCATTTGCTTGTTGACCATTTATATTTCTTCTTTGGTGAAATGTTTATTTAGGTCTCCCTTGGCCATTATTTTATGAGATTTTTTTGTTGTTGCTAGGTTTTGGGAATTCTGTATATATTATCGATGTTAAACCTTATTAGATATATGGTTCCCTCTCTTTTCTTCTAAGAGTTCTATAGTTTTAATTCCTTAGTCCATTTTAAGTTAATTTTTGTGTATGATGTGAGATACCTGTTTAGTTTTGTTCTTTTGCATATGGATATCTAGTTTTCCCAGACCTAGCACCATTGTTGAAGAGCAGTTGACCATAGATGTAGGAATTTATCTCTGGACTCTCATTTCTGTGTCATTGGTCTATGTGTTTATACTTATACCTATTCCATGCTGTTTTGATTGCGATAGGTTTACAGTGTGTTTTGAGATCAAGAAGTGTGAGTTCTTCTTTTTCAAGATTGCTGTGGTTCTTTGGGGCCCTTGCAGTTCCATATGGATTTTTTTTTTTTTGGATGGTAAATACACAGATAAGAAAATACTTAATCTCTGCTATTTCAACAATCTTTACAGGTACAGTTTAGTGATATTAAATATGTTTGTCATGTTGTTCACCTGTTATCATCCCCAGACTTATCCATCATCCTTAATGGAAGCTTAGTGTCCTGTAAGCATTTTGTCCTTCCATATAAATTTTGAGAATTAGTTTTTTCCATTTCTGCAAAGAAATCTGCTCTTGGAATTTTGATGAGGATTGCATTGATGCTATAGATTGCTTTGGGTAATAGTGATATCTTTACAGTAGTAAGCCTTTCAGTACATGAACACAGAATGTCCTTCCATTTGTTTAGATCTTCTTTAATTAAGGTTTGTCAATTTGTTAATCTTGTCATAGAACCAAGTTTGGATTTAATTTATTTCCCCTATTGTATTCCACATAGCTTATTTTTGCCTTTATTATCTCCCTCCTTTTGCTTGCTTTGGGCTCAGTTTGCTCTGTCTTGCTTTGAGAGCCTTCTCCTTTTTTAATGTAGTCATTTAGAAATATAAATTTCCCTCTGAGTGTGTCTTACTATCTTTTATGAGTCTTTTGACTACTTCTCAATTGCCTTTTCTCCTGTACTTTTTTTTTTTTGCTTCTTATTGTAGACATCCTCCCTTGGAAAATATCTTATATGTGCCTGGAGCTTTAATGATCATCTACATTTAGCAGATTTCCAAATCTATGCCTCAGATTTGGGCCTTTCGACAGAGTTCCAGACTCTTACTTACAGCAACCTAATAAATCCATTCTAAGCCTGTTTTTCTTTTTGTCTTCCTTATCTCTGTATGTGATACAGCTACCTACACCAGAGTTATACTGGGAAGCTAACCTAAACTCTCCCTTCTTATTTTCTTAGTCATCACATTGGGGTTTTTGTTTGTTTGGTCTTTTGTTTTTTAAACATACATAAGAATTTTATATTATTTGTCATTGAAACTGGTATTTTCCTTTATGTTTTTACTACCTCTGCTTGATTAAGTTCTACGTAATTTCTCATCTGAGCTTTTTCAGCAGACTTTTCACCTTTATTCTATTCTCCACATGCTACCAAAATAAATGACCTGTTACTTAGGGGATAAAATTCATGGCATGAAGTGTTTTTTGTTTGTTTGTTTTTTAATAGTCTGGCATTTACTTGACTGTCCAAGAACCTCATCTCTTCTTTGCAATTTTATTCTCCATCAGCATAAACTTAATTGTAGTTTTCTGATATGCTGTGCTATTTTCTGCAGTATCTGCCTTTTAAATCTTGGTGTCTCTGCTAATGTGTCCTCCTTTCTTCATCTTTCAAAAATTATCTTTAAAGTTAAGCATAGTTTTATGTCCTGCATGGTTTTTCCTGACCCCTTTAGGCAGACTTCTTAAACCTCCCCAACATTTTTTTTTTTTAAATTACTTTTGGACTCCTGTTTGCTGTTGAATACTTTTTGCAATCTATCTTTACTCCTCTTCCAAACAGTTGTTTTTGTTTCTTAGTCATACTTGTTTCACATTTTAAGAAACATTTTTAAAGTCTCTTGCATTAAACAGTTGAAGCTCTTAAGAGTTAAGGACTGAATTATTTTTATCATTTACTCTCTAGTATTTGATGCACCTCAGAATGTTTTATTATATAGAACTTTATAAAATTGAAATGTATTATTTCACTGAAACTTATTTTGGGGGAAAAAAATGAAAGTTTATATGGTCTAATGGAATATTATACACAAGTCAGCATAAGCATTGAGTTTTAAGAATGCATTTTGATTTGAATACCCCTCAGGAAAGAGTTTTGAACTTAGTGATGTTTGGCTTTTGGGGGCATGTGTGATATACTCCATAAACTTTTGATTCTTGGTGTTTTCAGGAAAGGAAATAAGAATGTCATCAATATAAAAAAACATACTTTTTTGGAAAACACCTTAGCAATCTCAAAAAACAAATTAAGCCCAATTGGATGAATTTTATATCATCATAGGAATTTAGGAAACCTAAAAGTTAACTAGTATTAAAATAATTGTCCCAGCATATGAAAAAGGAAACAGAAAAGGTAGTAGAGATATGTAATATCATTAAAAATGTAGGAAATTGTGGAAACTTTTATGACAGTTTGGACAGACCAGATATTTAAATATTTTAGAGAACACTTATTGAACATAAACTTTAAATAGATGTCCATAAAGTATAGTATCTTGTATTTTATAATATTTGGTTTTCCGGTGGTACTTTGGGAATTATCAACTGGAGTAAGAGAATTTAGATTTCATTATCTTAGAAGACTAAGTTTAACTAGGAGCTCTGGTAGCGTAATGCCTAAGGCACTTGACTGATAACCAGAAGGCTGGCAGTTCAAATCCAGCAGCCACTCCTCAGAAGGAAAGTTGGGCAATCTACTTCCATAGTGATACTGTCTCAGAAACCCAAGGAGGGGACTTAAAATGCTTGTAATGCTGAAACAAGTAATATACAAATAGAAATTATGGTTTTCAAAGCTCTGTTTCAGAGATTATTTTGTCCTGATGTTTACCAGGTTGCTTAATAATTTGTTTATTTATAAGTTTGTCTCCCTCACTAAACTGTAAACTCATTTGGGTTGGAGTTTTAGTCATCTCTATTTCATCAGCATTTAACTCATCATCTGTGAGTTAATAGGCATCTTGATGCTAAAAGGCTCAATAAATATTGAATGAATGAATGGTCATTTGTTACACATTCTTTGAATAGGTTTTTCCATATTCTGGTAATATGTTCATTCTGTTTGGGAATTAAATTTTACATTAGGCAGTCTTGTTCTTTCAGAGTAGTAGCTTGGTTCCTTGGAGCTTTTGATTTGTCTTAGGAATTCTCACTTTTAACATAATTTTGAAATAGTTGATTAAAGTGGCTAAAGAGCTGTAGATGTATTTTCATAACAGAATATTGGTAATTGATTTCTGTGCTCTGTTTAATGTGTTTTTAAATAAGTTAATTATTGTGCTTTGTTATGACCATACTCATTAAACAAATCTCATATGATAGAAGAGGTAAGGGTAATTGTTAACCAGTTATTCATTGATACATGCCATAGGATGAGTATGAACACGTAATTGGTTGTAGAAGTGAACATGCTCCCCTCAAGAACAGGATCCTACTCAAGTCTGACAAACTAGTTTGTAGGATGTTGTATCTTTGTTCATCAGATATTTCTCCTTATTTTAGGGAAGCATTAAGTGGATAGGAATCCAGAAAAGAGATGAGTAATCTACAGGCATATAGCAGTTTCACAGTCTGTATTGTTTGAGATTCACTGTATGTAATGAGATATTACTGATGGAAGGAGCTGTTGCTGTGATCTTGATACAGACTAATCTAGACCATTGGTCTAGATAATCCAGCTCTAATTTCCTTTTAATCACATTAGACTTACTCTTTCCATTTTACCTTATTGTAGTGTATTCTTTGTATTTATGCACTAATTGTCACATCTAAGGATACCACAAATGCTCCTTTTAACTGAATAAAGTATATTTTTCATGTATTTTCTGCCCTTTTAGCATGTATAAGAAATTTTTTCTGATGCGCACAAACTGTGAATCACTTTGGTAAGGGATTATTCGGGATGGGGGAGAAGAGCCTACAAGAAACGAAGAACTAGATCTTAGCAGGAGTAAAAGATTTCAGAGTTCATTAATAGAAGATTGAAACCTAACCTGCAGCAAAGGCAGCTGAAGGAATGTAAACCCACACTTTGGAATTGCTCTCTTAAATCAGAAAAGTGAGGTGCAGAGATGAAATTGAGGGAGACAGAGATATATGTAGAATAGCATGAAGTTATAAGCATTCACTACAGTTTAGACTAGAAATTTTTTTTTCATTTCATAGCTTCCAATCTGCTTTGTCTGTTGGATCACTGTAGGTTCTTGGAAGATAGACTTGAAAGACATAAGTGATAAAGAACAGAAAGACATTAACATGTGGATGGTGACTCAGCCACTAGGGAGGAAAAAGCAGTTTTCTCGTTGCATGTTAACTGCTACAAAGCAAAATGAATTTGCACGCATCTCATTGGAATTGCAGGAGAAGTACAATCTGAAAAGTTTCTGTTGAGTGAGAGAATTAGTGTAATTGGAAATGAATTGTGTAAGAGCTACTTTTAGATTAATGTAAAGTGATAACATCATTAATAACCTATTTAGAGTGCTGCCTTTTTATTTTGGTGAAAATAAATTGATAGTTTTTTCCAACTTTTTTCTTTTTTTGAACTGTAACCCTCCAGTTCCTCCCCCCCCCCCCCCCGCCATGTCTTACATTCCTGAACATACCTGTCATGGTAGTTTTTAGGAAATACTGCTTAAAAATCAGAAGTGACAATTCTGTTCTAACAAAGCAGGAATTTAAATTCATAGATATGTGTCAGACTCAAGCATGATTGTAATGGTAATGTTGTTATTGTTGTTAGATGCCAGAGAGTTGGACCCAACTCATAGCGACCCCTCCTTGGGTTTCCGAGGTGGTATGACTATGGAAGTAGATTGCCCGACCTTCCTTCCGAGGAGTAGCTGGTAGGTTTGAACCGCCAGCCTCTGGTTAGCAGTCAGTACTCCTAATGCACCTTGGCAACCTTCCCATATAAAGCAGTATTAGGCACAATGCCTAAGGCATTTGACTGCTAACAAGAGGGTTGGCAGTTCAAACCCACCAGCCACCCACGGAAGGAAGATGGGGCAATCTGCTTCCGTAAGGATTTACCACCTCGGAAAGCCCAATGGGGGTTGCTATGAGTCAGAATCAACTTGATGTCAGTGAGTTGTTTTTTATAGTCGTCAAAGGAGCCCCTGAGTAGTACAGATGGTAAAGGCCCTTGGCTGCTAACCAAAAGATTGGAGGTTTGAGTCCATCCAGAAACTCCTTGGAATAAAGATTTTCTTCCAAAAATCAGTCACTGAAAAACCCTAAGGAGCTACTCAGATACACATGGGGTCACCATGAGTCAGCATCAACTCGATGATAGCTAGTGTAGTCATAGAAATGAAGGGTGATAAGAATGCTTCATAATCTTGGATGATAGGTGGGATGAACTATTTCAGGTTCTTATTGTTGTACTTGTTTGGGATTTTTATATTGCGTAAGGCATGTAGATGGGTATTAAGATTCCTATAACTGCTTCATTTTAAGGATCTATGTGCCTAGGTCTCTTCTTTACATCTGTGACCCTTTTCTCTCACTACTTTAACTTCAGTAGAATTGGAGACCATATTTTAAGATTTAAAATAATTCCCTAATTTTGTAATGTTTTTCTCAAATACTTATGAGTCAGTTAAGAGTACATGTATTCTGAACTAAAGAATGAGATCCATTACTCTTATCCAATAAATATATGCATTCACTCTACCCTTGCTACTTTCTCTAAAAACCTGATGTTTAGATACTATTAAAATTAATTTTGCAGGTTATAAGTACTTACAATATGAAATTTTCTTTCAAAAGATAGTCATAACTGTTTTTTTCTTTTTTTCATTTGACATGTTCTTTCTATTTGTAAGGTACTGATTAGGGTAGTTCTGGTGGCGTAGTCCCTAAGGCATTTGACTGCTACCAGAAGACTGGCGGTTTGAACCCACCAGCCAGTCCTCGGAAGGAAGATTGGGCAAACTACTTCTATAGAGATACCACCTCGGAAACCCAAAGAGGGTCACTCTGAGTCAGAATCAGCTCAGTGGCCATGAATTGTTTTTGTTTGTTTGTTTGGTTGGTTTTGATTGGTTGCTTTGAGGAAATAAGTATATATACCACAAATACATCCTGCCTTCGGGGAATGTAAAATCTACAAGGAAGATAAATATACAAGAAATAACTATTCCAAGGTGTATAGTTATAACTTCTTTAATGATCTACAGTATAAAAGAGTTCAGAGTCAGGGAACATTACTTTCAACTGAGGCAATAAGATGTTCAGACAATGTAATATTTGATCTGATGCTTAAAACGCATGTGTATGGCGAGAGCGGCAAGAGAGTTTTCCCAATACTAGGTATACATGTAGTATAAGCAGTGGCACAAATGAAAATACACTGGCTATGTAAAGTTGTAGTGGTATTGATATTTGATATGAAATACATGAAAAATACCTGCCTTAGATTTAGGTTAAGAAGTTAGAAGTAGTTAGTGTTTGAGTTGGGGAGAAAGGTGATAAACCTGATTATTTTTTGTTGTTGTCATCTCTGACTCATACTGACCCCATGCACAGCAGAAGAAAACACTACTCAGTCCTGTGCCAGCCTCACAATCCGTGCTATACCTGAGCCCATCATTGCAGCCACTGTGTCAATCTGTCCCATTGAGAGTGTCCCCTTTTTCATTGACCTTCTGGTTTACCAGGCATGATCTCCTTCTCCAGAGACTGGTCCCTTCTTACAGCATGACCAAAGTAGGTGAGATGAAGTTTGGCCATTCTAGATTCCAAGGAGCATTCTGGCTGCACATCTTCAGCACAGATTTGTTAGTGCTTTTAGCAGTCCATGATGCTCTCAGTATCCTTTACCAAGCATCAGTTCTTCTTCATTCTGTCTTATTCATTGACCAGCTCTCAGGTGAATAAGAAGCGATTGAAAATAACGTGGCTGGGATAAGGTGCATCTTAGTCTTCAAGGAGACATCTTTGCTTTTCAGCACTTGAAAGAGGTCTTCTGCAGCAGATTTGCCCAATGCAGTATGTCATCTGTTGTCTTGACTGCTCCTTCCAGTTTGTGTTGATTGTAGAACCAAGTAATACGAAACCCTTGATAATGTCGGTCTTTTCTCCATTTATCATGATGGTATTTTTTTTGGTCCAGTTGTGAGGATTTTTTTTTTTTTTCTTTATATTGAGGTGTAATCCATACTGCAGACTATAGTCTTCAATCTTCATCAGTAAGTGCTTCCCATCGTCCTCACTTTCAGCAAGTAAAGTTGTGTCGTCTGAGTGTTGCAGGTTGTTAATGACTCTTCCTCCAGTCCTCATGCCACATTCTTCTTAAAATCCAGTTTTCTCAGATTATTTGGTCAGCATACAAATTTAATAAGTATATTGAGAGGATACAACCATAATGCACTCCCTTCTTGATTTTAAACCATGCAGTATCCCCTTGTTCTGTTCAAACAAGAGCCTCCTGGTCTGTGTACAGTGCCTCATGAGTATAATAAAGTGTTCTGGAATTCCTATTCTTCTCAGTGTTATCCATGATTTTTATGATCCACACAATTGAATGCTTTTGTATAATCAATAAAACATAAGTAAACATCTGTCTGGTATTCTTTGCTTACAGTCAAGATGCATCTGATATCAGCAGTGATACCCATCCCTCATGCCACGTCCTCTTCTCAATCCAGCTTGCATTTCTGGAATTCTCTATCAGTATACTGCTGCAACCATTTTTGAATTATCTTCAATAAGATTTTACTTGCATGTGCTATTAATGATGTTGTTGTTGTTATGTGCTGTCAAGTTGGACCCAACTCATAGCAACCCCTCCTTGGGTTTCCAAGGCAGTATCACTATGGAAGTAGATTGCCCACCCTTCCATCCGAGGAGTGGCTGGTGGGTTTGAACTGCCAGCCTTCTGGTTAGCAGTCAAGTGCCTTAGGCACTATGCCTCCACAGTTCCCATACTGTTCGATAATTTCCACATTTTCTGAAATCACCTTTCTTTGGAATGGATACAAATAAGGATTTCTTCTAGTCAGTTTACCACGTAGTTGTCTTCCAGATCTCTTGATATAGCTAAGTGTAGTGCCTCTAGTGCAGCATTCATCTATTGAAAAATCTCAATGGGTATTCTGTCAGTGCCTGGAGCCTTGTTTTTCACCAATTTCTCCAGTGCGGCCTTGACTTCTTACTTCCATACCGTTGCTTCTTGATCACGTGCCACCTCCTGAAATGGATGAACATTGACCAACTCTTTTTGGTACAGTGACTCTGTATTCCATCCATCTTGTTTTGATGTTTCCTGCATCGTTCAATATATTGCCCATAGAATCTTTCAACATTGCAACTCAAGACTTAAGTTTTTCTTCAGTTATTTTAGCTTGAGAAATTCTGAGCATGTTCTTCCCTTTTGGTTTTTTTAATTCCAGGTCTTTGCATGTTTCATTATAGTAATTGGCTTTGTCTTCTCAAGCTGCTCTTTAAAATCTTGTGTCCAGCTCTTTGATCTTGTCATTTCTTCCATTTGCTTTAGCTATTATCTGTTCAAGAGCAAGTTTCAGAGTCTCTTCTGACATGCACTTTGGTTTTTTCTTCCTTTCCTGTCTTTTGAATGACCTTTTGCTTTCTTCATGGATGATGTTCTTGATGTCATCTTACAGTTTCTCTGATTTTCAGTCATTGGTGTGCAGTTCATCAAATCTTTTCTTTAGATGGTCTCTAAATTTAGGAGGAATATAATCAAAGCCATGTATTGGCTCTCGTGGACTTGTTTTAATTGTCTTCAGCTTCATCTTGAATTTGTGTATGAGCAGTTGATGGTCTGTTCCACAATTAGCTCCTGACCTTGTTCTGGCTGAAGATACTGAGCTTTTCCATCGCCTCTTACTATAGATGTAGTCAGTCTGATCCCTGTGTACTCCCATCTGGTGAAGTCCACATGTATGGCTGCCATTTGTGTTGTTGAAAAAGAGTATTTCAGTGAATAACTCCTTGGTCTTGGAACATTCTATCATGTGATCTCCAGCGTTATTTTTATCATCAGTGCCATATTTTCCTCTGTTAGTGATTTTTCTTTGCCTCCAACTTTTGCATTCCAATCACCAGTGATAATCAATTAACACATCCTGATTGCATGTTTGGTCAATTTCAGACTGCAGAAGTTGGAAAAAAAATCTTCAATTTCCTCATCTTTGGCTATGGTGGTTGGTGCATAAATTTGGGTAATAATAACAGTAACAGGTCTTCCTTGTAGGCATACAAATATTATCCTATCACTGACAGCATTGTACTTCAGGATAGATCTTGAAACATTCTCTGTGACGATGAATGCCATACCATTCCTCTTCAATTTGTCATTCCCGACATAGTAGATCATATGGTTGCCTGATTGAAAATGGCCAAAACCAGTCCATTTCCACTCACGAATGCCTAGGATTTAGATCTTTATGCGTTCCATTTCATTTTTGACAGCGTCCGTTTTTGTAGATTCATACTTCATATATTCCATGTTCCAGTTATTAATAGATGTTTGCAGCTGTTTCTTCTCATGCTGAGTTGTGCCACATCAGCATCTGGAGGTCCTGAAAGCTTTACTCCATCCATATCATTAAGGTTTGCTGTACTCTGAGGAGGCAGCTCCTCCCCAGTCTCATTTTAAGTGCCTTCCAACCTGAGGGCCTCATCTTTCAGTACTGTATTGGACACTGTTTCAGGGGTATTCATAAAGTTTTCCAGTAATACAGCAAACATTGTTTGACTGCTGTTCGTAAGGTTTTCATTGCCCAGTTCTTTGACAAACAGATGGCCTCTTCCTTCCTTCTGAGTTTGTTTTAGTGTGGAAGCTCTATTGAAACCTGTCCACCATGGGTAACTCTGCTGGCATTTGCAATACCAGTAGCATAGCCTCCAGCCTTAAGCAACACACAAGGTACCACAGGATGACAAACTGACAGGCAAGTTGATCTCCCTAAGTTGTTCCAAACTGTTCTGCTCATTTCCTGGCCTCCCTTAAATCTGCCTCCAAACACCACCACACCTGGTTTGCCTTTCCAAGGCCACCGTTAAAGCTACCTCTAAACACCCCTGTGCCTGACTCACCTTTCTGTGGCCACCTTTAAAGCTGCCGCCAAACACCACCACACCCTGCTCACCTTTCTGAGGCAGCCCTTAAGATTACTCTTTAGGAGGTGTAATCTGATGGTAACACAGTGATATAGTAAGAAGATTCAGACAGGAGTTAGGTTTTTGTTATAATACATGTAGCTGAAAGTTTTGAAAGGGGCTGAATCATGATAGTGGAGGTCAGACTGAAGGGGACTGTGATGGGGCATATATTATCCAGGAGAATTGACAGTGATGGCAATGGACTAAATGCAAGTGGTTGAGGAAGAGGGTGCTCATTTATCAACAGAATATTTAGGTTTAAATGTTTATCATGCAAATGAACTGATGAGATTTGAATTTTGGCATGAAAGAGAATTGGAACTAGTCTGTATATTGGTAATAACTGAAACTCCAAGATTGGTCACGGCCAAGAAATGTTGATAGAGGAACCAAAGAAAGAGGTTGGATCAGATTTATTTTATGATGAGGAAATCTTAATGAGAAGAAAGGAAAGCACTACGCCACCAGAGCTCCTAAGAAAATAAAGGATAAAGATAAAGGAATATTTGTGAAGCAAGAATCTGTAACAGATGGAAAGAGATCAAATGAAGTACTAAAATTAGACTTGAAGGAAAGACTGTGGAAATATTCAGTGTCAAAACTTGCTGTGTTTTTTTTGTTTTTTAATATCTCCATAATTTTGGATTAATGAATATCTGGATTAATGAAAATTTTCAAAGTAGATCTCTCTTCCCCAAAAAAGCTGAATAATACTTTCAGGTATGTACAGTAATTTGACTGTGTTTATAAAAGTGTTATCCTTTTAGTGTACTTAAGAATAGTGTTTTAATAATTGAATATGGGTAATAAATATATGTATAAAGATTATACTTCTCCCCTACAGTTATTTTATAGTTCTATGTCTTCTACTTCTGTATTCTTTCTTTGAAGTATTAATAGTACCTTTGTCCTGGAGGCATAGTGTTTCAGTCTACCTGTCTCTTTCTGTTTTCTACCTACTCTATGTTGAATTAATCACCAAGTTCTTTAAGTTTTCCCTTCTAAATATTTTTTGTCTAATTAATTTGAAACTTTCTAGATATCACTTCTGCAGTGTAGTAAATTACTTTGGGTGGCTTTTCTACCCATAAATCTTTGTAAACTCCAAGGTGGGATTTGCTATGAGCAACTGAGGAGCTCCTGATTGCTGAAGGTGTCCACCTGGAGTATTTCTGTTGGGAGTGGCACAAAACAATGTTCTGGGAGGTGCCCACTCTCTCTCAGGTGCTTAAGTTCTGATGCTATAATTGGCCAGTTTGACCACCTTGCCGGGCTCAAAAGGAGGCCTCCTAGAGGCAGAACTCTGACTGCTGGTTGAGGAAGACGTGCTGCCGAAAGAGACATGTGCTCCTGAGACACACGTTGCTGGCAAAGAGACGCAAGAGACATGCATTGCTGAGTGAGACACCGAGGGACATGCACTGCTGGGAAAGAGACTGTGAGAGATTGTTGGCCGAGGGACGGTGGGCTGGGAGAGAGGCTGAGCATTTTTCCTGAACTTGAATTGTAGCCTGTAGTGCTTCCCTAATAAACCCCATAATCTGTGAGCTCTGTGTGGCCACTGCAGTGAATTATCGAACCCAGGAGAGAGGTGGTGGGTGCTTTGGGAGAAACGGTTGGAGAAAGGGCTGGAGGGAGGCAGCATGTCTGGCCTGGCAGGAATAGGCCTTGGGTTATTGATGATGACTCTGTCTTCCTCTTGTGGGATTAGAGGAGGTCAGAACATGTGACCTCTTTGCCGTTTTTGTAACTTCTCTATCTAATTTCTTGATTATTTACAAAAGCTATCTTTCTCTCATCACTACTGCCTTGGTTCCAATCCTTACCTCTTGCACAGACTATGTTAAAAGCCTTCTTTTAGCTTTTTCAAGAATTGATCAGATGGTCTGCCTAAAGCTGGTATCACAGAAAATGAAGGTTAGGAGAGAATATCATTTATTATTTAAAAAAAAAAAAAAAAGTGTGAGGAATGCCAAATGTTGCTTGTCTTACTCTTCCTTAGTGTAATCTTAGGAAAACAAATTATTACTGGAAAATTGGTTCTTGAGATCAGAATAAGAATTGATACCTTTCTTTTCTCTCTTGGTAAAATGCACTTCATTGCTATATACCTTCCTTTCACATTTATTTCTAGCCATGTGTTTACAGAAAATGTGTCCCCTCATCTTAATTAAACCTGGGGTTACAGACCATGTCTTTATGATCTGTTCCTTCATCAGGCTGATGTTACTTGTTTCACACTTGTTGCTGTTATGTACCGTCAAGTTGATTTTGATTTTCAACTCCTAGTGATGACCTAACCAGACGGCTGGCAGTTCAAACCCACCAGCCACTCCTCGGAAGGAAGGTTGGGCAATCCTACTTCCGTAGTGATACTGCCTCAGAAACCCAAGGAGGGGTCG
>NW_006921622.1:9981843-9997810 GCF_000298275.1 Orycteropus afer afer
ATTGCCCAACCTTCCTTCCAAGGAGTGGCTGGTGGGTTTGAACCGCCAGCCTTCTGGTGAGCAGTCAAGTGCCTTAGGCACTATGCTACCAGAGTTTAGGAGACCAAAAATATTTAATCCATGCTGATGACAGTAATAGAAAATCTAATTTTTCCACAAGCTCAGTCCTGAAAGAACTATGGAATAGAATGAGTGTAATAATAATAATCATAATAAAAGACATGAGAGAAGATAATAGTAATTTGAAAGAAACAAATAGAAGTTTTAGGTATGGAAAATTAGAATCTTTGAAGTAAAGAACTCAATAAATGAGATAAATAAAATAATGGATACAACCGAGGAACAAAGTGATTGGTAGGTAAATCAGATTAAGAAAATTTCCTAGCATGACGGAAAAAGCATTAGGGCAAAAATAAACATACACATAGTGAGTTTTGTTTTCTTTATATATACAGATAAAGGAAAAACTGTATAATATGGAGAAGAGAAGTAGAATCCAGGAGTCATAGAAAGGGAGAAAAATAAAAATAGAGAGGGAGAAATATTCAAAGGAGTGATAGAGTTTATGTTACTTAAAAAAGATGAAAGATCTTAGATTGAAAGAGCCCATAGATTGCCAGAAAAAAAAAGATTAAAGGGGATCCTCAACTAGACAAGTTACAGGGAACTTTCAAAATATCAAATAGCATTCTAAAAATTTGCAGAGAGAAGAAAACAAAGGATATCAAACTTCTTACCTCTATAACCAAACACCTTGGTGACTTAGTCACTGGGCTGGAGGGCTTAGAACCATAGTCTGAGAAGGATGTATAGGTCAACTGGCTAACACAGTCCATAAAGACAACATTCTGCATCCTCCTTTGGTGAGTAGCTACTTGGGTCTTAAAAGCTCGTGAGCAGCCATCTAAGATACAACTATTGGTCTCTTCTCATTCAGAGCAAAGAAGAGTGAAGAAAAACAAAGATTCAAGGACACACTTAGTCCAGAGGACTAATAGACCACGTGAACCATAGCCTCCACTAGCCTGAGACTAGAATTAGATGGTGTCCAGCTGCTACTACCAATGTTCTAATTTGGATCACAACAGAAGGTCCTGGTCACAGTGGGATAAAAATGTACAACAAAATTCAAAGTCACAAAAAAGACTAGACTGATAGTTAGGCTGGTGCAACCCTTGAGATTGTGGCCCTTAAACACTCTTTAAACCTGGACCTGAACCCATTCCTGGAGATTTATTTTTCAGCCGAACCACTCCTCAGAAGGAAGATGGGGTAGTCTACTTCTGTACTGATACTTCCTCGGAAACCCAAGCAGGGGTCATTATGAGTTGAGTCTAACTTGACAGCACATAACAACAACAACAACATAACGTGAATAGTAATACCCATGAAGAACATGGTCCTCCAAACGGTCAACTATACAAAACCAAAAGGAAAACATTTGCTTGAAAAACAAAATTCAGAAAGCTGGAAGGGGCAGGAAAGATAAGTGAATGGAAACGAGAAATACATAGAGGAAGTGGGAAGAATGCTGCTATATTGAAGAGATTGCAGTTAATGTCACAAAACAAAATGGGTATAAATTATTGAATGGGAAACTAATTTGCTCTGTAAACTTTCACCCAAACCACAATAAAATGTTTGTTTGTTTGTTTTTAAAAAAAAGTATATGAATAATGTTGAAATCAAAATTTTCACAGCAAATATGCATTCAAGACAATATTTAAAAAACTCTCTGCTGTCAAGTCGGATCCAACTCACAGAGACCCCTCCTTGGGTTTATGAGGTAGTATCACTATGGAAGTTGATTGCCTAGCCTTCCTTCTGAGCAGTGGCTGGTGGGTTTGAACCACCAGCCTTCTGGTTAGCAGTCATGGAACAATTATCATTCACATGTGCAGGCATAATGAAAAGATTCTCAGATACACAAAGCTAAAGACCATCTGGCCCATGAGAGTCAAACATTGAAAGCCGTTTGGAATGAGTTTAAATCGGAGAAGATTCAAATTCAGGAGGTCTTGGAAGAAATTTGTGAAATAAAGGCGATCAAAACCTTAGTAAAGTTGTTATCTTAAAAAGAAACTACACCCACTCCTCACTTACAAATATGGCTAGGTTCCAAAGACCAGGTCATTAAGCAGAAATTAGTGTTACACGAAACTGGAGGATGACCACATAATCTCACCCCCTCACCTATACTGTGAACATCCTGCTGGGCTCTTGTTGAAATCACCTACCAGCACCCCACCACCCCTCCCCCATGTCACCTCAGGAGAGCTTGGCCCCCACTGCCTCCCACAAGGGAGGGCTGACCAGTCATCCAGAACCAGGGTGGCCAAGGTTCTGAGCCACTTCCTATCAGCTTGATAGCAATGGGTGTTGAGTTTCATTCTTGTGCATATACTGAGTGATTGGTGGACCTGCACCATTTATTGAAGAGACTTTTTTCCCCATGAAATATATTTAGCATCCTGCTTGAAAAGCAATTGGCTGTAGACGTATCAGTTTATCTCTGGATACTCAATTCTATTCCATTGATTTATGTTTTGTCTTTATACTAGTAGTACCTCACTGTTTTGATTACTGAAGCCCAATAGTATGTTTTGAGATTGAGAAATGTGAGTCTTTCTCCTTTGTTGTTCTTTTTCAAAATTTCTTTGGCTACTCAGGTCCCCTTACTGTTCCATATAAATTCGAGAATTGGCTTTTTCTTTTCTATTCAGTTGTGTTGAATCTTTGGATTGCTTTAGGTAATATGGACATCATCACAATATTAAATCTTCAGCCAGTAAACACAGAATGTCTTTACATTTACTGAGGTCTTCTTTAATTTCTTCAGTAATGTTTTATAGTTCCGTATCTCAGATGGTATACTGCAGTGAATTTCAGGTGGATTTAGAGTTAAATACAAGAACAATTAAACTTTCTTAGTTGGCGTCTACTCAACAGCACACAACAACAAAGTAAGGTTAAGTGGGGCAGTTCAACTCTGTCACGTTGGGTCACTATCAGTTGGCATTGGCTCGATGGCACCTAACAACACATTTTGTCACAGCAAAGTCTGTGTTTATCATTGTACTAGTAATTGTGTGATTATTTAGTCAAGTCTTTCACTTCCCTGGTTAAATTTATTTCTTGGTATTTTATTAAACTTATTTCTAGGTATCTTACTCTTTCAGATGTCATTTTAAGTGGAATTGTTTTCTTAATTTCCTTTTTAGATTGTTTGCTGCTTTTTCTTAATTTTTGTTTATTGATATATCCTGCAACTTTAGTGAATTCATTTATTAGTAGATTTCTTTAGGATTTTCTATATAAGGGATCATGTGATCTGTGAATAATTTTACTTTTCAATTTGTTTAATTTCTTTTTGTTCCTTGATTGCTTTATTGAGAACTCTCAGCAAAATGCTGAATAGTAGTGCCAAGAGTGGACATGCTGGCTTGTTCCTAATCTTAAAAGCTCTTGGTTTTTCTCCATTGATTATGATGTTAGCTTTGGAGTTTTCATAAATATTTATCATATTTAGAAATTTATTTTCTGTTTATTGATAGAGATGATCATATGGTTCATTTTCTTTTGTTCTACTAATATGTTTTACATTGATTAATTTTTGACCACCTTTGCATTCCTGGAATAAATCCCACCTGGTCATGGTGTGTAATCCTTTTAATATGATATTAGATAAGTTGGCTAATATGTTGTTGAAGATTTTTGCAACCTTCATAAAAAATAATGGTCTGCAGATCATTATTATTATTGTTATTATTATTATTAAATTCTTTTTGTCTAGGTTTGGTATCAGGGTAGTTCTGATCTCCAAAGTAATGTTTTAAAAATATAGTTCTGATCATGCCACTCTTTTAGTTAGAATTCGTTAATGACTTTCTATTAGAATTAAATTAAAAGTACTCTGGTGATGCACCAGGAGCTGTGGTGGTGCAGTGGGTAAGGTATTAGGCTATTAACCAGAAGTTCAGTAGTTCAAACCTACAAGCTGCTCCGTGGGAGGAAGATGAGGCGGTCTGCACCCATAATCCTGTAAAAATTTTATAGCCTTAGAAACCCTGTGAGTGGGGCAGTATTAGTTAGGGTTCATTGTATGGAAGCTACATTGGATTGGATTCTGTCCAATTTAAGCACAAAACAATACAAAAACCTTAATGTGATTGTTGTTGTTATGTGCCGTCAAGTTGGACCTGACTCATAGCGACTCCTCCTTGGGTTTCTAAGGCAGTATTGCTATGGAAGTAGATTGCCCAACCTTCCTTCTGAATAATTTGATTAGGTATAGTTATTTGAAAGAATTAATTAAAAAAAAAAACAAAAAAAACACCCAACACAGACCTCAGGAAGGATAGAAATAAGGATAGTTGCAAGGGCTAGATAAACAGGAATTCATTCATCAGTATTCTCTAGCATTACTACCGATAGACTATTTCAGAATTTAAGATTTTTGTTCTGTGGAGAAATAGTTTGATTGTCTTGGCTTGGATCATATGTTCACCACTTTACCAAGACACTATGAAATGCAGAGGATAGACAAAGGGGAACTTGCTTCCTTGATGGAAAAATAAGTAACTGTTTGGGACAGAGAAAGAAAAGAATTCTGAGTAGGTAAAAACAATAGAAATTATCTCCAAGGGCCTTTCTTTTAGTTTATCTGGTACTTTTGCATTGCAGCCCCCCTGTACCACTAATAACAATTAATTTACCCTTATATTTTATCCCAGGGGACCTGGTGGTACAGTGGTTAAGCAATTGACTGCTAACTGAAAGGTTGGTGGTTTGAACCTACCTAGCCATTCTGTAGGAGAAACACCTGGTGATCTGCTCCTGTAAAGATTACAGCCAACACTATGGAACAGTTCTACTTTGTCACATGGGGTCGCTATGAGTTGGAATTGACTCAGTGACACTTAACAACACCATTTCGTCACAGCACATTCTGTATTTTCATCATCTTGCTAAAAATTTTGTAATTATTTGATGTCTGTCTCCTTCACCTTTGTTGTTGTTGTTAGGTGCCATTGAGGTAATTCCAACTCATAGCAGCCTCATGTGACAGTAGAACTACACCCCAGGATTTTCTAGGCTGTGATCTTTATGGGAGGAGATCCCCAGGTCTTTTCATGTGTTGAGCCAGCTGGGTGGGTTTAACCACTGACCTTTCACTTAGTAGTTGAATACTTAAACATTGTGTCACCATGTCTTCTTTTTTGATTACTTTTAGTGGTGCTCGAATAGAAAATACCACAAATGTGGTGCCTTTAACAAACAGGGATACGGTTTAGGAGGCTAGAAGTCTGAGTTCAGTGTGCCAGCTCTAGGGGCTGGGTGAAAGCCCCTCAACCTTGGGCTTCAGCTCTGCTTCTTGCTCCTGTCTCACTGAAGCTGGAGGCTTCTATTAACTCAGGCAGCTGCTGGCTGCTGAGGCTGACAAACCCAAAGTTGACAATTAAAATGGCACAGTCCCAAGATTACCAAATGTCGCTGGAAGCCACTAGTTCAAGACCAGAGATAGTCCCAGTATTGGCAGAAAACATGGCAGGCTGCTGAATGAAGACTGAGCTACATGCAGGGTCCAAGTCTGCCAAAAAGCTCCAGACCTTTCTCAATGCTGTTGCTTATATACTGGAAGCAGACCACATCCCCAAGGCAGCTACTCAGCTGCTCACAACAGATTCCACCGTGGAGTTGATTACCAGTCTCATCATGGGGACACTACATCCAGCTGACCAATCACTCACAAGTAGGCCCAGCCCAGTTGACACACAACTAAACTATCAATAGTAGACAGCTACTGGTAATGTTAGTATGTGCTTTGCAAATACTAGCTAATCTTTGCACTAGTCCTATGAAATCATTGATACCATCCTTATTTTATAGATGAGGCATGTGAGATTCTAAGTTATTTACCTGGGGGATCAGAATTTGGACTCTTAACTATGTACTCTTGCACATAGTTAGCCTCTAATAAAAAATATTCATTCTCTTGGGATCTAGGGTAGGGGTTATTTATTATCCTTAACTATCTACCTAGTTAGTTATTCCATAAGACTGTCCCATCCATTTACTCTGGTTTCTTGCTGAACACGTAACTTTATGTGTACTGATTTAACCTCCTAGGCAGTTTGAAACTTGGAAGCTGGAACTCTGGTTAATGAACATTAATAATTCTGTCACTCCTCTGTAGTTCTGTCTTACATACCAATTTTATATAATTGCATTTGGCACAGTAATACAAGCTCAGGTCACAGCACTGTTTTCTTGGCTCTGGTTTGGCTTCTCCCCTTACTATACTGTTTTTCCCCAAATCAGTACATGTCCATGTTTCTGAGTCCATTGCACATTTTCAGTCTATATATTACCCAGACTTCTCATCAGCATTTGAGATACTTGATGCTCTCTCTTTTTTCAGACTTTCATTTCTTAGCTTTAGTTACATACACTCATAGTTTTCTTCTCACCTCACTGATCTAAATTTCCTTTACAAATTCCTTCTCCACTGACCATCTTTGAAATATTGGAGGACCTCAGAACTTAAGTCTTAGGCCAGCTTTTTCTCTTTACTAACAAAGCTGTACTCCTGCTCCAGGTTTTACCATCTCAGTAAATAGCATCTCTAATACCTAGGCAGAAATCTAGAACTCATTCATAATACTTTACCTTACAGACAAAATCTTAATTTTTCATCCAACTTAACTGATTTTAACTTCTAGATGCACTTCATAACCATTTTTCCCATGTTCAGTACTGCTGGCACCTTAGTCCAGAGGGATAAAATTTTTCATCTGGTTATGGAAAAGCTTCCTAGGTGATCTTTCTGTGTCTGCTGTACCCCCCTTTCAATCCATTCATTACTTAGCAGTCAGAAAAAGAATTGTTTTTTAAAAGTAAGCCATGCTGTTTTCTTTGGTGTCTTTCCTTTAATCTTAGCATAATTCTAAACACTTTTACATGACTTAACATGATCCTGTGAGATCTGCTTCTTCCTCTCCATCTCCAGCCTTGTTTTCTACAACACTCTCTCTACTATGCCTTAGCCATATTAACTAGTTTTTCTTCCTTGAATATGACCTTAAGGTATTTTTTTTGGGGGGTGGGGTTTTTCTCCCTCACTCTTTGCCCAGTTAGTACCTATCTAACCTTTTCGGTCTTGGCTTAAATATAATTTCTTCAGAGAGGTTTTTACTACTTCCTAATTTTTCACTCTCATAGTACATTTTCTCTTCCATAATAACACTAATTATGATTTATATTCATGTGTTTGATGTAATACCTGTCTCCCTAATTGGAGTGTAAATCCTGGAAAGCAGAGATCTTAACCTGTTTTGGTTCTTACTTAATTCCCAGTTGTTAGCATAGTACCTATTTCCTAGTAGAGACTCAGTAAGTACTTGTTTGCCAGATGAATGAATGAGGTGGTATGTCAGTGTCACTCTGCATCATTCTATATCTTTGTTTTTTCACTGTCTATCCTGAACAGATGAATTTAGGGGGCATTTTCTTAGAACATGTGCCTTGGAGGATTCAGTTTCATTTAATTTAATGAATTGCCACCTTGATTTGCATTTAACTAGCTTGTGAGTTTAAAAGATGGAAGAAGAGTAAAAAATAGAAAACAAATATAGAACAATTTCAGAAGGATTGTTTGCCTTGTGAAAAAGATCCAGAGGTCTTAGTAAATTGTTCATGCTAAACCAGCCATACCTGAGGTATGAGGGAGTTGAAGAGAATCAGTGCTCCTCATTTTCAAATAATATTTATAATTCTAAGCTTTCCTGGTTTGATAGGAAAGAAAAATTTTGGTTTGTTTTATTTCATAGCAGTAGCCTGAGTTCCAAATACTCTTTCAAAGTATGACTAGTGATTGCACATTTACTTTGCAGTCACATTTAGATATACACTAATTAATAAAACAACAAAATTGAATTTAAGTTTACAAATTGAAGGACTTCAATCACATTCTCACAAAACACACTTAAAGTAGCTATGATCTTTGTTTTATACATAAGAATAACATGGATGCTTAGAAAGAAAGTTTAAGTAATTTGATTATAGTCGTAGTTGGGAGAGCCAGGATTTGGTCCTGGTTTTGTCCCATTCCATAGCTCGTTTCGTTTCCATTTCAGCATGTTTCCTCTAATTAACTAACACTTATGTTTTAGGTTTAGAAATTGGAGATTCCATTTATAGAATGCTTTTACTTCATCAAAATAACAAAGTAATCAGCATTTTACCTATTCAAGTATTTTGCAAAAGTTCAGTTCAAATACTTTTCTCTGGAGCTCCCCTTTCCTAGGCTCTTTTGAACTTAAGTAGTTCTTTATTTCATGTTCACTTGATTTCTTATGACATTTAACATGTCTCCCTTATATCACAATAGCTTATAAATATTTCTTAGTTCTGCTATGAGAAGCCCTTTGAGGACAGATTTTTTTTTTTTTTTTTTTTCCTGTTCCTGGGTGTCTCATTGCCCTTTTTGTAATAGAAAGTAAGTAAATACTTGAATAATCTATGGAGTAAAGAACTTTCAAAAACTTTTTGTTTCCTTAGCTATGGAATATAAGGTTTATAAATATTATCTTCATTAGCATGCTGTGTCCTTTATAGCTGTACTACTACTACTACTTTAAAAAAAAATTTATTGTGAGTTGGATGAAAGTTTACAGAGCAAATTCATTTTCCATACCATAGTTCATACACATTTTGTTTCATAACATTGATTACAATCCCCATAATGTAACATTTTTCTTCCCATTTCCTCCTCCTGATTACTATTTCCCTTTGTCCTTCTTTCCTATGTATTCTTGCCCCTTGAGCTGTCCCCCTCAGCAAATACTACCCTTCTGATCTCCCATGGTTGATTGTTCTAAAGAGTGTACCTACCTAGTATAAATGTTCACCTTAGACGCACTCTGTTGTTTGGCTGGAAGCCATGGGAATGAGTTCAGTTCTAGACCTGAAGGGTAACTGGGGACCATAGTCTCACGGGTCTCACCAGGCTCTATCAGACCAGTAAGATTGGTCTTATTTATGATTTTGAGTTTTATTCCACATTGTCCTCCCACTCTATCCAGGATCTCTTTACTGATCCCTTTCTGAGTGGTTGACTGTAGTAGCTGGGCACCATCTATTTCTTCTGGTCTCACGGTCATATAGGCAGAGGTTTGCATGGTCCACTAGTCCCTTGGACTAATTGGTTTCCACGCGTCTTTAGTTTTCTTCAGTCTTCTTTGCTCTGGATGAGGAGAGACCAGTTATTGGATCTAGATGGCTGCTTGCAAGCTTTTAAGACCCCAGTTGCTACTCACCAAAGTAGGACATAGAACAGTGTTTTTATATAGGACCAATAAGCAGTATCATGATAAATGGTATAAAGACTGAAGTTGTCAAAGACTTCATGTTACTTGGTTCTACAATCAACACCAGTGGAAAGCAGCAGTCAAGATATCAGATGTCATATAGCACTGGGCAAATCTGCTGCGAAGGACCTCTTGCAAGTGCTGAAGAACAAAGATACATCCTTAAAGACTAAGGTGGGCTTGATGCAGGCCATGGTATTTTCATTTGCCTCGTATGCATGTGAAAGCTAGACAGTGAAAAAGGAAGACCAAAGAAGAATTGATGTTTTTGAGTTGTGGTGCTGGCAAAGAATGCTGGAAGTACCATACGCTGCTAAAAGAACTAACGAATCTGTCTTGGAAGAGGCAGCCAGAATGCTCCTTGGAAATGGGAATGGCCAGACTTCATCTCACCTACTTTGGTCATGTTGTAAGAGGGGACCATTCCATGAAGAAGGATATCATGCTTGGTAAAGTGGAGGAACAACCAAGGAGGGGAAGGCCCTCAACAAGATGGATTGACACAATGGCTGCAACAATGGGCTCAGGTATAGCAGAGATCGTGGGGTTGGCACAGGACTGAGCAGTGTTTCATTCTGCTGTACATGAGGTCTCTCTGAGTCGGAGACACCTCGATGGCATCTAACAACAAAACAACCTTATATATGGTCATAGGTGTATTTCCTTTTGTCTAAACATACCTGATCATTCAGCCTATTTGTGGATTAATGTTTGTTATCACTGATAACATTTTATATGTAAAAGTGTCTACTTTGTTGTCTGTCCCTCTTGTGCACCTCTCTGTGTCTTCCTTTTCCATGCTGTTAATGTGTTGGTCACTCAGTTTGGTATATTGCCTTTCCTTTCACCCAAATCAATACTTGTCTCTTACCTATCTAGCAATTTTCCCTCCCATCCGTGTTAAGCAACAAAGTTTCCTTCCATATATAAACCTTTCCTTGGTTTTTTACAATAGTGGACTAATAAAATATTTGTCCTTCTGTGATTGACTAATTTTATTCAACATACTGTCCTCCAACTTCATCGTGGATTGTACGTTTTTCTTTAGTGTTGCTTAGTATTTCATTGTGTGTATGTATTATAGTTTGGTTGTCCATTCTTTGTTGATGAACACTTAGGTTGTTTCCATCTCTTTGCTATTGTGAATAGTGCTGTGGTGAACATGACTGTGCATATATTTGTTCATGTCCTGACTCTCACTTCTTTTGATGTATACCTAGTAATGAGATTGCTGGATCAAATGGTATTTCTGTTTCCATCTTTTTAAGGAATCCCTATACGTATTTCCACAGTGGTTGTATCATTTTACGTAGCAGTATATGGAGTTCCAATCTCTCCACCTCATCACCAGCATTTATTATTTTCTGTCATGTCATATTATTGCAGGGGTGAGATGGTATCTCGTTTTGATTTGCGTTTCTCTAATGGCTAATGATTGTGAACTTTTCTTTATGTGTTTGTTGGCTGCCTGAATATGGTGAAGTATCTGTTCGTGTCTTCTGCCCATTTTTAAATTGGATTATTTGTCTTTTTGATATTACCCATGTTGGTGTTTTCTGTAAGTTTTAGAGATAAGTCCCTTGTCAGATATGTCATTGCCTAATACTATTTCCAAAGCTATAGGCTCTCTTTGTATTCTTTTGGGGAAGTCTTTCAATGCACTTAGTTTGCCCCTATTTTTTCTTTGATGAGCTTTACAGTTTTAGGTTTCATGTTTAAGTCTTTGATCCATCTGGAGTTAGTTTTTTGTGTATGATGTGAGGGTATGGATCTTGTTTCATTTTTCTGCAAATGCAAATCCAGTTTTGCCAGCACCATTTGTTAAAGAGACTTTCTCTTCCCCATTGAGTGGATTTCAGCTCTTTTTCGAAGATGAGCTGACCATAGGTCGGTGAATCTGTTTCTTCATTCTCAATTCTGTTCCACTGCTCTGTGCGTCTGTTGAAATACCAGGAACAGCTATACTTTAAAAAGTTACCTTGCTAATATTTATTGCCACTCCTTTTTTCTGGCCTTATCTTAAAATACCTGTTGGAATCATTTGACCTTTTTATTTGAAATCCTCTTAATGATTTCTAAGATACTCTCTTTTAGATTTCTTATTTTGTCCTTTGTGATCTGTTTTTCCTTTAAGTGGTATTGTTCCCTAGGGTTCTGACTTTGGTCCTTTTCTCTTGATCATGTTGAGAACTTTCTTGAGTGTTCTTTTCCTTCCTTGGCTTTGACCAGCTTTCATGTCAGAAGTTCTGAATCAGATACTTAATAGGAAATAAGTGAAGAGGTGAATGACATAGTAAGAAGTAATAGGGCTCTGGTGGATTATAGAATCCATGCCTTGTCTAAAGTTCCACTATGGTTGCTATTTCAAATACTAAATCTGGTGTTTATTTTTCAAGAGCAATTAGAAGTGTAGACTTTTTAATGTAAAATTCTCAGATTTCTGAATATGAGCCATTAGTTAAAGTTTTTAACCATACTTTAGGACAAAAGAAGAGCCTTTTTGAGTTTACAAGTCTACTTACTCTAATTTACTGTGCTTTTGACGCCTAGGTTTATATTTCCAGACTTGATTTTTCTACTGAACTTAAGGCTCATTCTGTTATATGCTAGAATTTATAGGAGTTCTATGGTCCACTGACATCTCAAAGTCCATGATGAACAACCTGAACCTCAAACTTGCATTAAGAAATTATCTTGGTTATAGAGTCAGACAGCTATGACTTTAAATCCTGGTTCTACCACCTACTAATTAAAAAAGTGCAAAAGGGGCATGGAGGTGGCATCTTCTGACCTCCTCCAACCTGAAAAGGGGAAAACGGAGTCACCATCAATAGTCCAAGGCTTATTCCTGTGAGGCCAGACATGCCACCACTCTCCAGCCTTTTCACCAGTTCTGATACCAACCATCCCTCACATGCCATTCACTACTTCTCTGCTTGCTTCAATAATTCATTGCAGTGGCCACACAAAACTCACAATACTCACGATTATCAGGTTTATTAGGGAAGTAATAAAGAACATACTCAGGATACAATTCTTTGATCAGGACAGTCTTCCCTCTGCTATGCCCTCAGGCATGCCTCTCTAGCCCTTGGTCTCTCTGCCCAGCCTCTGACCTGCTTGGGCAAATGTTACAAAGCTCTTTTAGCTCTTGTGATACGTATACCCCACTCCGCCAGCAAGTCTCCTGCCCAAGGGCCCTTGGCTTTCTTGCTCTGTGGGCTGGAAAGTCCACTTCTCTGTTTCACACCTCTCGATTTCACCTCTATCTGTCTCTCAGTCAGGCATCTCTGCTGTGGTGTCTCTGCAAGGAGGTCCAGTGCAGGGATCTCGGGTCTAAGGACGCACTCTGCTCCATTCCACTTCCAGCTATTCGCTCTTGAAGGCAGTGAGATCTCCCCTTCTGCCTCTAAAAAAAAAAAAAACCCAAACTCATTGCCATCGAGTGGATTCCTACTCATAGCAACCCCCCTTTAGGTTTCTGAGGCAGTAAATCTTTACCGAAGTAGATTGCCCAGTCTTCCTTCCGTGGAACAGCTGGTGGGTTTGAACCATCAGCCTTCTGGTTGGCAGTCCAATGCCTTAGGCACCATGCTACCAGAGCTCCTTCTGCCTCAAAAAAAACCATACTCACTGCCGTCGAGTCACTTTGACTCACAGTGACTTCTACTTGGGCTTCCAAGGCGATGTCTCTGTAGAAGCAGATGGCCCAGTCTTCCTTCCCAGGAGTTGCTGGTAGGTTTGAACCACCTGCTTTCTGGTTAGCAGTCAAATGCCTTAGGTACTACACCCCTTCTGCCTCTAAATGCAAATGCAACCATTTCCATGGAGTTGGATTCAACTCATAGTGACCCCTCCTTGGGTTTCTGAGGCGGTGTCACTACAAAAGTAGATTGCCCAACCTTCCTTCCAGGGAGTGTCTGGTGGGTTTGAACATCCAGCCTTCTGGTTACAGTCAAATGCCTTAGGCACTGTGCCACCAGAGCTGCCTCTGTTGTTGTTGTTGTTATGTGCCGTCAAGTCGGACCCAACTCATAGCGACCCCTCCTTGGGTTTCTGAGGCAGTATCACTACGGAAGTAGATTGCCGCATCTTCTTTCCAAGGAGTGGCTGGTGGGTTTGAACTCTAGGAGGGCTCATTTTAGCCCAGCAGCGTAGCAAAACTAAGAGTTCTACACACCGTATTTACGTGGACCCACTCAGGAGTTACAAAAATTGTGGCCAGAAAAGTGATACCAAGTAATTCACTGCACTTCAACAAGTTACATAATGTCTTTGTCTTAGCACTACTATGCTAGCACAGTGACCTGCATGTAATAATTAAATGTTGGTTGCTCTCAGTTGATACTCCTCTTTCATTAGTGTTTCCACCATTCACATTTACTGATCTTTAAGAATCATTCTTGACTTCTCTTTTTTTTTTCTTCAGATTTAGTCACCAGTGTCCTATCAAATTTTGCCTTTGTAATGTCTCCTCACTACTGTTTATCTTAGTTTAATTCCTAATTTTTGCTCATCAGTATTACTGTAACAGCCTCTTAATAGTTTCCTAGCCTATATTAAATCCTCTTCCCAATCTGGTCTCAACCTACTGCTAGTGATTTATGTTTTACTTAAACCACCAATCTGATCAACAGGCTTCTGCTTAAAATTCTTCAGTGGCTCCCCATTGTCTTTAAATTTTTAACATATATTGTTCTTTTTGATTTAGTCCCTATTTGCTTTTTGGTATTATTTCTTGCCCTACACCTATTTGCATTCTAAGCTTAAGCTATACTGTTGTTGTTGCTGTCATTATGTACCGTCGAGTTGGTCCTGACACATAGCGACCCCTCCTTGGGTTTCTGAGGCGGTATCACTATGGAAGTAGATTGCCCAACCTTCCTTCCGAGGAGTGGCCTGTGGGTTTGAACCGTCAGCCTTCTGGTTAGCAGTCAAGTGCCTTAAGCACTACACTACCAAAAGTTCTTAGTATTTGGAAGCTCTGGTGGGGTAGTGCCTAAAGCATTTGACTACTAACTACAAGGCTGACAGTTCAAACCCACCAGCCACTCCTCGGAAGGAAGCTTGGACAGTCTATTTCTGCAATGATACCACTGCGGAAACCCAAGGAGGGGTCGCTATGAGTCAGATCCAACTTGATGGCAGTGAGTTTGGTTTTTTTATATTGCCAAATCTCCCTGAGGAAGAAAAATCACCCTTGGTTAAGAACTACTGGTTTATAGACATTCCCATCTCTCTTCTTATTCTTCAATACCTGCTTGTCTGTGGGCTCTTTTTTTCAGCATGAAAATGATCTTCCATCTTTAAGAAATAACACAGTTCCCCCAACTCAAGTAATTCTTCGTTTCCTCTTAATTTTTGCTCATTTTTTCTCTTTTCTTCTTCCCATCCATATTTTTAAAATGAATTGCTTCTACTTCCTCATTTCCCTCTTTTTTTCTTACTGTACCCCCATGGTGCTGCTGAAAATGCTTTTGTCAACTCTCCTATCTTGTTTTATCTCATTTGTTCCCTAAAGTAAATAGTACCTAGTAGCCCAAGTGATAATTATCTTTTAATCCTTCCTCCTACTTCTACTTCTGCTCCTACTGCACAGCCTCAAAGTCCTGTTTATTCTACCTCCTTAATATCTCTAGAATCTACCTGTGTTCTTTATTCCCACAATTGAGTTCTAACATTGTCATCAGTCTCTTTATTGATGTCTGTATCTCAAGCTTAGTCCTGTTCTACTTTATTTTCTACATTATGTCATAAGTGAACTTTGTAAAACAAAGTCTCTTTTCAGATCTTCTGAATCATGATTTCTGGAGTCCTAAAACTGCATTTTGAAAGGTTTACCAGATGAATTTGATGCCATTCTTATTTGTTTCATTCTCCTGTTTAAGAAACACTCAGGAATTCTTGAAGTTGTTAAAATCTTTACAAAACTCTTCCTGATGAGGTCGCTGTTTATTAACAAAGACATTTTTGCTATAATAAAATGTTTCAAAGTCTTTTAGGATACATGTTTTATGGAAAATCAGTGTTTATTCATTTAGTTACTGGTATATTTTTTACAACCAATAATGAAATTCATAATTGGAGAGAGAGGATAAGGAAGAAATGTGCATATTCTACTTCAAAGATTAAAGTATTTTGGGTCTGTGACATATTTTACTGCTATATTATAAAATATTTAAATAAAATTTCTTTTCTTGCAGGTATTTATAACAGCAATGATGTAGCAGTATCATTTCCAAATGTAGTATCTGGCTCAGGATCTAGTACTCCTGTCTCCAGTTCTCATTTACCTCAGCAGTCTTCTGGTCATTTGCAACAAGTGGGAGCTCTTTCTCCCTTAGCCACATCATCTGCAACCACTACTGTTGCTACAACTCAGGTAAATTCTTACAATGATGTAGCATGAGTATAGATGGGTTTTGTCATCTTTATTTTTTTTTATTATTATTACTTTTTTTTTTTTTGCGGTGTTCTCTCTCTTCCTCTCCCCTTCCCTCCCCTCCCACCCCTGGTAACCAGATATTATTATTATTTTTTTTAATAAGTTTTTGTTGTTGTTGAGAAGATTCACGGCAAAAAATACACCTATTCAAGTC
>NW_006921622.1:9998044-10052472 GCF_000298275.1 Orycteropus afer afer
ATATGTAAAACATTTCAATTTATATAGACTTGTTAGTAGAAATAATACACATTTTTTACATGGTATTTGTCAGAGATGGGAGCACCAAATGAGTCTGTGGGTGTAGCTGAACCTAGTAATTTTGGGAAGTGATTTACTCTTTCTTTTAAATAGTTGTTGTTGTTGTTATGTGCTTTTGAGTAGGGCTCACAAAGTTATGACCCAGTTGTAGACTTTTATTGTTTAAAAATTCATTTCATAATTATTAAAATTACACAGGTAACATGAACATCAGCTGTCTAGGTTTAAAAATAATACAGGAGAATATAGGGGAAGAAATGAATGATGTCTTAAAAAAAAAGAATGATTCATTTAAATACCACATGGTTTTCCTTTTAATGGGAAAGAAAGAATGTATGTAAATACTGATAAATGTATAGATTTTATAATTATTTACCCCTTTCCCTCACTGCAGATTTGTGACTTAATAGGCGACCTAGTCTACAGAGATACTTTTAAAAGCAAGAGTCAATGAAAAAAATTGTACTCTTCATTTTATAAACAGGACAGTAAATGAGCAAAACTACACACATAAACACACAACCTGCTCCATCCCCTACTTCCCCAAAAGTAATAACTTAAGACTCTTTAAACTATGTTTTTAATTTAATTTTTTTCTATTTTTATCTTCTCCAAAACTGTAGTAGTAAGGCTTTTAAAGTTTCAAGAAAATTATTATAACAATGACAAATACTTAATTACAAGTAGCTTATTAAGTAGTTAATTGTAGGTTGCTATAAGCATGAGCTATATGTCTGTGTTCCTCATTTCCATTGTATGGACTTAAAATTGTGTGTGTGTGTGTATTTCCCCAGTTTTTCTGTGTGTTTGTGTGTGTATATATATCATATTCCCCCTCCCCCATATATCTGTAAGATGTACATCAAAGCACAGCATTAGGTGGGTTTTTTTTTTTTTTTTTTTTTTAAGCATTAGGTGATTTTAAAGTATGTGAATGATACAGTGAAAGCAATTACCATCATAATTAAGTCAAATATTTAAATGACCAACACATAGTTCAACACAGAAAATTAATGGTATGATTAGTAATACTATCTTTGAAAGTGAAAGTTACTTATTTGGTGAAACTGTAAAACTAGGGGGAGCTTGATTAGGAGAGTTTTTCTTTAGCTCATTTCAGTAGAAAAGTAAGGTAGCCATAATAACAGGGGCTGGAGGTTAGAGAGGGTGAAAGGACAAATGAGAAAATGGCTCTTACAAATAGTTTTCATCTCTTTTAATTAAATGTAACCATATGCTGTTGATAGCTTTATCCTTGGACAGAATTTCACATTAACATTTTCAATGAACAGTTTTCTTTTCTTTCTTTATAAAGTCTGTTTTAATTACTCTCTGGTTAATTCCAGGCCAAATTAAGCAAAAATCTTATTTCTTCTCATTCATTATGTTTGTAGGTTTAGGGGTTAGCATTAGGGAGGTAGATGAGGGAAGTGGTGATGAAGAGAAATTCATAGCCAGAGGGAAAATTCCTCTTAACATGTGACTCACCTGAGGAACAAAGAAATCATAGTTGCAAGTAATCCAAGATTCAGTCCAATTAAAATCTTTACTGTTTATCCCCTTTCCGTGTTCCAGGAAGATGGGTCTCTTATAAATATGATCATCCAGTTAGTCAAATGCTGGAGTGCTGAGACAACTACATCTGTGTTTCTATCTAGCAGTAAATGCTTTCTGCCTCCAAGAGGAAGCTTATTTAGCCTGACTTATCTGGTGCTGCTGTAGCAACCATCAGTCTCCAGGCAACTGAGGCACGTTAACCTCTAGGTTGAACTGAGTGCAGAACTACTTCAGTTTAGCTGCATGAGACAATAGTAATGGTGTTGAATGTGAAAAATGTGAAATTTTCTAGGTGATATACAAAGAAAGGACACAAAAATATTTAGGTGAAACTGAATATTTAGATAGGACTCTTAACATTGGGATGCACTTGGTAATAAGTAAATTTTCCTTTCAGAATGGCAAAGTTTATTTCTGGTATAACTTTCACATAGACTGTGTTTTCAAGCTGTGGAATTCATTGTGCTCATATAGTCATGTCCTAGCCCTTTTATTTTGGGTTTCTTTATAAGTAGTTAATTTAGAGTGAAGAGAATAATACCATTAGAGGAATTGGTAGATTAAATTACCAGTATATAAATGTAATTCTGAAAGTCTTTTCATAAATATTAAGAAAACCATCATACTAATAAATAAATTAATCATAGAATAAGAATATTAAAATTTGAATGTTAACCCCGTTCCCATTCCCTATTCCCTTACTCTCACCTTTCCCCAAAAAAGCTGAATGAAAACAGTAATTTTTAGTGACTGGCTTGATACAATGAGGATGAAAATCCACAGGTCATTTTTGATCTTTCTGGTCTTCGTTTTAGGTAAGATAGACCGGACTCCTATTTGGCTTATTTACTGTCCTAAGAATTGTTCTCTGGAAAGTGATCAAAGACAAGATAAGGAATAGCTAATAGAAATTAATAATTGAGAATTACTTGATTTGTGCTTTTAATGGAGGAAAAAAGGAGACACTTGTAAATTATGGGGGGGAGAAATCAGATGCTTAGCAACCTGAATTTGAGAAGTCAAATGTCAAACCTTTTAAAAACCTGCTTTGTAACCCAATGTATATTCAGTGTTAAATCCGTTCATTATATTTGATATACTTGTTTTTAGAGTAATTGTTCTTTCACAGATACTTAATTTATAAAACAAAAAACCAAACTCAACTGCCATCGAGTCGATTCCAACTTACAGTGATCCCCTTTGGGTTTCCAAGGTGGTAAATCTTCACGGAAGTAGATTGCCCAGTCTTCCTTCTGCAGAATGGCTGGTGGGTTTGAACCACTAACTTTCTGGTTAGCAGTCAAATGCCTTAGGCACTATGCCATAGAAAACCTGTTATATTGCATATTAGCAGATCAGTAATAAAGTTACAATTATAGTTCCATAGCATTATTGGAAAATAAAACTACTGTCCATGTGATTTTTAGTGATGTGCTCTGCCCTTGTTGTACCACGTGTAGAGGTATAAATTAGTTTCTGTAGCTGTGCCATTTATTTTTCATTTTGCTTTTCAAATCCAACTGTTTTCCTAGTTCTGCATTCATTCTGCTTTAGGAAGGATACACATGCTTTTGTTGGAAGAATGATTTAATTGAAGAATTTAAGATTGAATGTCATGAAAAATAGTTGCATTCTTTTATAATCCTGCATTTTGGGTTTTTCTTTTGGATATAATCTTCATGTAGATAATCATAGTTACTTTTCTATCCAGTGTTACTATTATAAGGAAGGATACAGATTTTAAGAATCATTTAAATCAAGGAACTTCTAGTATTTACTTATATGATATTTAGTAAATGCAGATATGTCAGTGCTTTTAAGGTACAATGTAGTGATTAGGGTTTTGCAGATTTCTGTGAGACTTTTACTTCAGTCAACTTTGAATATTTTGTTTTCTAAGAGGTTACCTTTTAGGGCCGTACTTGTTGAAGGGATGTATTTTTTCAGAAGTACTTGTCGATGTCTTTTCAGGTGATACCCAGTAATGACACTTGTAATTTGGTGGAGAAAATGGTTCAGTTTCCTAGGCACATTTACTTTGAAGGATATCTGTGTTTATACTTGATTGGTCAGAGTTAAACTTTTGTCAATTTTATAAGGGCTTATAATTTTAAGGAAGTTAACATTCTGAGCAAAATAAGTTTTTATAAGTGATTTGTAATGCCACTTATTATTAGATGGTGACAAAATAAAGTGACAACGCAATAAACTTTGGTGGTGTAGTGCGTAAGGCATTTGACTGCTAACCAAAAGGCTGGAGGTTCAAACCCACCAGCCACTCCTTGGAAGGAAGACTGGGCAACCTACTTCCATAGAGATACTGCCTCAGAAACCCAAGGAGGGGTTGCTGTGAGTTGGAATCGACTCCACAGCATGAGTTTACCAGTAAGTAGTGGAACTAAGTTTGGAATTAAGGCAAACTGACTCCTGAGCCAGCTCTCCAGTTTACTACTAATCATTACCATAAACGTGAACCTCTTAGTAGTGTTCTTTTATGTTAAGAGGTATCTCTTTGAATATTGTTAGGAATTTTTTTTGTCTTTTTGAGTGACACAATGCAAAAAAGCAGAAATTTGAATCATAAGACCTTGGTGGCAGGAGTTTTGCGACTCACTAATATCCACCAGACACTCCTCGGAAGGAAGATGGGGCAATCTACTTCCGTAGTGATACTGCCTCGGAAACCCAAGGAGGGGTCGCTATGAGTCAGGTCTGACTTGACGGCAACAACAACAATATGACCTTGGGCAGGTCTTCATTTGTGTGAGTTTCAATTTTTTTCATGTGTAAATAGGGTACTTTAAATAGCTGTATTATCTAATATAGATAGGTTATGAAGTTCACATGTGATTATATACCCTTTGCAAACCATAAAGTAATGGCTATTACACTGAATGCTACAAATATTATAGGACATTATTCATTTCATCTGTTACAGAAAAGTCTGATAAGCTGTGAGGAAAGAAATTTGTACAGAAGTACTTCCTGTGCTACAAATAGTTTTAAATTTTTCAGTTAAAATACCTATTTCCATGCTGATGGAAATGAAGGGTTGGCCTTTTTAGGTTCAGCTATAGACTTAGAATTGTTTGGTTATTTTATACAGTCCTGTTTTCCAATCATGAGGGTTCAGTGATGGTTTAACTACTCTTTAATCACTCCCTCCATTTTATGGAAACAATTGTGGCATTAACCTAAACAATGGTTTTGAATACCTTAAGCTCCTAACAATTAGAGAGCAGTTTGGGGCATTGAATAATGTGGAATGATGCAATCAGACCTGACAGCTTCTACAGTCAGCCTACTCATGGGACCTGAAAGTTGTTCACACATGGTTTCATCTCTCATCACACAGTATTAAAGCCTTACTGGTGGGTAGCTGACACAGAAATGGGGTCTGTTATCACAGTGTTTCATAGTGTAACATTTACATTCTCATGGCTAGAGAATACATGAAACTATTTTTGTTCTCCAATTCCTGCCTAATGTTCATTCATATTCTTCTGGAAAGTTGTCTAGGCATACAAATTATGTTTACAAATTTTAAAAATATATAAATTGACATTAAAGGCATTTGAATCCTTACATTTATAATATTGCTATATTATTTATTGTAGAATATACAGATCAAAATATTATTGCATAATGAGGCATTTATATCATCTAATTTTTTAGTCAGGAACTCTGGTAGCGTAGAGCCTAAGGCACTTGACTGCTAACTAGACAAACCCACCAGCCACTCCTCGGAAGAAAGGTTGAGCAATCTACTTCCATAATGATACTGCCTTGGAAACGCAAGGAGGGGTCACTGTGAGTCGGGTCCCAATCCACGGCACATAACAACAACAATTTTTTAATCTTTGAAATACTGTCACAATCATCTCTAATGAATTAATGGCAAAGAGAAACCATAATGGCTTATAAAAATACTTCTAAGAAATAACAGCTAACATTTGAATGCTTATCACGTTCCAAACGTTCTTCTAAGCCTTTTACATTCATAAAGATACCGAACCAAATCCACTGTTGGTTTCCATGGCTATAAATCTTTATGGAATCAGACTACCTCATCTTTTTCTGACTCTAGTAGCTGATCAGTTCAAACTGCCTACCTTTTGGTTAGTAGCCGAATACTTTAACCATTCTACCACGAATGCTCCTCATATGTAAAGAACCAAAACCACCAAACTCACTGCCATCGAATCAGATCCGACGTATAACAATCCCTCCTTGGGTTTCTGAGGCAGTATCACTATGGAAGTAGATTGCTCAACCTTCCTTCCGAGGAGCGGCTGGTGGGTTTGAACCACCAGCTGTCTGGTTAGCAGTCAGATGCCTTAGGCACTGTGCTACCAGAACTTCCCCATAGATAAAGAGAACTCCTTAATTTTTAACTATTTCTATGAGGTGTAGATACTATTATCCCCATTTCACAGATGGAAATTGAGGACAAAGAGATTTAGTGATTTGCCCAAGATGATACAGCTTGGTTTGTGGCAGACTTGGTTACAATATAAAGTTTTTTTTTTTCTAAAAGTATGTATGAATAAGGATTTTTTCAAATTAAATAATTTAGTGTGTCTGACAAAATTTTGGAAGAATGTATTTTTAAATCATGTGTCAGGATTGGAAAGCTTGAAGAAGCTGTACATTTTAGAGAATTTTGACTGTCATGTTTATTGACAAGGTAATTGTGCATTTAAAAGAATGCTTGCTATAACTTGTTCCCATATGATTGAAGTATGAAATTTCAAATCTAGATAATGTATTGCTACAATATTTCCAAAGGTGAGATTTTCATAGGTATTATTCTTTCAAAACTATTTTTATTTTCTACACTTTATTAATTCAGCCTTTATCAATATGTAAAGAGAAAAAAGTCTACCAGAGCAGTAGCCACTTTTAAGTCTTATGTTTAGATAACTGAGTAGTTAGACTTACCTTGACTTTTTTCTCTATGCAGCTACATTTTAGAATGAGCCAAGTACCTAGGAATCTGGTGAAGTTATTATACACCTAGACCTCATTTTAAAACATCTCTGAGGTCAAAACTGACATTTGAAATAGATGAACTACGAATAGCAGGGGAAATTTCAAGCTGAAATATAATTGTAATGTTGTTTTTAATACAATATTTCAACCTACTTAGAAAATACTAAATTTATTTGCTTTGAGTTTGAATATTGCCTTGGTGTAGAGACTTGCATATCTTTCTAGATGTTTAACATACTGACCTATTCTAAGTTTGCTACGGGATATTCTTTGACTTAGACACCTAAACAAATAATGTTTAAAAGTAGCTTAGATTTACCTCAATTATTTTTCTATTTATGTTTATGCTATTGATCTTTGGGTCTATCTTCTAGAGTAATTATTCTTCTCTTAATGAGGCTTTTACTAGGGTATTAGAATAAGTGTAATATAAAACTTTGTGCATGGGTGGAACTGATTCCTTTCAATTACTAGTATTGAGGAGGGTACCCTCTCTAAGAGATCGGATACTGAAAATTAAAGCAGAAGTTTTATGACAGTATGAACTTAAAATTTTAGAAAATAATTTATCTTGATCTGCAGTGTAGTAAATAATGTGGCTTTTCTACCCATAAGTCTTTGTAAACTGCAAGGTGGGATTTGTTATGAGCAACTGAGGAACTCCTGATTGCTAAAGTTGTCCACCTGGAGTATTTCTGTGGGGAATGGCACAAAACAATGTTTTGGGAGGTTCCCACTTTCTCTCAGGTACTTAGAGTTCTGATGCTGTGATTGGCTAGTTTGGCCACTCTGCCTGGCTGAAAAGGAGGGCTCCTAGAGGCAGAACTCTCTCTGACTTCTGGAAGATGTGCTGCTGAAAGAGACACGTGCTCCTGAGACACGTGTTGCTGGAAAAGAGACACAAGAGACACGCATCGCTGAGTGAGATACTGAGAGACACTCAACTGTTGGGAGAGAGAGACTGTTAGGAGAGAGACTGTGGGCTCGGAAAGAGATAGAGCGTTTTTCCTGAACTTGAATTGTAGCCTGGTGCTTCCCTAATAAACCCCGTAATGTGTGAGTTCTGTGTGGCCACTGCAGTGAATTATCAAACCCAGGAGAGAGGTGGTGGGTGCTTTGGGAGGAACGGTTGTTGAAAGGGCTGGAGGGAGGCAGCATGTCTGGCCTTGTAGGAATAGGCCTTGGGTTACTGATGGTAATCCTGTCTTCCTCTTGTGCGGTTAGAGGAGGTCAGAACATGTGGCCTCCCTGCCGTTTTTGCATGACCTAACACCTATTTTCACATACCTGAATAAATTACTTCAGTGGGACACCATATAATCAAGTAGCCAGTTTGTTTTGTAATCATATTCTTTTTTAACTTCATTTAAAAATAATTTTAGGTATATATAGAAAAGTTACAAAGAGAATACATGGGGTTCACATATATATTGTACATACCCTGCACTTAGCCTCCCTTAACGTTGACAACTTTAATCATATTCTTATAGTGCCAATAGATTATTCTGGGCAACATTAAATTGTAATGTCATAAAGTAGGTACCGCTATCCAAAAAGAATTGTCAGTCTTTATACCAGAAGGAGACTTATAGTACATTAATATTTGTCTTTCAAATTTGCACTTTAAAAAAATTCATGTCCATAGTGTGTTATAGAGAAGTATGTATATGTTAATGTCTTTTTTTTAGTATTTGTTCCAGATTTCTTTTACATAAAAGCTTTCAGTGCCCTTTTGCTTCATAACTATTGTTTTTTTAGGTTAACATGAACTTCCTTCCATTCCCCTGAATGTTAGTACTTGCAGTTATTAATGGCAACAAAGATTTTTGAGTCTACAAAATGCCAGACACTTAACTGTGTGCTCTCTTCAGTAAAATGTCTTTCTTTCCCAAGCTCTCCACTCATCCACCTTCTTTGTCACTAAGTTGTGGAATCTTTTCATGAAATTGTGGGGGTTTCCTAGCCCTGAAATGCTAACAGAAAGGGTTATTAGCAGGCATTCTCAGCACCTACCATTGCAGACATTCTCTCAGAAGTAATGATTAAGCAGTGGCAGATTTTGCAGCCTTTGATCATTCATGTTACCCACTTACAATGATATTCATGACTTGTCTTTTCTAGCAAAAATTAATTTAGAGTAGTTTGGATGCTTCAACACACATATGTAACTATTAGGATTAATAACTTATTTTTTCTTCTCTTTTGAAAATTTCTTATTTAGATAAATTTAGTAATTAAAAACAAAAAATTACCAGATACTTTTAGATAAAATCATAACCATCCAGAACATTTGGGAAAATGGTAATTCAAGATAGTGAGGAGTATTTTCCCATTTTACTTTATTTTTCACTTTTGCAAACCATCTTTATAAAATATATACTTTCCTGCTTTGGAATACACTAAAAATGATTTATCCTCTCCCTGCTGGTCATTATGCAAATTATTTATTATACTGTACTGCTTTGCATTTTGATAGTTAATGTGGAGGGCCTGAAGGATGATAGAAAAACAGATAATTTGGAGATTAGATCAAGAAAATGCCACCCTCTGAAATGTGAAACTTCTAATAAAGCCTTTGGCAGAAGAAACCTTTTGTAAAAAGGAGTGCATTTCTGATAAGAATTTTATCTTTTGGTTCTTACCAGTAAGTTATATTCCAAACCAAACTCGACTGCCATCAAGTTGATTCTGACTCCTTGTGACTCCCATTGGGTTTCCAAGGCTGTAAGTCTTTACAGAAGTAGGTCACTCAGTCTTCCTTCTGCAGAGCCTCTAGTGGGTTTGAACCATTGACCTGCTGGTTAGCAGCCAGATGCCTTATCCACTACACTACCAGAGCTCTGTCAGTATGTTAAGGCAGCTCATAGTTCAACTGATAGTTGGAACTAAAAAAGTACTCTAACTGGTATAATAGTAGTTATAATTCACCCAGTATATAACTGTGTGACAAAGAATCAAAGGCTTGACTATCTCCATGCTCTGCAGATGCTAGGGCATCTCTAAATATACATGTTGTTTGGGGACCATTACTCTTACTCATATTTTTCTCTCCTCCCTTGCTATTGGCAAAATGTCTCAAAATATTACTTTCTCTTACTAATTGACTTTCTGCTTTTAATCTTTTATGTGTTTAGTTGATCTTTTTAGAATTGTATCTAGAATAAGAGTAAATTGGCTCAAGAAAGGCATTCTTACATGGTAGGTACTAGAGACTTTAAAACGTGGGATTAGTGTTACCTGGATTTTATTTGTTTGAAATTTCCTCGTTCTGAGTTACTTTATAAGTAGTTAAGATTTCCAAATAGTTGACTTCTAGAGAGGTAAACTCTTAAATTTTGGTTTTATTTATTTTGTGTGTTTTATTTTTCCTGTGCTGTCAGATACATGTTAAACGTCTAGTATGATCTTAGGTTGAAATTACGACTTCCCTTTTACTGAGGGCTAATTGACTGTTAAACAGGACTTTGTGGTGTAGTAGTGTAAACTCACTGACTTTGTTAAGAGCCGTTACATGAACAAATATATGCACACCCATGTTCATCATAGCATTTTTCACAATAGCAAAAAGATGCAAACAACCTAAGTGCTCATCAACAGAGTGATGAATCAACAAACTATGGTACATGATAAAATACTATGTAACATTAAAGAACAATGGTGAATTTGCAAAACATCTCACAACATGGATGAATTTCAAGGACATTGGGCTGCCAAGAGATTTGGAAGACAGCTAACTGGCCAGCTGACTGGAAGAGATCCATATTTGTACCCATTCCAAAGAAAGGTGATCCCCACAGAATGTAGAAATTATCGAACAATATCATTGATGTCACATGCAAGTAAAATTTTACTGAAGATAATTCAAAAACTGTTGCAGCAATATATTGACAGAGAACTTCCAGAAATGCAAGCTGAATTTATAAGGGGACATGGAGCGAGGGTTATTATAGCTGATGCCAGATGGATCTTAGCTCAAAACAAAGAATACCAGAAAGTTGTTTATTGTGTTTTTATTTACTGTGCAAAGGCATTCAGTTGTGTGGATCATAACAAATTGTGGATAACCTTGAGAAGAATGGGAATTCCAGAACAATTTATCGTACTCATGAGGAACCTGTACATAGCCCAGGAGGCTGTCATTCAAACAGAACAAGGGGATACTGCATGGTTTTAAATCAGGAAGGGAGTGCGTCAGGGTTGTATCCTTTCACCATACTTATTTACTCTGTATGCTGAGCATATAATGTGAGAAGCTGGACTATGTGAAGAAGAATATGGCATCAGGATTGGAGGAAGTTTTCTTAACAACCTGAAATACACAGATGACACAACTTTGCTTGCTGAAAGTGAAGACCACTTGGGGCACTTACTGATGAAGATTAAAGACTACAATCTGCAGTGTGGATTCACCTTAATATAAAGAAAACAAAAGTCTTCACAACTGGACCAGTAAACAGCATCACGATAGATGGAGAAAAGATTGAAGTTGTCAAAAACTTCACATTGCTTGGTTCTACAAGCGACGCCAATGGAAGCAGCAATCAAGACATCAAAAGACATATTGCATTGGGAAATTTGTTGCAAAAGACCTCTTTCAAGTGCTGAAGAAAAAAAATACCTCCTTGAAGACTAAGATGTGCATAACCCACGCCATGGTATTTTCAGTTGCCTCCTATGCATGTGAGAGCTGGACAGTGAATAAGGAAGACAGAAGAAGAGTTTTTGCTTTTGAGTTATGGTGTTGGTGGAGAATTCTGAAAGTACCGTGGACTGCTAAAATAACTAACAAATCTGTCCTGGAAGAAGTACAGCCGGAATGCTCCTTGGAAGTGAGTACGGCCAGACTTCGTCTCACCTACTTTGGTCATGTTGTTGGAAGGAACCATTCTCCGGCGAAGGAGATCATGCTTGGTAAAGTGGAGGGTCAACGAAGAAGGGGAAGGCCCTCAACTAGATGGACTGACACAGTTGCTGCAATGATGGGCTCAGATATAGTAGGGATTGTGAGGCTGGCACAGGACCAAGCAGTGTTTCGTTCTATTGTACATAAGGTTGCTATGAATTGGAGACAACTCGACAGCACATGACAACAACAGGCTGAGTGAAAGGACCTGTGGTGGTGTAGTGCCTAAAGCATTAGGTTGGTAGTTCAAACCCACTAGCCACTGCACAGAAGGAAGATTGGGCAGTCTACTTCTGTAAAGATTTACCACCTTGGAAACCCAAAGGGTGTCACTGTGAGTCAAAATCAACTCGATGGCAGCGAGTGAGGCAAAAGTGAAATTAGTCACAAAAGGACAAATATTGTATGAGACAACTATTGAAAAAATCAAGAGAGGAGTTTTACAAAAAAAGAAATAGTCTTTGATGCTTATCAGGGATGGGTAGGAAGGGAGGGTAAAACACATATTAGAGGATTAACCAGACCAAACCCATTGCACATATTAATCTGGGTGAAGAAGAAGGCAAAGAATTTTATTCTCAATTAAAAAAAAAAAAGAAACTCACTGACTTTGTTACATATATCTTTAATAAGAGGATAAATCAAACCCAGAAATCGACAGATTGAATTTAGACATTAAAGGGTAAATGATAAAATACACTCTTTGAGACAGTAGAAGGTGAAGGCAGGATTCTACATCACTGAGATTATTCTATGAATTATAAAAGTCCATTTTTCATGTTTAATAAGTTGGCTAAAAGCCAAAATATAATGTTAGGGTATGAATCTTTCCAGAAATGCAGTTTATGCTCTGTAATATTTTCCTTGTTATAACTACTATGTCATCTTAGTCTCTTGTATACAGTTACATATGTCCAAATATCCCATGTTTTGCTCTGTTGTTACTCAGCTTCTTTATATTAGAAATGCTTTAGTTCTTTGAAGTTATTTTCAAGAATCTTGCTCTGAAATAGCTATGCAACAATTTCATTTTATAAAAGCTTAAGTTTGATTTCACTCATGAGGAAGGAGAATAAGCCTATTTTAAAAATTGCAGTTCTGTTAAATCTGAAAAGTATTTCTGGCCAGTCAGTAATAGCCTTCTGTGCATAACAGTATTTTGTGCACGAGAGATGTGCTTACAAAATGCCACATTTTAAGGTTGCAGTATTCTTGGAAAGTGAGAGAAAGTATGCACATCAAAGAAAGCATTTTTATTACATTGGATTATGCAAGACTTTGGCCAGCCTCCTTAGCTTCATCTGTTTAAGGGTTCATTTTCGCTTGTTTGGCACAAGTCCCAGTAGAGGCCTTCAGAATTGTGGTTAGCAACATGAATGAATTACAAACTTTGGACCAGCTCTTCAGTTTGTAGAGCTGGCTTCTTGCCAAAAAGACAGTGTCTTATATGGGGTCAGGGCAAAGCTGTGATTCGCTGAGCCCTGCATTGTATAGAAAACATACTTGTGATGCCTGTTTGCTTTCTTTTAAAATCAAAACAAAACAAAACAGAAAAGGCAGCAGGCTTCCAGTCTATCAAAATAGGAAGTAACAAAATCATGTGCAGGTTTTACTAATGACAGAGTTAAGCAATGGAAATCTGGCTCTATATAGTTAAAATACTAGAAGTGCAGTCAGTCTTTTTGACTTCCTTAGCCAGCCTGTGATGTAAGAGACTGAAGCATTTGTTAGACATCATTTATCTACCTGCCCTTATTTGGTAAATGGTTTAATAAGATTAAATAATTAGTCCTGTGTTCACGTGGCTACCATGCCACTGGGTTTTGGTATTGACTAGATACTTTTAAATTAAAAGCAGAAATAGTTAACTCTGTGGCAATTATTTATTTTTCCTTTTCCTTGGCATTACGTAACTTTTCCAAAATTAAAATGTTAGAACCATAGAACAAGAATGAAATTTACTTTTCAGAAAGTTAGCAAATTTTGCTCTTCATCTTAGGTTGGGGAGAAGAGCTAGTAGTTACTAAGTCTACTTGGAGAAAAAAGTAAGATTTTCTAATACAATTCATTTATCTTTATAATTCTTTACATTTAGGCAAATACCCTAACTGGATCTTCTCTTAATCAGGCACCATCTCATATGTATGGCAATAGGTTAAATCCAAATTCATCAGTGGCAACTCTTATATCTCAATCTGAAAACAACCAAACAGGTAAGTTTTCAAGAATGATTAAGATCTAAAATTCTACTCCTCTCCCTTAATTTAATTCCACCACCGGCACCACACAGATTGGCTCATTTTATTTGAAAAGTCTAGGGGTGTGGTTCATACAGGATTTTTGTTTATTTTTATCAAAAAGATCACTGATGGAAATGAATAGTATATTGTGCTGCTAAATAATAATTTGCTTTCTTGTTACTGTCTGAAATGTAAATGTTTAAGCAGAGCCATCAGCAGGCAGGAATGCAACAATGTCTCCTGTGACTTTTGTGATTGATGTCTTCAGTTTCCATATCTGTGCAATGAAAGTACCATAACACTGGGCTTTCCTGTGAATAGCCTAAACCTTTATTTGCATAATTCATGAAATTGCATTACACAACTTGGTTAAAAAAAAAAATCCTCCTAGAGAAATTCTGCAGTGTTTAGTAATCCTGTGAATTTTTATCAGTTGACATTTTGTAGCATTTGCCTCTTGTAGGTTTTAATGAGCCACTGGATTTGCTTTGTTTCCTTCCATTCTTAAGGATTTGTTAACATGTGCAAGTAGTCCTGTCTGTTTTGGGGAAGGGAATTGGTCTAGCATGGATTAGTCTGTCTTTACCCTTAAAGGATGAGAGGTTACCTGACTGAGAATAAGGGGAGGACAGCCTTGAAAGGGGCCAGTAGATGATTTGAATAAGGAAACTACCTGTAGGGAATATATAAGTTACTTTTCAAGCAGGGATATTCAGTATATCTAAGGAATGTTTGAAGAAATTAAAAAATATATATGTATTTTTCTATATACAGAATTCTATATTCTAGCCTCTTTGTCAACTTAGTGTTATATGTAATTTTACTCTTAGTGTGAGGATCTGTGTAATATAAATAACTTTAGCTTTGGTGCAAAATAATACAGTTTTTGTCTTGGTGTGTGGCACTATGGAATACATTATGATTTTATGACTTATCTTGGGATACAAAGTGTTAAAAAATACAAAGCATCAGATTTGCTGTGATAAGCATACAGATTAGGTGTCCACAGCTGTGATTCATTACTTTAACCGTAGAAATTAAAAGTGGCTGAGGGGAGGGTACTGCAAATGCAAACCACGCTTCTATGCTGTAAAATTGAAAGGAATGAAAGAACAACATAATCTATGGCCTCCTACACCCACAAAAAAAAGCATGTAGGGACAATGCCTTACATGCCACAGTTCAGCAATTCTAAACTAGCAACATACTAGATCTTCTACTTTCATAGTAACTGCAAAGATAGTAGTAGCAAAGGTTTAACTGCATATTTTAAGACAAAATCAGAGCAATCCCTTAAAACTTCTTATCTAGTGAGAATCGCTTTATCACCTATGAAATATTTACACTGCAGATCAAGATCTTGGAGACAATAGCCGCAGCCTTGTTGGCAGGGGAAGCTCACCCAGAGGAAGTCTCTCACCAAGGTAAGCATTATTTACACTGTGAAGAATAGGCAAAGGAAACATTTTGAGATTTGGAAACTTCTCCTATCAGTAGAGTGTGCATTTGTGAGCTATGAAAAGCATTCTGTAGATAAGTGGAATGTCTAGACAGTCAAGAAAAATTATTCTAAATTAATTGGAATGTTAATTTAAACATACAATTAGATTTATAAGCTAAAGGAATACTTTATGTATATATATATATATATATATATATTCCCAATCCATTTGAACTCTTATTTTTATCATTTGTATACATAGCTGTTAGAACTATTAATACATTGATTTTTGGGTTTTTTTTCATGATTAAATAGTCATAATAACTCTTACAGCTATAGAATCAGGGTTTCAACTTTAGGTTCTAGTTTTAGCTCTCTTATGGATAGTAAACTGAACCTGGTGCCTAATTTAAATGTAGCTCTTGTGGTAGATCTCTGAAATCCTGTTTTAATTTATTTTTTAAATTGTGCTGGTCGCTCGCTTTTCGTATACTGCCTTTCCCTTCACCCAGATCAGTGTGTCTCTTACCTAGCTAGCAATTTTCCTTCCCCTCCCCTCCCATCCCTGGTTCATATTGTTTTAATCAGAGTATAACAAATGTGTAACATTGTTTTATGAAATGATTTTAAGTTTTATGTGAAAGAATTCAGGTACCATTCATTAATATGCACAGTATGAGGTTATGGAACTATACTCCTGTCAGCAGCATACTTTTTTAACTAGAGTTATGCAAAAGAGTTGAATTTGAGCACAACCCATGCCTCAAGCCTTTTGTTCTCAATGGGGAGATTGGTGGTGATTGGGAAATAATGTGTCAGTTTTTAAAGAGCATGGAACTTTAGGCAATGGCTGTTTTTTTAATTAACTTTATCCCACTTTTCAACTTCTACAGCTGCTTCCGGTTTTTCTCTTTGTCCTCTAGTATTATAAACTGCCGTAAGCATGACGTTGTTGTTTTTGTTGTTATGTTCCATTGAGTCAGACCCTAATCATAGTGACCCCTCCTTGGATTTCCAAGATAGTATCACTACAGAAGTAGATTGCCCAACCTCCCTTCCGAGGAGTGGCTGGTGGGTTTGAACCTCAAGCGTTCTGGTTAGCAGTCAGGTGCCTTAGGCACTATGCTACCAGAGCTCCTAAGCATGATATTAGACTAGGTAAAAGGAGTCCTGGTGGCACAGCAGTTAAGTGCTTGGCTGGTAACCGAAAGGTCGATCATTTGAACTTAACAGCCACTTAACAGGAGAAAAGGCCTGGTGATCTACTCCCATAAAAATTACAGGTTAGGAAACCCGATAGGGAAGTTTTATTCTGTTTTACGGGCTTACATGAGTCAGAATTAGCTCAATGGCACACACAACAGACTAGGTAAGAATGGAGAGCAGAGGGAGGGAAAGGCCTGTTCTAGGGTCATTTTTGAAGTGTGGAAAAATTATATTAAAAATTTTATGTTGTGACAGTAAATAGCAGTGTTGCTGTGTTGCATATATATTTGAAGAGTATCTACTAAGAGAAACCTTAATTTATTATAGAGGTTAGTCATACAACCTCTTATTTTGCTACTTTCTAATGGAACATCTAGAGCATCTCCATATAACCCAGTAAGTGCCTTTTTCCTATATAATCCCTGGGCAAACTAAAGTAGTATTGTTTTTTCCTAATTGCACTCTGCAGAAGATTAATATTCCTTCTATGGAAAAACAGAATTTGAAGTACACAATGATAAAATTGTCAGACTAGTCTGTGATTTTATATTGTGATTACTTCTATAGTGTTAATTCTTTTCAAAGAAGAAAGTGAATAGATTTTGCTCATATGTTTAGTGAAAGAAGCATTTCTGTGCCTCCCTTTTAAACTTAAAACACAAGGCTATTCAGAAATTATTCAACATCCCTATTTTCTTAGTGTAGTTATTTTCATTGCCTAAGTGAAGTTACCACACTGGTGGTGTGTGATATTGAGTTGAATCCAACTCATAGCGACCCTATAGGACAGGGTAGAACCACCCCATAGGGTTTCCTAGCCTGTAGTCTTTATGGAAACAGATTGCCACATCTTTCTCCAGCAGAGCAGCTGGTAGGTTTGAACTTGATAACCTTTTGGTTAGCAGCTGAGCACTTAATCATTATACCACCAGAGCTCCTATTTGACACAATAATGGTACTTAATTATTTTTGGCATGTATTTTCAACTTTATATTATCCTTTATTTTTCATATGGAATAAAAAGTCCATTTGTTTAACTTCTTACTTACATAGATTTTTGTGAAGAAGCATATTGAGGCACTGGCAAGAACATGAGTGGGGTACGTTGTTAGAAAACCCAAGCAGTTGCCCCAGCTGTGTCATTTACCTACAGTGTATCTTTGGACAAGTCACTAAAGCTCTATCTTTGTTTCCTTATATGGAAACAGAGCCAATAAACCAGGTTTTGACTTCTTTGTAGATTATTTTGGAGATACATGGAAGCACTTGGAAATTGTAAAGCCCTTTACTAATGTGATTATGGAGGCTGAAGACCAGAAATGGCAAATTTTACTAATTTAAAACAAAAAAATGGATGAGAGAACATTACATGTATCATCTTCATATAAGTAGTATTTGTTTAAGAAGGGTTGATTATCAGAAGTAGTATTTGTTTAAGAAGGGTTTGAAATACAGATCTAAGATATTTCAGAAATATTTGCATAAAAGGCCCAATTAAAAATTGCTTTGGACTTAATAATGTTCTTTAATGTTGAAAATAAATTTTTTTGAAAACTTACATTTAACTGAGATTTTACTGGTTGTAATTAGCTTTTTGCGTGGCTATAATTTTATACAGTGTTATTCTGATATTTTATATATTAAGGCAGAATGGTGGAACTCCTTTCTGACTAAATATTTTTAAGTTACCTTAACTCTTATCTTTCTCCCCTTTTATCTTAAAGCTCTACAGTGTTCTTTTACAGCCTGTTGCAGAGATTTTTACCCTGTGTTTATATTTTCAAGTGGTTTTTAATTACCTACTATGACCAACTATCCCCTTGATTTTACAATTTTGGGAGGAATACTTGTAGCATAGACAGCTTTGTATTAGAAAATTTGTACAGGAAAAAGAGGTCAATATAAGATAAGAAATTTTAATACACCTTCTTTGAAAGGATTTCCCCTTTTTAACTTTAGAATTAATGTGTTCAACAGATCTCCTGTAAGCAGCTTACAGATTCGCTATGATCAGCCAGGCAACAGCAGTTTGGAAAATCTGCCTCCAGTAGCAGCAAGCATAGAACAGCTTTTGGAGAGGCAGTGGAGTGAAGGACAGCAATTTTTACTAGAACAGGGTACTCCTAGTGACAGTAAGTATTCTTTTTTCTTGGTTTTAGATGAAGATGCATAGATAGATGGACAGACAGGTGTATGGATGCAAAAAATATTCTTCAGCCAGAATTGCAATGAAATTATGATAAACATTTTATCAAAAGCATGGGCGTGGGCAAATTTCTTAAATTTGTATGTACCCTGGTCTTCTGTGTATAAAATGAAACTAATGTACTACTGTTGGGTTGTTTTGAGCATTAAATGGCATAAAATATGTAAAGAACATTTCCTGGCACATACAGTGAGTACTTGTATCTTAGCTGGTTATCATTACTATTTATAATTATTATAATGTTGGTACTTTATGTTTCTTCGTTGTATTTTGTCCTTACTAGTTTTTAAGTTTCACTAAAACATATGAGCTAAAGCGTAACTCAGTTGTTTGAAGAAAATTTGCTCACCTCAGAATGTGCATGTATGTATATATGAAATAGTATGGCCAGCTAGCCCCTTGATTTTTCAGTTTGGAGTCAGAATAATCATAATTGCTAAATTACATATATGTGTGTGTATGTATAAAATTATGTATATTTATTAAATTGTATTATATATACATATTTAATGTCTTTATCATTTTCAGTATTATGGCTATAGTTGTAAAAATGCCAAGAAGCAGGGTTATCACAGATTATGGTTAGCTGAAGAAGTGGCCTTGTATTAAGGATATATTTTTTTGGGGGGGGAAAAAATACATGGTTTTTATCATTTTGGGATAAAACTTTGATTGCTTTATTTAGAAAGTTTTTTTTTTGTTGTTACTTGTTTGCTTTTTGCTTTTTTTAGCCAAGTGCCATGAGTTGGTATTTTCATGAATGATGCCCTGACAAAAAATGCTAATTGTAAGGAAATTCATGCCAGGATAATCCTTTAAACACAATAGCTGGAGGACAGGTTTAGCTTAAATCTTTCTGCATCTCATTTGGGCTCAGGAAGGGTTTCTTTATTGTGGGGTCTTAAAGAGGAGGCATGAAAGTTAAATCCTTGGGAAATGACCATATGTGTCTGTTACTGGTAGGCTTGTGTTTTTTGAAGGCCCTGAGGTCATGTTAAACAAATAGAACTTTTTAATACATAGAATTTTTTAAGTGTCTGTCACCAAGGCATAACAGCAATATCTATCTTGTCAGTCAGGAGGTCCGAGCTGTGGAAGGAATTGAGGCAGTATTTGAGGTGATGAGGCAGGACAGAAACCAAGCCTCTTTACAGATGATGTACCTTTATCTGGGAAAAAAGAATAATGGCTGCAGTGCACACACAGTGCTCCCTGCTGGGGGATACGTGGATCAACATGTTTAGCTTCTGGAATTGGAGGCTTCTGAACCAGAAGTCTAGTGGTGTAATTAGATTAAAACAAGCAATGAAGAAAAAACTTGTGCTTTTTATTGTGGCAAAGGATTTTCATTGGTGAGAGCCTTTTCTGTTTAAATATGATTTCAATGAAAAGTCATGGCAACCACATTGAATTTTTTATTAGATTTTTATTTTGATGAAAATAAAACGTCAGTGGAAATTATCTGAAGCAGGTGGGTAGGCTTTTATTTGTGAGTTTTTGTTTGTTTGGTATGTGGCATCAAAGTTTCCATAAGGAACATCTAGAAACACTCTCCCTTTAGGCTTATTTAATATGTGTATACTATATTTACATACAAATAAATTTAGGAACAAACCCTAATCACTTAGAAATACTTTACAGGATTTCTACGTCTGTATTTATTTGTGAAGTTATTGACCCTTATTAAAATACTTTTATATATGCATTTTATGTGTAAAGTTATTGACACTTAAAATATGTCTTTATTAAACATTTCAAATGTTTGCCAGTTTTAGGAATGCTGAAGTCATTACACCAACTTCAAGTTGAAAATCGAAGATTAGAGGAACAGATTAAAAGCTTGACTGCCAAAAAAGAACGCCTTCAGTTATTGAATGCACAGCTTTCAGTGCCTTTTCCAACAATAACAACAAATCTTAGTCCATCTCATCAAATGCATGCATTTTCAACACAGACTGGTAAGTATGAAAATATTTATGTATCTAAGGAAAATAGAATGGACTTTTGATGTTTTTCTCATACATGAGAAATAACTGGCCACCAGTTATACGAATATGTAGAAAGGGAATGATGGATTATTTTTGAAGGGCATGAAGAATCCTATTAAGTGATCACCTTGAATTTGCTCTAACCTCTTTGATATGTAATTTTAATACTACATTTATATATGTAAAGATCTCTGTATTGATGTAAAGTTATAATATTCAATGTTGTTGCTGTTATATGCCATCGAGTCGGAACCCGACTCATAATGACCCCTCCTTGGGTTTCCGATGTGATATCACTATGGAAGTAGATTACCCAACCTTCCTTCCAAGGAGTGGCTGGTGGGTTTGAACTGGCAGGCTTCTGGTTAGCAGCCAGGTGCCTTGGGCATTATACTACCTGAGCTCACATTATATTCAATAGAGATACAGATTTTCTATTTAAACTGGTCTCAGGAATAGCAAGATTTAATATGTAAGTGTTTTTAATAGGCTTCAGCCTAAACTTTTAAATAAACTTTAAATCTTTCAGGAAAGGTTTACATACAGCAAGAAACATTCTTTGATGGTTACCAGGGATGGGAGGGATACTCTTCCTTCCAAGGAGTGGCTGAGTGGATTTGAACCTCCAGCCTTCTGCTTAGCAGTCAAATGCCTTAGGCACTGCACCACCAGGGCTGCCAACTAGATAATTGTTGTTGTTATGTGCCATCAAGTTGGACCCGACTCATAGCGACCCCTCCTTGGGTTTCTGAGGGTGAAGGGAAAAACAATATACAATAAGGGTGTGATCAGCACAATATTATTAAGGCAGAAGAAGCATGGAGAGGTGCACAAGAGTTATAGACAACAAAGGGAAATACTACTGCACACACAATCATGCAATATCCACAATAACAAACAATAGTCTACAAGGCAGACAGGCAAGCGGAACAGATAGGCGAATGGGACTATACCCAGGACCATATGTGGAATTGACAGAGGATAGTTCTATATAACTGTATGTATGTGCTATAAAATATAACGTACTTAGTAGAGCAATCAGGGCAAAGTTATGAAAACTTAGCCAAAACAAAGCACCTTCAGATAATAAAGGTGGCTTGCAGGCTTAGGACTACAGTCTCAGGGGACAGCTGAGTTACTGGCATAACATCTTTTAACATAAACAATGTTCTACATCTGTTGTGGTGAGTAGTGACGGATAAAGCTAGCAAGCAGCCACATAAGGTGCAATTTTCAGTCTCTGAAGTAAAGAAGAATGAAGAAAATCAGACAAGAAAAAATAATCCAAAGGACTAATGAACTATGCAAACATCAGCCTTTTTGACTCTGATATTACTGTCGACCTCTCTGAAAATGATCACAGTAGGAGGTCCTGGATAGAGTGGGGAAAAAAAAAGACCAGGCTTGTTGGCTTGATAGAGACTGTTGGAACCCTGGAGACTGTGGTCCTTGTTGTTGTGTTGTTATGTGCCATCGAGTTCGGAACCGACTCATAGTGACCCCTCCTTGGGTTTCCGAGGTGGTATCACTACGGAAGTAGGTTGGGCGCAACCTTCCTTCTGAGCAGTGGCTGGTGGGTTTGAACCTGGAACTGAACTCAACACAGTAGCTCAACTTTCAGCCAATGAATAGACAGGCCTATAACGTGAACACTAACACTTGTTGTTGTTGTTGTTGTGTGCCGTCAAGTCGAACACTAACACTAGAGGGATACAATTCCTTAGAACAGTCAGCCATATGAGATCAAAAGAGCAGATTTTGCCCAGAGATACAGAACACAGAGGGCAGGAAGGGATAGGAAAGAAGGACAAATGGAACCGGGAAGTACAGGGAAGAAGTGGGGAGAGTGATGTTACACTGTGCAGATTGCAGTCAGTGTCACAAAACACGCATGAATTATTGAATGGAAAACCAATTTGCTCAGTAAACTTTTGCTTGAATCATAATAAAAAGTTAAAGAAATAGTAATAAATATTTAATCTTACACATAATTTAACAAAGTAAACAAGTTTCTTTTTGTCTTTGTTACTCTAGCTCCTACTACTGATTCCTTAAATAGCAGTAAGAGCCCTCATCTAGGAAACAGCTTTTTACCTGATAATTCTCTTCCTGTGTTAAATCAGGTAATTTTGATGTGGTTATTTGCATTTTTGTGTTTTACCTGTAAACAATACTATATTACATAAATGATTTTAAATTATTATCAGTTTTGCTATGTTCTTTACAAGTTGTTTCTGTTTTCTCTTACATTAGGACTTAACCTCCAGCGGACAAAGCACCAGCAGTTCATCAGCTCTTTCTACTCCACCACCTGCAGGGCAGAGTCCAGCTCAGCAAGGCTCAGGAGTTAGTGGAGTTCAGCAGGTCAATGGTGTGACCGTAGGGGCATTAGCTAGTGGAATGCAGACTGTAACATCCACCATTCCTGCCGTGCCTGGAGTGGGTGGAATAATTGGAGCTTTGCCAGGTAACCAACTGGCAATCAATGGCATTGTAGGAGCTTTAAATGGGGTTATTCAGACCCCTGTCACAATATCCCAGAACCCTGCCCCCCTCACCCACACAACTGTACCACCTAATGCAACACATCCAATGCCAGCTACACTGACAAACAGGTAAGAAACGTAAATATATTTTGAGTGTTTTAATATACCATAGTACCAAAGTTTCTGCTTTTCCTCTTTTACATTAGTATTTTTGATGTGTTCCTTGTGGATGTACGCTAGCGGGGGTAAACAAATCTAAGCATATTATGCCCAGAGTCATTTATTATTATTATTAGTAGTAGTAGTAATATTACTTAAGTAATTCTGATTATTTTACTAAAATTGATTTAATTTTTTTTAAAAGAAATATATTCTGTGCTGAAAATGTCAGTCTTGGTCTCTGATTTGTATGTATTTCAAGATGTTACTTTTCTTCTCTTGTATACTGCATTCATGTATCATAAATTCTGAAGAAAGGTGATACTGTGATGGCGATTACAACTGAATATAGTTGTCCTTTGGTATCCACAAGTAATGGGTTCCAGGACACTAACGTACCCACACCCCACTCCACCCACTCCCTCACAGATTCCCAAATCCTTGGATATTCAAGTCCATTATATAAAATGGTGTCATATTTACATATAACCTGTGTACATCCATCCATATACTTTAAATGATTCCTAGATTACCTATAATATCTAATACAATGTAAATGGTACATAAATAGCACTTTACTCATCCCTTTTAGCCTTTGAGGGATTGTTTTGATCACTTAATTCCTCCACCCTACCCCCAAATTATTTTCCATCCAGGTTGGTTGAATTCACAGATGTGGAACCCTCAGATATGGAGGTCCCAATTGTATTGGTTTCTTAAAATACAGCTGTGTACTTTGATCATAACTTTATAATCAAAGATTTTGGTAATAGTCAAGAAACAAAACATGTTTGAACAGTTAAAAGGAAAACCAATTTGCTCTGTAAACTTCTACTCCAATCACAGCAGAGTTTTACAAAATGAAATATAAGCTGTTAAACATACAAAAGGCAAAGACATCAAAAAATAATCATAAGATTTTTATATAGGCTAAAGGTTAAATACTTACCTTAAATTTCCAGGGAGACTTACTATTTCATTGTACTAGAATTTCATATGAATGTTTGTTCATTAATAAAGGGAGGCTAATGCCATGTTGTTACTAAACATACTTTTGGGAAATAAATAATTTTAAATAGATTTGTAGTATATACTAGCAGGTTATTTCTTGTGGCTGTTTTTTATTGGTACTTAATTTTACTGACTGCTGAGACCATTAAAAAAGGTTACATAAAATCAGTAGTGTATTTGGATTCTTTCTTTGTTTTAAATATGTGTTATATAGTGTGAGTTAAATTATCCTTGAATTATTAAATTATATATATTGAAAATACATCTAAGTTTCTATTGCATAAAATTAATTAGTGTCCATTTTTTTTTAAATAAATTGTATATCAGAGAAGTTTTAATTTACATTTCTCTTATGAGTAAAGTAGATCACATTTCTGTATATTTAATGCCTATTTAATACCTTTTCCATTCATATTTTTGTCCATGTTTTGATGGAAATTTTGTTCTTTATTTTTTTTTATTGTGATTTGGGTGAAAATTTACAGAGCAAATTCACTTTCCATACAGCGGTTCACATACACCTTGTCTCATGACATTAACCACAATTTACACAAGGCAACAGCTCCATTTGGTTTTTAATATAAAGAAAATCCAAACATTTCTTGACAATGAGGACTTCTTTAGCTGACCATGTATGGAAAAGGAGAGAAAAATAAGCAATAATTTGTACATCATCTATTTTAAAAATGTTTTAACTTAAAGGCTTAACTTATTTATTAAACATCAAGTTGAAAAGTTTTAATTTTACATTAAAAAAAATAAAGGTATAAATTAAAAAGTAAGAATTTTAATTATTTTTCAGTGCCTCAGGACTAGGATTACTTTCTGATCAGCAAAGACAAATACTTCTTCATCAACAGCAATTTCAGCAGCTATTAAATTCTCAACAGCTCACACCTGTAAGTTCTTTCTTTTGAAAATGCTTTTTATTAGCAAATTATCAAATTTATAATAGATATTCAATATGGGTATAGATTATGCCTTTGTGAAATAATATTATTGAGTGAATAATCCAAAAAGTGTTTTCATGCCATTTGATGTAAATAGAGATACTATATTCAGTCACAAATACTGGAACATGTACCACAGCACTATTATTGTAGGCTCTGGTTATAGTTGTAAATAAGATATAAGTCTGTATTTTTATGAAGCTTCATTTTGATGGGAAAGACAGCTAATTAATAAATACATACATTTTGGTAGTGATAAATACTGAGAAAAAAAATAAAGCAGGTTAAAGAGATAGAGAGATGAACAGTGGGATGTGGCCCATTTTATATAGGGTGGCCCAGTAACTGGGGGGATGACTTTTGAGTACAGACTTGAATAAAAGTTGAAAGAGCATTCCTTTTTGACTTGGGGCAGAAGGAAGATAAAGAACATTCAAGGCAGAAGGGAACAGCAGTTGTATATAGGACCTGGGCTGAGTGAGGGAGGCTAGAGCAGAGAAGATAAAGTCAAAGAGGTAGGCATTGTCTAGAAGATTATGATAGACTGCTTTCTTTGTGGCAAGAAATTTGGATTTTTTTTATGGTGAAAGCTGTTGGTGATTTTCTAAAAATCTTTTTATTATGGAAATTTTCAAGCATACCAAACTAGTAAGCATAGTTTATTGAAGCCCTGTGTACTTAGCATTCTGTCACCTAGTTTTACTAATTACTCTAATTGTGTTTCATATATTATCTCCACTTTTTTTTTTTCTCCAGGGTTATTTTGAAGAATTAACTGGAGTGTTTTGAAAAGAATAGTGACATGTTAATGACTTACAGATCTAATAGATTAGTCTAGCTGCTATAATAATCTATGTATGTTGAAAGAGAGAAATGGGGTCAAAGTAGAAACAAGAAGATTTTTTAAATAGCCCAGATAGATGTTGGTGTCTTAACATCACATGGTATTTTGAAGATAGAACCAACAACACCTATTTTAGACATATTAGAAAAGTTCTGAACAATTGGGTATTGCTTTTTACTGAGATTTAGAATAGGGCAGACAACATGTTTTGAAGAGAAAACGAGATCCGTTATAGATAGACATACTAAGTTTGAGATGTCTGTTTAGGTGCTCAAATGAAATATCAATTAGGCAGTTGTATGAGTCCGGAGTCCAAGGGATAGATTGCAGCTGGAGATGAAATTTGGATTCATTGCTGCATTTATGATATTTAGAGCTATGAGATTAGATGAGATCACCTAGAGAATGAGCTCTAAGGAATGACCCCTGGACACTCTGGAAGTGGGAAATAATCCAGTAAAGGCTACCAAGAAGTGGCCAGTGAGTTAAAAGGAGAACTGGGAAAGTGTTAATATTAGAGGCAAGAGAAGAAAATGTTTCAAGGGGGCGTCAACTGTGTTAAATACTTCTGGTAGGAAAAGGAAGAATTGACCATTGGATTTGGCCACCTGAAGGTCTTTGATAAAGGCAGTTTTGGTGTTACAGAGAAGTAAAAGCCTCACTAAATGTTTTAAAAAGAAAATGGGAGGAGTTGCTAGTTTCCCTGGAAATATGAATAATGTGGATATATGATTAATGGATTTCATGAACACCCCCTTTTAATTGTGGAATTGTTGACATTATAGCAACTATAAATAAGGTTTTATGTATCCCATAATGGGCGTGGATCTGAATCTAGGTAGAACCCTGCCTGAAGTTAATAACCTCAGGCAGTAACCTTAGTAAACTGGATGTCATTGCCTCCCTAGCTAGACAAATCTTTAAACTCCAGGGAGATTGATAAGTAGTTGCTTAAGTAAATCAAAACCGTATTGTAATATTTTTGCATTAGTGAATCTAAAAATTTGATACTCTGTATACTTGCAAACTTGAAGGGAGTTTGACTTTTGGAGCAACAACTTCCTAAGTCCAATTTAAAATGTGTGATCTTTTACATTGTACAGGAATGGAATATTTAGAAAAGTTTATACTCAGTTTAATTTCATAGATTTTAAAAAAGTATCTGAGGACCTGAGAAAGTTTTGTGAAGTTGGGAAACTGAAATACTTAAGAAGGAAATAAAATACATCACATTTATTAAAAAAGAAAAGGGGGGGAGGAAGGGAAGTGAAGATGAGTATAGGCAATTCTCTGAAAGAGTTTTCCCGTTAAAGGCAGAGAAGTAGAAATGAGCAGATAAAGAAGAAAAAAAAAAAACTAAGTGCCATCAAGTCATTTCCAACTACAGTAGTTTTTAGTCGTCTTTAATATGACGCATACATATATGTTGTTGAGAAATTTTCTGGTACAAAAGTAAGTAAGAATAGTAGAACAGCAATGTTTTTAAGGGAAAAGAGTTGGGAACAGCATTCTATTGTAATCAGGCAGGCAGATACAGGTGGGATTTTCTGGTAGGAGATTGTGAAATTTCTTTTTTAAAGTGTCTGATTTTCTTAATTACAAGTAAATTCAGAGTGATTTTGTTAGAAGTGTTGGTAGGTAGAGGAGAGAATGTAAAATGGGTATCTTGGAGAATGGGAGAAAGAACTGACTGGGAAAAATGTGGACATGTGCAAAGGTCATAAATATAAAGTGAGACCAAGACAACGTTGTTCTGTGGTTTTTCTTCAGCCCCATTTCCCTAGCCCACTTCATTGGGCTCTATCTGAAGTTGAAAGGGCTTCACTCTTCATAATATTTTCAAAGAACATACTTGCCTACTTTCTTGCTTTAGTTGAAAATACTTCTTTTGACTCTGGAGCATTTTCACTGTCACTGTTCTTACAGTAGTAGATTGTGTACGAATTTGTAAATGCTTACATTAAAATATGATGATCTTTTCTTCTTACCTCATTTTAAGGTGAAGTATTACCCAAACTCATTGGCTTAGAGTCAATTCTGACTCACAGCAACAGCAACCCTATAGAACAGAATACAGCTGCCCTACAGAGTTTCCAAGGCTGTAATCTTTATTGAAGCAGGTTGCTACATCTTTCTCCTGTGGAGTGGCTGGGGTTCAAACTGCCAAGCGTCTGGTTAGCAGCTGAGCACTTAACCACGGCACCAGCAAGGCTCCCTATATAAAGTATTATATTACATTTATTTTGGGGTACTTCTTGTTAAATCAAGATTTACTTTAATAGCACATGTAGATGTCTTATTCCTAGAACATAGTTAAGAATTTTCAGCACAAATTGTTGCTCAGAGACCTTAGATTGTAGGTGGGGTGAAGTTTGTTTATTTACAGGCAGAACTTTACATAAGTAAGAAAGATTTTTATTATAAGGTATACATACATGCTTTTCTCTTCTTAAGAAAAACTTAACTCTGTCTCCCTCACCAACTTTACACTATTGCTCTCTCCTCTCAGCTAAATCCTGTGATCACTTCTCTTTCCTCATATTATTTGACTTATCAACAGCATTTGACGTAGTTGATCACGCCTTTCCTTTTTGAAACTCTTTCTGTACCTTCCAGAATTCTACATTCTCTTGGTTTTCCTCCTAATTCGTTATTCCTTTCTAATCTCTTTTCTTGGTTCCTCCTCTTCTCTTTAATCTCTTAATTTCAGAGTACTCTAGAATTCAGTGATCTTTCCAGTCTCATGGCTTTAAATGTCCTCTATATCATGATATTTACATCTTCAGCCCAGTCTCCTCTGTTTCAGTTCCTATCTCCAGCGTCGTGCTGGATACTAGGTATCTTAAGAGATATTTCCAACATAGTATGTCCACAACTGAACTGCTGATCTTCTTCCACCAACTTGCTCCACCCATAGTTTTTCTCACCTCAGTTGATGGCATCTTCATCCTTGCAGCTGCTCAAGCCACAAAAACCTTGCAGTCATCCCTCATAGCTTCCTCTTTTACTTTGAGTAAAGCCAAGGTAAGGGACCTTGGTGGCTAACAGTTAAGCATTTAGCTACTAACTGAAAGGCTGGTGGTTCCAACTTACCCAGTGGCTCCGTAGGGGAAAGGCCTAGCGATCTGCTTCTGTAAAGATTACAACTTAGAAAATCCTATGGGGGCAGTTCTACTTTGTCACATAGTGTTGGTAGGAGTCTAAATCAGCTCAGTGACACCTAACAACGGCAATACCAAAGCCAGGGTATTCATGGCCTGCCCCTATGAGCCCTACATTCTTCTCTGACCTCCAAACTTGCTTACTCTACTCCAGCACCACTGGTCTCCTTGCTTTTTCTAGATCATACAGGATATGCTCCATTGGGCCTTTGCACTGGCTCTTCCATCTGTCATACACATACACAACTCATTCCCTAATCTCCTATAAAATGTGTGTCTAGACGTTACCTTCTCAAGGAGAATTACCATGACCAACCTATTTAAAATTATAACCAGGCTACCCCATCCCTGCCATACTGTCTCTCCCACTCCTGTTTCCCCTTAGCATTATCATCTTCTAACATTTTTGTTTATTTCTCCCTTCCCCTCCTTGATGATAGGCTGCATAAGGGCAGGGATTTTTTCTTTTTTTCTCCCATTAATGTGTCTCAAGCTCCTAAAGCAGTGCCTGGCACATAGTAAACACTCAGAAAATATATGTTGAATGGAATAAATGCTTGTTTTAAGAATAGTCTCATAATTTCATGAAGAAAGCACCCTTTCTATTAGGCATGAATGAGAACTTTAATGTTGTTTTAAGTCTGAACAGAACTAGGGGAAGAATTTGACCCACAGGGTGTATTCCAAGATTAAATACAGATAACTTGTGACTTAATCTCAATTACTGTTTTCCTTGATTATCATGGATAACCAAGTTTGAATGCATGTGTCATATTTGTTTGGAAGGAGCCCTGGTGGTACAGTGGTTAAATGCTTGGCTGCTAACCTGAAGTTCAGTGGTATGAACCCACCATCCACACCCCCTCCCCCCCGGGAGAAAGATGAGGCAATCTGCTTCCATAAAGATTACAGCCTTGGAAACCCTGTGATGTACTTCTGCTCTAGTTCTGTAGGGTTGCTGTGAGTCAAAATCAACTCAGTGGTAGTGTGTTTTTTTATATTTGTTTGACCTATTTGAATATATAACTGATGACATTTTATAGTAGATGGTTGTCAATTAAATGTGTACAGTATATTTTTCCAGATACCAGTTTTCTTTCTCAGCATGTATATCACTAAGATTTAAATATATAATATTAAAGGGGGGAAAAAAAGAGGAAAAGCAGGCCTGACTTCTGTGACTGGGAACTTATTTTATCCCCACGTGATTTTTTCTAAGGAACAACATCAGGCTCTTCTGTATCAATTAATGCAGCAACATCACCACCAGCAGCATCACCAACCTGAACTGCAGCAGATACAGATCCCTGGCCCAACACAAATACCGATAAACAACCTACTTGCAGGTACTCAGGCACCACCACTTCACACAGCTACCACCAACCCATTTCTCACAATCCATGGTGATAATACAAGTCAGAAAGTAACAGTAAGTATATTTTTTTTATTGTATCTAATGAAATAGAAAGGATTTTAATGATTTAATAGAGATGATCATCTCTCTAGCTTAACAAATATATTATTAACATGATAATTTCCTCTTAAACTGTTTCAGTAGCTTGATATTTTCATACTTAAGACAATTTGTATATTTATATATATGTTGTATATCCCGATTTATATATCCCTTAAGTGCACAAGTTTGAATTTGCATACCATGTTTGAAGACTGTTTTATAATTCAGCAATTATCAAATTAAAAATATATTTTGGTTAGCAAGTTGTATGTGACAGTCCAATCAAAAGACAAGTCATAGCTTTTTGAAATGATTTATATGATTAGTTTGATTATAGAACCAGTCCATATACTTCAGAAGTATTTTATTTTGCTCCAAAGTACTTTATAAAAATTATATTTATAATAGTTATGCTTACATAACTTTTGGAGCAATCCAATTATCCTACCAGATTACCTTTTTCAAGAAAATTAATTGTAATCTTATATGTAATGGAAGTTAAAAGTATGAAATGTTATCACTTACATGAAATTAATAAATTTAAATTTTAGTGTAAAAGTTAAATCAAAATTGGGTACAGGAACAGTATACTATACCTGGTAATAATACACATTTTAAGGCTGTTTCTTTTTATTAATTCTCCCCTTCAATTAGGTCTACTTTACTGGAGTATAGATGTTTCCCTTAAATTCCAGTTCAGGGCAGAACCCTGTTAGAGGAAGGATATTGGGATATAGAATGGACTGGACATCAGGAAAAGGAAGAAGGGAAAGAATGAGGTGGGAGACTTGGCAAATAAACGTGTTAAAAGAATATTTGCTATTTCCCATTACTTTGAAAACTTTTTGTTTAGTGTACTTTAGTCTTCAGAAACTTTAGTTTGTCTTCAGTAACAAGCACTGATTCAAGATTTATTATTGTTTATCATAAAGTGTTTAATGCCTTTTGCTTGCCCTATTGTTTTTCAGACTGTCTGTTGTAAATACTGTTATTATCACAAACCTAGTTACCTTTCCAGTGTTTTGCTGACGGGGAGTTTCAGGGATTCTGTATTAGCAATTTCATTTTGTTTTGCTTTTTCCTAGTTTCTCAAGTTTTTTCTTGTGTGAGAAAAGTAAATTAATTACGAACTAACTTCCCCTGAGTTATGCACTATGAAATGTATTTTTAATTGAAAAAGTACAATAATATGAAAATAAACAGTAATAATTAGCTAATAGATGAAAACAGGACCAGGAATTCTTATTTACTGAATGCCCTACTATGTTCCAAATGTCTTTGTTAGATACTACCAGTTACCAGTAGCTGTCGAGCCAACCCAACTCATGGCAACCCTGTGTATGCACAGTAGAAGTGTAGTCCATAGGGTTTTTAAGGCTGTGACCTCTCAGAAGCAGATCTCCATGTGTTTCTTTGAGGATGTCTCTGGGTGGATTCAAACTGTCAACTTTTGGGTTCATACTTAAGCACTATTGGCACCACCCAAGGCTCCTAGTTAGATACAATGGCATACGTTGCAATGGCAAAGATTCCAATCTTTAAAATAATGGGTTATGTCTCTCCCCCCCCCCCCCCAATAGATTGGTAAATGGAGACTCTAACAGGTTAAAGCGCCAAGGACATTTAACCAATAAGGGATCAGAACTGATGATTTCTTGTGCATAGGCAATCATTTTCTACAGTGCTACGTTAGTATTTCCCTGGAAAAGTCAATTTTGGAGACTGATTTCTATACTTAACTCCTTAGGAATTCTGCCTCTCAGATGAACACACTACCTCTGCTGAATTTAGTGTTTTCGAAGCATTCACTAGTAAATTCATGTCTTCATATTATGCTGAAAAGTAGCCATGTTGGCTTGTAGAACAAAAAGGAGTTACCAGTATATATCTCATTTTATCTCAGGTATAATTTCAATTAAGAGGACCTAATGTCTGTTGTTGGCCAGAAATTGATTTAGCTTATACATACATCTGATTTTTTGTTTGTTTTAACTGCAGAGACTTAGTGATAAAACTGGGCCTGTAGCTCAAGAAAAAAGTTGACACTTGAGAAACATCTGGAAATTGATGTCCTGCTGCTCTAGCACTTCATCTGCCTGCAATTGCAGTCGTCTTTCTATACCTGTGAAGAAATGCAACAAGAAACTAACTGCACAACAAAAGATAAATTGCCACAAGGACATTCTTGTAAGCTTTGACTCATTTTCTTGTTGCTGTTGTTGCACTGAAATAAAACTCCCTATCCCCTACTCCTCACTTAGATTTTTTGAGCTTTGAAAGAAAATTTGGTAAGTAATTTTTGCCAAGGAAACACTTTATAAATGCAATGAGTTTATCAACCTGAAAGAAATTATATAGTTGATGCACAACTTTGTTAAGAATTGGAGTTACGTATAGCAAAATGAGACTTATTCCATTTACAAACTGCTTGATTTTATTGTATAAATTGGGAAATAGATCTTTTGTTTGGGTTTTGGTATGCTTGTTATGAGTGTTCTATCTTCAAAAAGATTTCAAAGAACTTCCCAACTCTTTTCTTTTACTGGAGTATTACTGATTAAATATTTCAGATAAATAGGTCATCAACTGGGACTTGGCAATCTTCATTCTAGAAGTTTCCTTTCTAATGGGATTTGGCCGATTTTGGTAATCAAGTTAGGATGGTAATGTCTGCTTCTGCTAAAGGTAATTTTTTTATTGCTAAATGCTTTTTGTTTGGTGTTAAAGACCTACTCATTTTTTTAAAAGAAGCCTTGAGTTAAGTGAGTTCTAAGGCTGCTGGGGGAACCAGATTAATTCAAAGTGAAAGACTTCTTTCAGAAACAGGGGCCACTCTGGAAACTGCTGGTGGGGTTTGGCCTTAATCAAGTGCCTGCATTGTGTTAAAATGGCTCTAGACAGCTGAGCTTGCACTATAGTCCTTATAAGTAGTAGGAATATTCAGTGTTGCACCAGCAGCCTTTCCCATTGTTCTGCCTTTATTAAAAAATGTTCTATGCCACTGTATATAGCTCAGGCAAAGCTATTACCTGGGTGTTTATCCACTAATGAGACACAAGATAAGTGAATGGATTTGGTAAGAATATAATTTTTATTTAAACAACATACCACCACTACTGCAGTTACAAGTAAAACCTGTATTATAGCCCTTCTGCTTTGGGTAGCCAAGCTCCTGGTGTGATAGTCTGGCAAAGTATAAATTATGCAATTGGGGATGTAATCATTGAATTGTTCTTAAATGTGTGAATTATTAGTGGAAAGGACCCAGCTGTAATTAGACCTCCACTGTGTACTTAGCTGGAAGAACATGTTAATTCTGCAATATGTCTCTTGGTTAAACATTGCACAGTTCTTACCTCATTTCTGTAAATAAAGTTTTGTGAATCCGTTTTGTATTGTGAAAAATTCATAAGATAACATTGATATTTTGATTTGTAATATTTCTAATTGGTAGATTTAATTGAAAGTAAAATTAATTTATTTTTATATGTTCTGGGGAATTTTAAAGAAAATCAAATCTTTTGTAGATAATTTTAAACAAAAAATTCAGTGTGGTTTATTTTACAACTCACTGATTATTACTCTGTAACAATTTGTATAAAGGGTAAATTTTAAATGTGTTGTTATTTTACCTAGATGTAAAATTCCACATGTATTAAAGAGAATGTACAAAGTTTTGTTAATAAAATTTAATAATGTTTATAACTCTGTACCATTCTTCTGTGGAGAAGATGAAGGTCCTGGAGACCATTGGAGCCTCATCTGTAGTTTGTTGCAATGGTCTTTGGTTGTGCTTTGTGTTTTAGAGCATCAGGGTAATAAGAGCTGGCAGTTACCTGACTTTCCTCTGGAGTAGGCTCTGTACAGTATGTGTGGTCAGTAACTGCAACTCCCCAAAATGGCTCCCAGGCTCTGTCTTTTTTAGCCATGCTTATAAGAACAAGCCATTTCCCCTACTTCCCCTGGTCACATATTCCCCTGTCCCTGCCCACATCATGTGTTAACCCATCTTTAGAATAGTTTTAAGTCATAAAGTTTGCTAACAGCAGCCCCTTATCAGAGCATACGCAAGTGATAGTTGTAGGGCACAGGTGGGGAGTGGGGTGGGGGGAAGCTCCTGATCAGGACCCGGCACCACCAGGTATAAGTATCCCCACCAAGTGGGAGGGGGTTAGTGGTCATCTTGGATCCATTCTGGCCTGCCACTGCTGAACGCTGAATTGCTAGCAATGCTTGTAAGCCTGCCTTTTTTATCCTTCCTCTCCCTATTCTTTTTTCTTTCTCTTCTGAATAAACGTTCATGTCTCTGACTACACCTCCAGGGAAGTTTTTCAGACTTTTGCTACCTGCTCAGAAGGATGCCTTGGAAAATTCTTAGAGCAGCTGACAAGCCTCACAGGAGTCCAGAAAGCTTATTCAAAGGTCATCAGAAACTGTGGACAGAGTAGTGGGGGAGTCTCAGGCTGGCCAGACTACTAGATAGCTGAGGATCTGCATGTGAGTGTGGGGATGCCTTGAAAATGCCACAGGGACTGTTAGATGTATTGTAGAGTATCAGGGTGGAGAAAGTGAAAAGAGACTACTAAACGCTTGTTGCGGCGGTAGTGTGGCCTCTGTTATACACAGTCTGCACCGCCACTTATGTCAAGGTGATGGCGACTAGCAAGTGCCAGAAATTAAGGGATGAAATTTAAGGAAGAACTAAGGTTAGAAATATATGCACAATTGGCTCACTCAGATGGAAAAGAAACTATTGCTCCCAAGCCTCAAGCACCGGACCAAATTATAGAAAAGTTAGCACACCAACAAATTTGAGCAGTTATAATAATAACTTGGGCCGATTGGGATGCTAAGAAATGGAACCCTCTGGAGTCCTCAGACCCAGAGGAGGAAGAGGCCTGTGAAGACAGTATCAACGTTACTGAACACCTAAAATCCTGGCCATTAAATCACTACCAAGATAAAGACTGATCGGCTGGCTCCACACCCCAAATGGTGCTGGACCACTTGCTTCTCCCGCCCACCAAGGAGATGGAACACACCACAGTAAAGGACTACACCACCAAGGAACTTCTTGATAAAGCTGTCCAGTACTGACAGAAAGGAAGAGAGTCTGTACCTGCTTGGGTATTAAGGCTGTGGGATACAGGGGCAGATGGTGTGGTCTTGTCAGGACTGGAATTACCAATAGCCTTGGTCACTTCCCATTCTGCTTTAAGGCATACATGTTTCAGAATGGAATGGGGAATGCCCCACTCGTGAAGTGGATAATTTTAGCCTGCCGAGCAGTGTGGCCCACAGAGGAAGATACTTCCTGCACCCCTCCAATATGGAATACTCGAAGAATTACAAGGGCTGATTTGGGAATTAGGGGCAAAGCATGCAATATATACACGCCTGAATTTCTGGGTCCCAAAAATGAAATATTTATGGAAGGCATCAGCAATGCCCTCTTGCAGTCTGCCCCCAGCCAGCACTATGGTCCTCTTTTGCCCATTCTTCAGTCAGCAGTCGGGCACCCCATCTCCCACTGCGGGGCAAGCCGCTGCTCACATGGGGGAAACTGACAGGCTAAGGCGGGAAAATGTAAGAGCTACTGAAAAGGCCCCCAAGGCAGAGAAAGCCAAAAAAATTCCGCCAAAGGGAAGGAACCCCTGTGGGTAACCCAAAAGCAGCTTTAGACTGACTTTACAGCTGCCGGGACTCAAGGAATAAAACAGATGTACAGCCTAACATTCTGCATGCCACTGCCTGCAGCCTGATCAACAATTCCTCCCCCTGAAGGAGGAACAGAGGGAATCTGCTCAGGCTGCCACTGCCCCAATAAGGGAAGCGCCTCTTCTCTTGGGCTAGGAGACGGGCCAAGGTCCCTCATGAAAAGTCCTGTGCAGAGGATTATGGGTCCCACGTTGAGATAGTTATCCACTGGTTCCCAAACAATGAACAAAGAGCCCTAGCCTTAGTAAATAGGGTGCTGAGTGCAGCCTCATTCATGGGACCATAAATAGATTTAAAGGCCCATTAAGTGCAATTGAGGCATAGCCCTCCTTCTCACCATAGGGCACCTTTCCCCCTGTGAATACCAAATGTTTCTCTCTCCTTTGCCTGCATGTATTTTAGGAATTGAGGTTTCTCTCGGGATCAACCCTAATGAGAAACGTGGGGGAATTCCATTTAAGAGTAAGAAGGATTAAGTCTGTTGTGGGGTAGGCAAAATGGAGCCCCATGTGTCTCCCTTTCCCCACTGGAATTTTAAATATTAAGCTGTACCAGCTGCCCGAGGGGCATGAAGAAATAACTGCCACCAGTGCAGAACTAGCGCCAGTCAACATCATCCAGCACACACAGAGCCACTGTAACAGTGCCCTGTGGCCAATACGGAAGCCTGACACCAAGTGGCAGATGACAGTGGACTACCAAGAGGTAAATAAAGTCACCCCTTGTGGTAGTTATGTTTGTGTGTCAACTTGGATGGGCCTGGTTGAGTAGCTGGGCAGCTGGTGGTAGTTATTCTCCATGATGAGTCTGGCAATCAACTCCATGGTGGGATCTACCACAAGCAGCTGAGTAGCTGCCTTTGGGATGTGGTCTGCTTCCTGTATATGAGAAGCCTTGGGAATGGTCTCTAGCTTATGGCATGCTTGGATCCTGCATGTAGCCCTGTCATTGTTCAGCAGCCTGCTATGCTCTGCTGACCTTGGAGACTTACAGTGGACTTAAGTTAATGGCCTGCCTTGTGGTTTGGTAACATTGGGACTGTGCCTTTTCACTTGTCAACCTTGGGGCTTCTCAGCCTCAGCAGCCAGCAGCTGTCTAAGTGAAGAAATTGCCTCTAGCTCCAGTGGGCCAGGAGCAGGAGGCAGAGCTGGACCCCAAGGTTGAGGGGCTTTCACCCAACCCCTAGAACCTGGCACTTTAAACTTGGACTTAAAGCCTCCAAATTATAAGAGTAAACTCCTATTTGTTAAGGCCATCCCATTTGTGGTATATTCTGGTCAGAGCAGCACTAGGTAACTGGAACACCCCTGCTCTGCATGCTGCCATCCCCAACATAGCTCAGTGGCTAAATACCATTGGTGAACACCTAGGCACCTGTCATTTTGTACTAGATTTGGCTAATGCATTTATTTACTTACTATATTATTTCATTTACTTATTATTTTATTTATTTATTTATTTTATTTCTACAGCTCCTGAATGTGAAGATCAATTTGCCTTGGAGTGGAAAGGGGAACGAACACTGGACATTTGAAACACTTTGTCAGGGGTATGTTCACAGCCCTACGATCTGCCAAGACCTGATTGCTCAAGACCTTCAAAAATAGAAACTGGCAGAGGGGATTTTCATGTTTCATTATGTTGATGACGTTATGTTAACCTGTAATAACCTTTCTCTCCTAGAGGGCACTGCTCCCTAACTAATAGCCCATCTGGAAAGCTGAAGATGGGCAGTCAATACTTCAAAACTGCAGGGACCTGGTTTATCAAGTTCTTGAGTGTTACCTGGTCAGTAACGCTAAGGCCATGCTGGCAGTTGTTACTGACAAAATACTTGCTTATGCGTTGCCTGCTAAAGTTAAGGAATCACAAGCATTCCTGGGAATGTTGGGGTATTGGAGACACTTTATTCCTCATCTGGCTCAAATCCTGCATCCCCTTTATAAGCTAGCGGGAAAAAAAAAAAAAAAAAAAAAACATTATTTGGGTTTGGGGAGAAGAGCAAGAACAAGCTTTTCAGGCAGACAAAGTAGCATAGCAGTCCAGCAGATAAAAGCCTTGAATGCTATAGAATCTGGTACCTCTTGTGAATTGGATGTTGCTAGTTACCCTGAGGGATTTGGCTGGGGACTATGGCAAAGGCAACAGGGAAAGCAGGTCCCACTAGGATTTTGGTCCCAGTTACGGAAAGTAGCTAAACAGAGATAGTTTGCTAGAAAAGCAGTTATGCCCTGTGTACTGGTGTCTCCAGCATGTTGAAGATGTTACTAAGGGAGCTCCTGTGATGGTAAAAACCCACTACCCCATTGCAGGATGGGTAGAATTTAATAAGCTGCAGTCAGGGGTAGACCAAGAAGGGACACTCACAAAGTGGCATGCCTACCTTCAACAGTGAAGTACCCTGTCTGCCATCCCCTCTACGTGTGTAGCTCCATCAGATCTTGGGACCAGTAACCTATGTAAGTAAAACTACGACCCAAATAGCTGAATCCCTTCTCCTGCTAACAAGCCATATCAAGGAAGGAACTGGACCCATACCTAATAATGCCTCGTACACAGATGGCTTAGCTTGGGGCAGCAGCCATTGGGCCTAGCACTGAAACAATCTGGATAGATCAAGAGGAGGGCCAAAGTAGCCAGTGGGCAGAATTAAGAGCAGCCTAGATGGTACATATGCACAAAAAAGATCCTATAATCTTACGCATCGATAGCTGGGCAGTGTTTAAAGGCCTCACTCTGTGGCTGCCAGAGTGGTATGAGAAAGACTGATGCATAGGCGGGCAGCCTCTTTGGGGAAAACAGCTATGGGCAGACATTCGGGCCTGGACTTTAGAGGCAGACATCACTGTCGTCATGTATCCACTTACAGCTCACTTACTTCCCCCCAGCAATGCTCAAGCTGTATAAGTAGCCCGGCTATGTGCCCTAACAAACTCGTTACCTGATGCTGAAGTCATGCAGTGGCTACACAGGAAAACTGGCCATAAAGGACAGAGAATTTTAAGGTCCATTGTAAAAAGGATGGGAATCCCCATATCTATGTCCCAGATCATGGAAACTTGCAAGCAGTGTCATCATTGTTCACTAGAAAGGAAAAAGCCAATGCTTCGGGAGATAGGCTGCATACCCTGTGGGCAAGCTCCAGTACAAAGATGGCAAATCAGATACATGGGGCCCTTCCCTAGTTCCATAGCTGCTGCTTTGCTCTAGCTGCGCCAGTACTATAACTGGCTTACTACAAGAATACTCATGCAAATGGGCCACACAGCATGCTTTGATTAAGGGACTCACTTGGCTGTGTGCCTGCTGTGGCATCCCAGTGGACACTGACAGTGATCCAAGGACAGCATTTCACTGGACATGAAGCGTAGGAGTAGGCAGATGCCCATGATACTGTCTGTCACTTTCACTTGTCCTACTGTCTCACAGTTGCCAGCCTCATTGAAAGAATGCATGACCTACTGAAGCAAGCACTGAGGAAAAAAGACTCACTTGTTAAAACAATCGACATGACACCTCCCAGAAGCACTGAGGCAAATCAACAAATAGCTACAACAGGAACGCCCCAGCTCCTATTAGATGTTAACACAAGGACCTCAGCAGACTATGAGGATCCAGTGGAAAGCCACTAGAGATAATGCCCTTCTTCCTGCAGTAGGCCATGAAAATAGTACCCTTTTGCCTTTGCCACAGGATCTAGGCACAAGGGACCATGTGATTAAACTCCCCTGGGGCTGGCAAGTAAGCTTTCAGTGGTTTGGGATTTCTTCCCCTTGGGGTACTGGGCTAGATGCCCCATTTCTTATAACCCCCTGGCTACATCCCAGACGCCCAGCATCCTTACTGTTGCTAATCCAGTTGTTGTTGTTGTTAGGTGCTGAGTCAGCTCTGACTCACAGTGACCCTATATATAGCAGAAAAAAACACTACCCAGTCCTTTGCCAGCCTAACAATCCTTGCTTAATTGAGCCCATCGTTGCAGTGACTCTGTCAATCTGTCTTGTTGCGGACCTTCGCCTTTTTCATTGACCCTCCACTTGAGCAAGCATTGATATGCTTCTCCAGGGAATGGTCCCTTCTGACAACGTGACCAAAGTAGGTGAGACAAAGTCTGGGCATTCTTACTTCCAAGGAGCCTTCTGGCTGCACTTCCTCCAGGACAGAGTCATTCGTTTGTTTGGCAGTCCATGGGACTTTGAGTATTCTTCTCCAACACAACTCAAAAGCATCAACTCTTCTCCAGTCTTCCTTATTCATTGTCCAGCTTTGACATGCATATAAAGGCAATTGAAAATACTATGGGTTGGGTTAGGCACACTTTAGTCTTCATGGAGAGAGATCTTTACTCTTCAGCACTTTAAAGAGATCTTTTGCAGCACATTTGCCCAATGCAATACCATTCTCTGATGTCTTGACTGCTGCTTCCATTGGTGTTGATTGTGGAACCAAGTCCTGTGAAGTCTTTGACAACTTCAATCATTTCTCCATTTATCGTGATGCTACTTACTGGTCCAGTTGTAAGAATTTTCATTTACATTGAGATGTAATCCATAGGTTTGAATGAAGTCTTTCTACAGACTTTACTACAGACTGAAGTCTTTACTCTTCATCAGTAAGTGCTTTAAGTCATCCTCACTTTCAGCAAGCCAAGTTGTGTCATCTGCATATTGCAGGTTCTTAATGAGTCTTCTCCAATTTTGATACCATGATCTTCATATAGTCCAGCTTCTTGGATTATTTGCTCAACATACACATGCAACAAGTATGGGGTGTTAGATTGCATTCTCTAGAGAAACAAAAACCAGCAAAGCTTATATATATAAAGAGAGAGAGAAATTTATCTTAGGAAAATGGCTCACAATGTATAGAAGCCGGCAAGTCCAAAGTCCCTGGAACAAATGTCAGGCTGGAGGCTTTTCTTAGCTTCTGCAATCGCAGGGGGCTGAGAAGCTCAAGGCTGGCAGGCAGTACACCGGCTGTGGACTCCAACAAATGACGAATCCCAGATCTCCAGGCCGAATGGTGGACTGTTCACTAACGGAAACTTGTAGGCAGCACACCAGACTCCTGATCCACAGAAGAATGCCTCTCTTCCCAGGATGTCCCAGGATATCCTGGAAGCAGGCCACACCCCTAGGGAAACTCCCCTTGAGCAGATTGGCCACTCAGAACACAGTCATCTGATCCCATCATGGTAACAACCACACAGAACTGGGGTCCAGCCAAGTTGACACACAGCTCCAACTATCACGTATGGTGAAAAGATACAACCGTGACACACTCCCTTCCTGATTTTAAACCATGCAGTTTCTTCTTGTTCTGTTTGAACAACAGCCTCCTGGTCTATGTACAGGTTCCTAATGAGCACAATCAAGGTCCTGGAATTCCCATTCTTCTCAGTGTTATCCATAATTTGTTACAATCTACACAATTGAATGCTTTTGCATATTCAATAAAACACAAATATCCTTCTGGTATTCTTTGCTTTGAGCCAAGATCCTTCTGACATCAGCTATGGTATTCCTTGTTCCATGTCCTCTTCTGAATCCAGCTTGCATTTCTGGAAGCTCTCTGTCAATATACTGCTGCAACCGTTTTGAATTATCTTTGGCAAAAGTTTACTTGTGTGTGATGTTAATGATATTGTTCAATAATTCCCATGTTCTGTGGGATCACCTTGCTTTAGAATGAGTACAAAGATGGTTCTTTTCCAGTCAGTTGGCCAGGTAGCTGTCTTCCAAATCTCTTGTCATAGCCAAGTGAGTGCCTCCAGTGTGGCATCCATTTGTTGAAACATCTCAATGGGTTTTTGCTCAATTCCTGGGGCTTTGTTTGTCACCAGTTCCTTCAGTGCAGCTTTGACTTCTTCCTTCAATAACATTGGTTCTTGATCATATGCCACCTCCTGAAATGGATGAACATCAACCAATTCTTTTTGGTACAGTGACTCTGTGTATACCTTCTGTTTTCTTTTGATGTTTCCTACATCACTCAATATTCTGACCACAGAATATTCCAGTATTGCAACTCGAGGCTTGAATTTTTTCTTCAGTTCTTTCAGCTTGAGAAATGCCAAATGTGTTCTTCCTTTTTGGTTTTCTAACTCCAGGTCTTTGTACCTCTCATTATAATAATTGACTGTCTTCTCAAGCTGCTCTTGGAAATCTTCTGTTCACCTCTTTTATCTTGTCATTTCTTCCATTTGCTTTAGCTACTCTTCACTCATGGGCAAGTTTCAGAGTCTCTTCTGACATCCATTTTGGCCTGTTCTTCCTTTCTTTTTAATGGCCTTTTGCTTTCTTCATGGATGATGTTCTTGATGTCATCCCACAGTTCCTCTGGTTTTTGGTCACTGGTATTCAGTGCATCCTATTTATTCTTTAGATGGTCTCTAAATTCAGGAGGGATATAGTCAAGGTCATATTTTGGTTCTCATGGACTAGTTTTAATTTTTGTGTTAAGCTGAGTTCTCTAGAGAAGCAAAACCAGTAAAGCTTATGTTGTGGTGGTGGTGGTGGTGGTGATGTGCCATCGAATCAGACCCAACTCATCATGACCTCTCCTTGGGTTGTCGAGGCAATATCACTATGGAAGTAGATTGCCCAGCCTTCCTTCTGAGAAAAAAAAAAAATTATCTTAGGAAAATGGCTCACACACTTATAGAAGCTGGCAAGTCCCAAGTTCCTGGATCAAATGTCAAGCTGGAGGCTTTTCCCAACTCACACAACTGTAGGGGCTGATGAGCTCAAGGTTGGCAGGCAGTATACCAGCTGTTGACTCTGAGAAGTGACGAATGCAAGATCACCAGGCTGCATGGTGGATTGTTCGCTCATGGACAGTTGTAGGCAGCACAACAGGATCTAGATCCACCAAAGAGTCTGTCTTTTTCCCAGGATGTCCATATATATATAGGAAGCAGGCCACACCCCTAAGCAAACTCCCTTTCAACGGATTGGCTGGTCAAAACATATATATCTTATCTCATCATGGGAATAACCACATCACAACTGCTTAAACCACTCAGGGTCATGGTCCAGCCAAGTTGACACACAACCCCAACTATCACAATTGTCTTCAAGCTTCAACTTGACCTTGTATATGAACAGTTGATGGTCTGTTCCACAGTCAGCTCCTGGCCTTGTTCTGACTGAAGATACTGAGCTTTTCCATCACCTCTTGCTACAGATGTAGTCAAACTGATTCTTGGTATTCCATCCAGAAAAGTCCACGTGTATAGCCATCGTTTGTGTTGTTGAAAAAAGGTCTTACAATGAATTAAGTCGTTGGTCCTGCAAAATTCTATAATGTGATCTCCAGCGTTATTTCTATCACCAATGCCATATTTTCCAACTATCCGTGATTCTTCTTTTTCCAGCATTTGCATTCTAATCACCAGTGATAACACGTCTTGATTGCATGTTCGGTCAATTTCAGACTGCAGAAATTGGTAAAAATCTTCAATTTCCTCATCTTTGGCTTTGGTGGTTGGTGAGTAAATTTGAATAATAGTATTTACTACTTTTCCTCAGGCCTAAGGCAGTCGCCTGCCAAGTGCAAGGCTGGCGGTTCAAAAGTTTTAGGAGCTCTGGTAGCGTATTGCCTAAGGCACTTGACTGCTAACTAGAAGGCTGGCAGTTCAAACCCACCAAGCAGTCCTCGGGAGGAAGGTTGGACAATCTACTTTCATAGTGATACTGCCTCGGAAACCCAAGGAGGGGTCGCTATGAGTCAGGTCTGACTCAACGGCACATAACAACAACAGCTCTTACTTGTAGACATATGGGTATTACCCTATCACTGACAGCATTGTACTTCGGCATAGATCTTAAAATTTTCTTTGTGACTATGACTACCATGCCGTTCCTCTTCATTTTGTCATCCATGGCATAGTAGATCATATGGTTGTCTGATTCAAAATGGCCAAAACTGGTCCATTTCAGCTCGTTAATGCCTAGAACATTGATCTTTATGTGTGCCATTTCATTTTTGACAACTTGCAGTTTTCCTAGATTCATACTTTGTACATTCCTTGTTCCAATTATTAGTGAATGTTTGCCTGTTTCTTCCCATTTTCAGTCATACCACATCAGCAAATGGAGGTCCCGAAAACTTTACTCCATGCACATCACTAAGATCTACTCTACTCTGAAGAAGCAGCTCTTCCCCATTGGTATTTTGAGTGCCTTCTGACCTGATGGGCTCATCTTCCAGCACTATAATGGACAAGGTTTCAGGGCTATTCATAAAGTTTTCACTGGCCAGTTCTTTGAACAGTGGATAGCTCCTTTCTTCTTCTAAGTCTGTCTTAGTCTGGAAGTGCTGCTGAAACCTGTCCACCATCAGTGACACTGTTGGTATTTGAAATACCAGTGGCATAGCCTGCAGCCTCACAGCAACACACAAGCCAGCACAGTACAACAAACTGACAGAGAAGTGGTAGTTGCTAATCCAGGACAACTATTAAAACGGGACTTATTTCATGAGCATATGGGCATTCACAGTACCTCCTTTAGATTATACTGGCCTCCCAAGAATAGAAGGGCTATTAGGGGAAGGGGTATGGTATTTCAAGCCAGGGCAAAAACCTTGCCCAGGGGTAATACTAACTTGTATAACACTACTTGTGTTCTATTAGACCAATGAGATTTTACCTTTGATTGTTTTTTTAAAGACTTTATCCAGTCGCCTTTAAGGGTCTCCAGTGGTCTGTTTACCAGCGGGGCTCTTACTGTGGCTGAAGTGCTCAAGCAATCCAACTGCTGGGTGTGTGGGGAGCTGCCCATCTTGTCTAGCACCTGATTGCTGTGGGAGTTACTGCCCTTGAATGGAACCCAGTAGAGCTGTCTAAATGACTGGAAAGACATCTCCACTCCTGAACAATTCTTCCTCCCTTTTAATGTAGCTTGTGATGTGTCTTTGCCTTCCTGGATCTTTACCCGTAATAAGGTCTTTTCATTAGTTAGAGAATAAGTTAACTGTTTCCCGCCCTATAAGACATGCTGTTTGGGATGGTCTGGGATGGTCTCATACTGTGTCTATACAAGTAAACTCTTGTCTCTCCCCGGTGTATAGAAAAGCCATCAGGTAGCCATAGCAAAGATAACGGATGGCTTTCACTACACCTCCACAAAAATGTTATTAAAATTAATAATTCCACGTGGTTAGGAAAACCAAATAAAACCAAATAATGGTAAAATTGAGGCATTTCCCTCTCCACGGGGATGGCTGTGGGTCTGGTAATTCAGGCTGGTCCTATTTACCTTATAATTGGACAGGGTGATGTACCTGGGGGTGTCACTACATCCTCAGCATAAACTATCCAATCCTGCCTGCATGCCCCTCCAGTTGGGATACACTTTATCATCGACAGTGGCGACAGTGCTGCGCCAGCTGGTGGTTTTATCCTCTAGCATTTGTCATTCCTAACACCGCCATATAGACATAGAGTGGCAGGTAGAAGCACACACTAAGCATACTTCTGCTGCCCTGAATGAAAGGTCTCAAGCCATTGCCTTATCATCTGCAGACACCACCCAGATGAGAAAAATAGTTTAGAAAAACAGAATAGCTTTACATATTTTAACTGCTGCACAAGGGGAACCTGTGCTTTGATCCATACTGACTGTTGTATTTACATACCTGATTGTAATCATACTATTGAGCAAGCTTTGCAACATATGCAAACCCACATTTCTGCTATTCAGCAATTAAGTTTGGACTCCATTTTTCTTGGATAAATTCTTTACCATCCACGTGGAGATCTCATGTGGAATATTGGGATTTCTATTGGTCTTGCTGTTCGGATGTTGAGGATAATATTGTACTTGTGGATTATGATTGCAATACTCCAAACACCCAGGTTTGAGGGATATACTGGAAGAGGGGGTGCAGAGATTGTGAGGACTATTTTGGGGTGTTCACCCAATATGGCTCCCTTACTCCATCTTGTTTAGCCACAGTTGTGAGAAGTACAAGCCATTTCCCCTATTTCCCCTTGTCACATATTCCCCTGTCCCCCTGTCATTTGTTAACCCACCCTTAAAATAGTTTTAAGCCATAAAGCTTATCAGAGCATATGCAGGTGTTTGTTGTAGGGCACTGCCCAAGGCCCCTTCCTGACCAGGACCACCAACTCTTTAGCCAGTCACATAGCCCTCCATTCCAAGTTCATGTGGCCCCCATCCCCAATTCCTCAAACTCAGGTTTAAGTATCCCCGCAAAGTGGGCGCGGGTTAGTGGTCATCTTGGATCCATTCGGACCTGCCACCACTAGACACTGAATTGCTAGCAATGTTTTTAAGCCTGCTTTCTTTATCTTTTCAATCCTTCCTCTCCCTATCTTTTTTTTGTTTCTTTTCTGAATAAATATTCATGTCTTTGACTACACCCCTGGGGAAGTTTTTCAAACTTTTACTACCTACTCAGGAGGAAGTTTTAACCTCCCTGGAAAATTCACAAAGCATAGTGTGCAAAGCAGTGGTGCAAAGCAGTAGACTTTGTATTCAAAGCTCTTAGATAATCACTAGATGAGAGGAAGAGTGCACTCTGAGAAGGCTGGGATGCAAAGAAGAAGAAAATCATCACAGTGGAAATAAAAGGAAAATAAATTCCAGATGAGATCATTATAGCACATTAATGAAGTCGTATTCATACTTGCTAAGATTCAGTTCCTCTTGTTTATGTAGTTAGCTTTAACCAGAGACATTAATTGAAAGAGAAATCTGAATCCACTGAGTGGCTTTTGGGTTGTGGTATGTATCAGAATCACTTGTGATACTTTTAAAAAATACAAATGTTCAGACTTTATCCCCAACTTAATGGAATCAGAATATACTGGTCTGTATAATTGGTTTCTAGTTATTAAGAGCTAGCGAGCCCTGGTTGTGTGGTGATTAACATTCAACTGCTAACTGAATGGGTAGTTCAAACCCACCAACCACTCCAAGGGAGAAAGATGAGGCCATCTGCTTCTGTAAATATTTACAGCCTTGGAAACCCTTTGGGACAATTCTATTCTGTCCTATAAGGTCACTAAGAGTCCATATCAACTCAATGGCAGTGGGTAATTAAGACCTGAATGAACAAGTTAAACTAGTTCTAGGCTTTTAATTTTATTGAGTGAATTTTAGGTTCCTAGAAAGATTACCCTTTTTATACACATTTCCAGAATGATTCTGGAAAGGGTTCTCTCTCTAAAGCTAAGAAACATCCTCTAAAATAACAAGTGAGTCATTCATTAACTCTTTCCTCTATTTTCAATCTCTCTAAGTAATCTGCTTTAAATGTTACTTATGTCATTTCTATTTACTTATTGAAAATGTACCTTTTATCTTGGCTCCTTGTCTTAGCTATGTGTAATTATACGTATTTTGTAGGTTTCTGTGGAATCCTGTATAGTTTTAGATACTCCAGTGTGAAGTACAACTAGTTTTCCTGGGCTGATAGTCTGTGGTTTCTTCTCTGTTGTTGCTGATTCCTATCTGCCTTTTGCTCTGGGAAGTTTTTGAAGAACTGCTCACTGACACTTCGGAAAGGATGTTTTGCACATGGAAATGTTTGGATTGACTGGGTCCTGTTGGGACTAGTTAAGAAAAAGGAGGAACCATGGTTTAACCTGGAATTAAACTGGTTTGTAGGATTCAGATGATGTGGAGGGACGAAAGACAAGTTTGGGTCCCTTGAGGATAGTAGCTGAGTAGGATCATCCAGAGAAAACAAGATTTTCAACCAAGTAGCAGTACTTGTTGTTGTTGTTGTTGTTGTTATGTGCCGTCGAGTCGGCCCCGACTCATAGCGACCCCTCCTTGGGTTTCCGAGGCAGTATCACTACGGAAGTAGGATTGCCCACCCTTCCTTCCGAGGAGTGGCTGGTGGGTTTGAACCGCCAGCCTTCTGGTTAGCAGGCAAGTGTCTTAGCCACTATGCTACCAGAGCTCCCAGCAGTACTTAGGGGAAAGCAATTAACATACTGTGTCTCTGAGTCTGAACTAGACAATTTATATGCATTATCTTGTTTCTTGGGCTCTATGGGAAAGACTTACAACCTCTAGTGATTACTGGTGAGGGGACCCACAGAAAGGCAGTTTCCAAGGCCAGGGCTATAGAATCAGAAAGTTGTTCTTCATCAAACTGACATAGGAGCAGTTGAACTTATTGGAGTGGGAGAAGGGTAAGTGGGAAGACGACTTCAGATGGGGCAGATAGGAAAAATGTCTGTCAAAGGGTCTGAGGAGGAGCCAGGAGAATTCAATTTATTTACATACCACTTTATTCCAAAAGGAGCTCTGGTGATGTAGTAGATAAGGCATTTGGCTGCTAACCAGAAAGAAGGTCAGTGGTTCAAACCCACCAGCTGCTCCACAGAAGGAAGATGGGGCAATCTACTTCTGTAAAGATTTACACCCTTGGAAACCCAATGGGGGTAACTATGAGTCAGAATTGACTTGATGGCAATGAGTTTGGTTTTGGTTTTTCATTCTGAAAAGAATCGGAGGCTACAAAAAGTTGGAAGACGACATTAGTCCTTAGGAGGAGTAATGAGGTCCCATAAGTTCAAACCTAACAATGTCACTTGGACCCGGTTAGAAAACGTCTGGGACATGAACAGGAGCATGCTAAGTAGGAGCAGCTCCAGCAGTGTGTGTGTGTGGGGAGGGGGCGGGGGCAGAGGTCAGTTAACAAGGAACTGAAGAATCAGTGCAGAGTAACCAAGGGGAGAGAATGTGTCCAGTGGTTGCCAGTTTATGCCCTTAAGTCCTTGATTGTACCATTAAGTTATATAAGCCAATAATAAAAGAAGACCTCGTGGTTTGCAGCAGTAAACTCATATTACAATTTTATACAGTGCTCTAAAGCTTAAAGCAAAAATACTTTTTTGCTGATTGAGCTTATTTAGTTTCCCTCCGATTCTGATTGACGCATCTGATGTTTCTCACTTGGCTCACTTAACAAGCAGAAGGCTTCATTAGGAGACTTTACATTTTTTGGCATCACTGCTGCTCCTTTCTAACGGTTTTTCTGGTTCTCCTGTTCTCCTCCTCCCAGAGCAAGCTCAGACAGGTATTTCTCGAGTGGAACTGTTCGCATACATAAGATTCTTTGAACAAAATAAAGTGCACATTTTCTTTGCAAATTTTTGGTCTAATGCAGTGGTTCTCATTCTTGGATCCATTAGAATCAGGTGGAGATTAAAATTCTGCTATCCAAACTTGTCTGTACCGGCACCAATCAGATCAGAATCTCTGGGACATGTGTGAGTGTCCTCTTATTTATTTTTTTAAAATAGATTTTTTAGAGCAGTTTTAGGTTGAGAGAAAAACTGTGCGGGAAGCAGACTTTCTATATGTCATCCTCCCTCTCTGCACACTGTTTCATGGTTTCTCCTGTTGGTAACATCTTGCATTTGTGTGGTACGTTTGTTACAATTGATGAACCAATATTGATACATTATTATTAACTAAAGTCCAGAGTTCATATTAGGATTCATTTTTTGTGTTGTACAGACATAAGGTTTTTGACAAATCCACCATTACCATATCATGCAGAATAATTTCACTGTCTTAAAAATGCCCTGTGCTCCATCTGTTCATCCCTTCTCCTCCTCCTTCTTGAGCTCCGGACAACCACTGATTTTTTACTCTCCCTATAGTTTTGTCTTTTCCAGAATGTCATATACTTGAAACTATACCCTATGTAGCAATATACATTTAAGGTCCCTCCATATCTTTTCCTGGCTTGAGAGCTCAGATTTCTTTTTTTTGCTGAATACTGCTACATCATATCAGATGGAGAAGAGTTTAACTATTGAAAGACATCTTGGTTACTTCCAATTTGGGGCATTTATGAAGGAAGCTGCTATAAATATTCCTGTGAAACCTTTTATGTGGACATAATGTTTTCATGTCATTTGGACAAATACATAGAACTGCAATTGCTGCATTGAATGGTAAGCCTATGTTTCACTTTGTAAGATAATACCAGACTGCCTTCCAAAATGACTACCATTTTTGCATCCCCATCTTTTGCTCCACATCCTTACCAGTATCTGATTTTGTGTTTTGTATTGTAACCATTCTAATGGGTAAGTAGTGATTTTGATTTGTAGTTCTCTAAAATGACGTATGCTTATTTGCCATCTTGCTCACTTAACATGCAAGCATTTCAGGTGACTCCAGTGTGCAATGCAGCAAGATTGAGAACCACTGGCTGATGGGTCCAGAGTCTAATTGGCCTGACTTGCTTTAGGGCACTGTCCTTCACTGGATTGCTCCCTGAAGAAATGCCTGCTCCATACTGGGGTGTTACTGTAAGCCTCACAGCTTGTGGAGGAAAATTCCTGTCAGTAGGTGTCTTGGTTCTCTAGTGCCACTATAACAGAAATACCACGAGTGGATGGCTTTAACAAACAGAAATTTTCTTACAATTTAGGAGGCTAGAAGTCCGAGTTCAGGGTGCCAGCTCTAGGGTCTGGGTGAAGGCCTTGGGCTTCAGCTCTGCCTCTTATGCCAGGCCTACTGGAGCTAGAGATGTCTCTTAAGTCAGATGGTTGCTGGCTGCTGAGGCTGACAAACCCCAAGTCAGCAGGTAAAATGGCACAATCCCAAGATGGGTAGGCAAACACGGTAGGCCACTGGTTCAAGTCCAGGAAATGGAGATGAAGACTCACCCAAATGCAAGATCCTTATGTGCCAAAAAAGCTAGAGACCTTTCCCAAAGCTCTTCCATGTATTTACTGGAAGTAGACCACACCCCTAAGGCAACTCCCCTTCCACTGATTAACATCTCACAGCAAATTCCTCATGGATTAAAATCTCATGAGAATAACTACATCCAGCTGCCATGCTACTCAAAATCATGGATCAGCCAAGTTGACACAGAACCTTAACCACCACAGTAGACCTTATGGCTATGCCAAGAGCTATCATGTTTTCCTGAGAGCCACTTCTCCCAGCTCATAACTCAGGCAGCTTTGTCACTCATCCAAATGTGAAGCTCAGACATTTTAATCACAGCATAAATGCTTACGCTTGGGGTTTAATGTGGGTCTGGAGTGAAGCTTTGCTGCTCTAAGTGTCCCAGCTTTTCTTGGTCTAAGAGTAGCAGGCAGGACCTGTGACCACTTATGACCGCATAAAACACTGGTACTTTCTTGCCCTGCAACTTTCACTGTTTTGCACCTTCTTAGGTTCTAGACAGTTCCTTCACTTTTTTCTGACTTACCACCTTACATTTAATTGCTCCTCCATCAGAATAGTATTCTTTCTCCATTTTGGGGCCCTTTCTTGGTTTGACCTTTCAAATCAAAGTCCAACCCACAACCAGGAGAGAGACAAAAAAGGCTTGGAAGTGCACACTCTGGTAGCATTAAAGTCTTAACTGTGAATATAATAAATGGTCTACACCACCAATTCCATTTTCCTTTCTGGAATAACAGTAGAGGTTGGGTATGCAATGAGTCTTTGGAAGGCAGGATGATAATAGTTGGCCCTTCAAAGCCATGAGATAGCTGAGTTGGGATGTAACCCATTGTCACTATTTCTCCTCATGCCCTTTGTTTCAATGGCGCTTCTCCAGTACTTTCTGGCACAATAGGTGGAGGGTTTGGGGTAGACTAGTCTCAGGTTCCCCTTCATGATAATATCCTAAGACTGCCTTCCCTTTCCAGGCCATCCTAGGCCAGAATCATTTTCTCTCCTATTATGTTAAGACAAGAGGAGCTCTGATGGCAATTAATGAAAAGGTTGGTGGTTTGAACCTACCAGCCACACTATGGGGGGAATACATAGCAGTCTGCTTCCATAAAGATAACACCAAGGAAACCCTACAGGGCAGTTCTACTGTCCTTAAGGGTGCCTATGAGTTGGAAATGAGCAGAGCAGTTTGAAGCAGCTAAGGGAGATGAAATTGTCAGTTTGTCATACTGTGGTGGCTTGCATGTTGCTGTGACACTATGCCATGGTGTTTCAGATGCCAACAGGGTTCCCCAAGTTTCAGCGGAGCTTCCAGACTAAGACTCAGAAAAAGGAAGAAGCTGTCCACTTCTCAAAGAATTGGCAAGTGAAAACCTTATCAATAGCAGTCAAACACTGTCTGATATATTACTGGAAAATTTTTATGAATAGACTTGAAACATTGTCCAATACAGTGCCAGAAGATGAGCCCTGAGGTCAGAAGGCACTCAGAATACAACTGGGAAAGAACTGCCTCTCAGAGTAGAGCCAACCTTAATGATGTGCATAGAGTAGAACATTTGGGATCTCCATGTGCTAATGTGGCATGACTCAAAATGAAGAGAAATAGCTGCAAACATCTGTTAATAATTGGAACATGGAATGTATGAAGTATGAGTCTAGGAAAATTGGAAGTTTTTAAAAATGAATGGAATGCATAAAGATTGATATCCTAGGCATTAGTGAGCTGAAAGGACCAATTTTGGCCATTTTGAATCAGACAACCATATGATCTACTATGCCAGAAATGACAAATAGAAGAGGAATGGTGTGGCATTCATCATCACAAAGAATGTTTCAAGATCTGTCCTGAAGTACAATGCTGTCAGTGATAGGATAATACCCATATGCCTACAAGGAAGCCAGTTAATACGACTGTTACTCAAATTTATGCACCAAAATCATCAAAGCCAAAGATGAGGATATTGAAGATTTTTACCAACTTCTGCAATCTGAAACTGGTAAAATAAGCAATCAAGATGTGCTGATTATCAGTGGTGATTGGAATGCAAAAATTGGAAACAAAAAAGAATCATGAATAGTTGGAAAACTTGGCCTTGGTGATAGAAATAATGCTGGAGGTCACATGATAGAAATTTGCAAGACCAGTGACTTACTCATTGCAAATACTTTTTTTCAACAACACAAACGGCAACTATACACATGAACTTCACCAGATGGAGTACACAGGAATCAGATCGACTACATCAGTGGCAAGAGGTCATAGAGAAGCTCAGTATCTTTAGCCAAAACAAGGCGCGGAGCTGATTGTGGAACAGACCATGCAACATCAACATGAAGTTGAAGACAATTAAATCAAGTCCATGAGAGCCGAAATATGATCTTGAATATATCCCTTCTGAATTTAGATTCTAAAGAATAGATTTGATGCATTGAGCACCAATGATCAAAAACCAGAGACATGTGGAATGACATCCAAGAACATCATCCATGAAGAAGCAAAAGGTCATTAAAAAGACAGGAAAGGAAGAGAAGACCAAAATGGATGTCAGAAGAGACTCTGAAACTTGCCCTTGAACAGAGGGTAGCTAAAGCAAATGGAAGAAACGACAAGATAAAAGAGCTGAACAGATTTCAAAGAGTAGCTTGAGAAGACAAAATTAAGTATTATAATGAAATGTACAGAGATACGGAATTGGAAAGCCAAAAGGGAAGCACACACTTGGCATTTCTCAAGCTGAAAGTACTGAAGAGGAAATTTAAGCCTTGAGTTGCAATACTGAAAGATTCTATGGGCAATACATTGAATGGTACAGGAAACATCAAAAGGTGGAAGGAATACACAGAGTCACTGTACCAACAAGAATTGATTGATGTTCATCCATTTCAGGAGGTGGCATATGATCAAGAACCAATGGTATGGAAGGAAGAAGTCGAAGCTGCACTAAAGGAATTGGCGAAGAACAAGGCTCCGGGAATTGATGGCATACCGATTGAGATATTTCAACAAACAGATGCCCCATTGGAAGCACTCACTCAGTTAAGCCAAGAGATTTGGAAAACAGCTACCTGGCCAACTGACTGGAAGAGATCCATATTTGTACTCATTCCAAAGTAGGGTGATCCCACAAAATGTGGAAATTATTGAACAATATCATTAATATCACATGCAGGTAAATTCTTGCTGAAGATAATTAAAAAATGATTGCAGTAGTATATTGACAGAGAACTTCCAGAAGTGCAAGCTGTTTTCAGAAGGGGATGTGAAACAAGGGATATCACTGCTGGTGTCAGATGGATCTTGGCTCAAAGCAAAGAGTACTAGAAAGATGTTTACTTGTGTTTTATTGACTATGCAAA
>NW_006921622.1:10053318-10055835 GCF_000298275.1 Orycteropus afer afer
CATTCCTTGGAGAAGGATATCATGTTTGGCAAAGTGGAGGGTCAACGAAAAAGGGAAAGACCCTCAACAAGATAGATTGACACTGTGAGTGCTATGATGGGCTCAGGTATAGCAAGGATCATGGGGGTGGTACAGGATCAGACAGTGTCTCATTCTGCTGTACATAGGGTCGCTGTGAGTTGGAGACGACTTAAGGGCACCTAACAACATGAATTTTAATTGACTCTATGGCAATGGGTTTGGTTTGGTTTTTTATTAGGTTTAGACAGCCTCAGTCTATATTTTCCACATCAGTTTTTTTAATTCCAGTTTTAGTATAACAACCAGGGCCAGTAGATCCTGAACAACAGGAGAGATTGAATTTTAGCCAGGTACAAAATTTCCAAAAGCAATTTCTTAAGTTTCTTAAAGAGGGAAACAAACTGAGGTCAAATAATTGAAGATGCCAATTATATAGCAGCAATGATAGCTTACATTGTGATACATATTGGAGCCAAGATAATTTGGTAAAAGCAATCTGATATTTTATCTTAATTTTTTTAAATGTATTTTTAAAATGTAATTAATAACAGCATGACAGAGTCTGTTTGCTTTTCTTTCTTAGGACATGCAAAGTTACTTCATCATTGCCATCTAAATCTTTGTCAATTTTGTTTTGTAAAACAGATTTCTTTTTAACCTGTTAACTAAAGAGGGGCTTTTTGAGTTAATATTCATGGAATAATCTAGGAGACATTGATCGGGGAACTCCCACACTCTTGGTTTGGGGCTGCATTACAAGGTAGCAAAGGCAAGAGGCAAGCAGTCAATTTTCCCCTAGAATAATCCCAATCTGTAATTTCACTAGGGCCCCGTGGCAGGCTCTGAAGGGTCAAGATACAAAGTAGCACATGAGACAGGTAACATGACTTGCCAAAACTGTTTTTCAGAAATACTGTCTAATCTGTTTTTTAAGCTCAAAGCAGCCAGGCACAGGTGCTTGGAGAAGTACTGGTTCAGGTTCTAGCTGGTAGATACTCTTCAGTGTCCAGTGCAGGGTGGGAAGGGGGGGTCTTGCACTCCTTCTTACAGCCCTAACCCCTCAGACTTCCAAAATAGGGAGGTGACATTACTAGGAATAATTTTCCCAGCTTTCTTAGAGACATTGCTGTTTCAGACACTAGTAGTTTTTTCCTGCCTGGGAATCAGCTTGCTAAAGTGGTTTCTCTTTTTCTATTTTACATAAAGCCCTTTCTTACCTCCAGACCAGAGGAATATGATTGTAGCCTTTTAGGTTTACAGGATGATAATTTAGCTCCCCAGTGAATAGACTCTAAGGCTGAATGCCAAGTAGTTTATTCATACAGGAAATGGGAATTATTGCCAAAACAAAGAATGGAGTTGGCATCCAGTCTAACCACATTGTGGCTGCTCAGCTATACAGGTGAGTTAGAGATAGGCTTGTTCCAGGAGGGAGAACTGCGGCAAACATCTACACAGGACTGAAAAAGAACATCCATTCCCGGTGTTTGGACTTTGGACCAGTGCCTTCAATGACCACTTTTATAGATGCAGAGGGCTTTGCTGTGTCTCGTAATCACTGCAAACAACCTTGTGGTGGCTGTGGAGCTGCAGCGCTAGAGAATTACCCCCTGAGAGGGAGGTGCCCACCAAAGGCGTGGGACTTGGAGGTGACTGCCTCACACCCTTGGGCTTGGTCTGTGAGACAACCACTCTGTACCCAACCCCACCTTTGCATCAGAAGTAAGTCATAAAGGGTGACTTCAGACCTGAGATAATGCCAGTCATTTTTCAGCCAATTATTTGGAAAGTTGGCTTTATTTTAGGTTCATTAATTCAGGGGAAGGGGAAACCTTTAAAACTTAGGATAAAGATTCTCATCCAGATCCAGGGACCTAGGAATAAGCTGTTTGCCCAGGATGGCAGGTACATAGGGGTGGCTGACAACCATAAAGGAGATAGGTGGTGAGTGTTTTAAGTTCTGCCAACTAGTGAATAGAGCACAGCACAGTACCCTGCTTACATAGATAACATACAAAGAAAACAAAAATTGCAGGCAAGTCACTCCGACGTAAAATCACCAATTAAATATAAACACAAAAATGTCAACAATGCCTTAGAGACAACAGAGCATCATAGTCCACTCAAAGAAGCAAGATAGAGGAGGAGAAACAAGGGACCAGGATACAGTCTCAAAACACATCCCTGAGGAAGACAGCATTGGGACTCTCTGATAAGGAATTCAGAAGAATTATATTACCTTCAATGAATTGAGAGATCAAGGAAAACACTGATAAAATTGAGGAGAAAACACAGAAGACCCTAGAACAATTTTGAAAGACAATACAAGAACAAAATGACAAAATAAATGAAAAATTAGAAATGATACAAAATCTACACATAGAAATCCAGAAGATTAATACTAAATTTTCAGAAATAGATAACACATTGAATAGGCAAAGGAGTAAAATTGAATCAATGGGAGACAGAATTAGTGAGATTGACAGCAAATACCTC
>NW_006921622.1:10056160-10094639 GCF_000298275.1 Orycteropus afer afer
GCAGAAACCATGCAGGTGAGAAGACAATGGAATGGTATATATAAAGCACTGAAAGGGAAAAATTTCCAACCAAGAATTATATACCCAGCAAAACTGCCCCTCAAAAATGATGGAAATTAGAACATTTCCAGATGAGCAGAAATTAAGGGAATTTGCTAAAACCAGACCAGCCTTACAAGAGGTGCTAAAGGGAGTCCTTTGGACAGAGAACCAACAACAGCCAACAACAACTGACCATTAACACCCATGGTGACATAACCCAGAAACCAACCCAGTTATGGAAGTATCCAAAGTAAATAAGCCTACAAGATTGTAAACAAGGAACAAGAGACATCAATTGACAAAGGAGGAAAACCAAAAAGGGAAAAAAAAAAAAACTGTAGTTACAGAACTTCTAGATGGTAGGGAAGTCAAGACAACTACAAGGTAGAATGGACTGTTCTAAATTTGGGAAGAAAACTATAAATCACAGGGTAACTTCAAAGAAAAATGATAAACCTTCACATCAAAATGCAAAAGAGGACCAGCACAAATATTCAGTAAATACTAAAATAGCAACAAAGGAAGTGATAACATGATTCATAAACAAAATGAGCTCAGTATAGAAAATTATATGGAACAAAGAAATCAACACCACTAAAAAGCATGTAACAAATGACAACAACAAATTCATACTTGTTGATAATTATGTATCTGCCAAGGGGCTTATCTCTAAGATTTATAGAAAACTTCAGTGCCTCAACAGCAAAGGGATTAACAATCCAATTAAAAATGGGCAGAAGACATGAATAGATACTTCACCAAGGAGGTATTCAGGTGGCCAACAAATATATGAGGAGATGCTCATGATCACTGGCCATGAGAGAGATGCAAATCAAACAACCGTATCACCCCAGCACTGATGGCAAGGTTCAACAAGACAGAAAAAAATAAATGCTGGTGGGGATGTGGAGAGATTGGGACTCTCATACACTGCTGGTGGGACTGTAAAATGATACAACTACTGTGGAAAGCAGTATGGCGATTCTTTAGAAAGCTGGAATTGGAGATACCATTTGACCTGGCAATCCCATCACAAGGTATATATCCTAGAGAAGTGAGAGCCAGGACAGGAACAGAGACATGCACACTCAGGTTCATCATAGCAATATTTACAGTAGCAAAAAGATGGAAACAACCTATGTGTCCATCAACAGAAAAATGGGTTACCAAACTATAGTACATACACACAATGGAATACTATGCAACACTGAAGAATAATGTAGAATCAGCAAAACACTGCATAACATGCTGAGTCACATAAGTCAATCACAGAAATACAGTATTATTGTTGTGGAGGGTCAAGGAAAGGTTTATATATGGAAGGAAACTTTCTTTATTGGTTGCCAGGGGTGGGAGGAGAGGGGAGGGAACACTACAAAAAAAAAAAAAAAAGAATGCATTAACCCATGTCACTTTAGTTTTGTGTATTTCATTGTACATAAATTATATTTCAATAAAATACATTAAAAAATTAAAAACAGGATAAAATATTAATATCTAATGTCTAAACTTGACCAGGCTCAGCCACTGCAATCATGGAGGTCTCAACCTGAAGTCTGACTTCACCTCAACCCCCAGACACAAGCCACTAGTCTTGAAGTGACAGAGATGACCCAGACAGTCTGGCTGGGGACATGGAGGCCTGCTTAGTACAAGGGGTGAGAAGAACCCAATTGTGGGAGATCCTTGTCAGGAACTATGTCTGCTGAGTCTCAGCCTTCCCTTGAGTGAGGTGGGTGTCTCAGAAAGAGCTGGGGGTCAGGATCGACAAAACACCTCATTCTTGGGGCTTTCTAAGCCAAAAGCAAACAAAATGAATGCCTAAATCTCTTAGTCATCCACTTCAGAGAATTCAGAATCCCTCAACGTCTGTGGGGCTTTGGTACTGGCAAGTTTGTTTTTTTTTTTTTTTTTAATTGTGATTTGGGTGAAAATTCACAGAGCAAATTCATTTTCCATAGAGCAGCTCACATACACTTTATCTCATGACTTTGACTGCAATTTCCCACAGTGCAACAACTCCCCTCCCACTTCCTCCCCCATAGCCGCCTCTTCCCTGTGTCCTTCCTTCCCATGCACTCCTGTCCCCCCAGATATCTCCCTGTGCATACACAGCCCTTCTATTCTCCCAGGATTGATCTCTCCTAGGAGTGTATCTACCTAATGGAAATGTTCAGCTCATATGCCCCTCTTTTGTTTGCCTGGAAGCCACAGGTGTGGGTTCAATTCCAGATCTCAAGGGCACCTAGCGGGGTACTGGCCAGCTTTTAGCAACAAAGTGACCATATAATGTATTGTCTAAACTGTATGTTGTGGGCAACCTGGGGCATATGGTCATCCTATTTGTATAAAGCGTCACAATTTAAATTGTGCCACTGTAGGGGGAAAAAAAAAACCCAAAACTAAACTGAACAGTAATAGCTACAATACATATCCCAATGACATGCTATTAAGTACCAAAGAAAACAAAACCAGTTGCTATCGAGCTGATTCTGACTCTTTGCCACCCCACGTGTGCAGAACAGAACTGAGCTCCACAGAGTTTCCAAGGCTGTGACCTTTGGGAAGCAGATCACCAGGCCTTTCTTCTGAGGTACCTGTGGGTGGGTTCAACCCACAAGCATTTTGGTTAGTAGTTGAGCACTTAACCATCCAGAAACTCATAAGACCTAAGTGGGGATGAAGTATTTAAAGCGCTTTAGTTCTCTGCTTCCAAAGGTACCCCTTGATTTAGAGGGTGGGATTGGCATGTACCAAGAGGAAGTCCTGCGGCAAGAGACATTTTTTAAGGTATCCAAAAATGTTTACAGTAGGCAGGTGTGGTGGTTATGTTTGTGTATCAACTTGGCTGAGCCTGGTTCAGTGGCTGGGCAGCTGAGTAGCTGCTTTGGGTATGTGGTCTGCTTCCTGTATATGTGGAAAAGTCTTGGGAATGGCCTCTAGCCTATGGCACGCTTGGACCCTACATGTAGCTATGTCATTGCTCAGCAGTCTGCTATGCTCTGCTGACCTTGGAACTTAAGTGAATGGCCTGCTGTGTGGTTTGGTAACATCAGGACTGTGCCTTTTTACTTGTCAACCTTGGGGCTTCTCAGCCTCAGCAGCGAACAGCTGTCTGAGTGAAGAAATGAACACCTCTAGCTCTAGTGGGCCAGAAGCAGGAGGCAGAGCTAGACCTCAAGGTTGAAGGGCTTTCACTCAGCCTTTAGAACCTGGCACTTTGAACTTGGACTTAAAGCCTCCAAATTGTAAGAACAAACTCCTGTTTGTTAAGGCCATCCCATTTGTGGTGTATTTCTCGTCAGAGCGGCACTAGGTAACCAGAACAGCAGGTTAACATAATTTTGTTTTAAAATTGAAATGGGGATTTGAAAGTACACGAATAAAAGAGTGAAACCATTGGGTTGTTGTTGTTATACGCTGTCGAGTCGGACCCGACTCATAGCGACCCCTCCTTGGGTTTCCGAGGCAGTATCACTACGGAAGTAGATTGCCCCATCTTCCTTCCGAAACCATCGGGTACAATATTCCAATTGAAATAAATTATCCTTTCATGGGGTTGGAACTAATAGCGACCTTTAGGACAGAGTAGAACTGCCTTATAGGGTTTCCAAGGCTGTATGTAATCTTTACAGAAGCAGACTGTCACATCTTTCTCCTATGGAGCAACTGGTGGATTCGAACTGCCAACCTTTTGGGCAGCAGCTGAATGCTTAACCACTGTACCAGCACTATGCACTAAGTGCATAAGGTCACTATGAGTCAATCAATTTGACAGCAATGAGTTTTGTTTTGGGGGGTCAGGATGTTTACCAAGTATATGCAGAGAAAAGTACAAGATTTTTAGGTAGTTCCCATTGCAAATTTCACAGAAGAAGCAGATTATTTGCTGAAAATCTAATCAATGTGGTCTACAGATGAGAAATCCCTTCCTCCTGCCAATATTTAATAACAAAGCATTCTTAAAGCAGTAGACATAGAGCTCATGCCTAGCTGGGGAAGACACAGCTCAGCTTGCCCTTTCCAACACATTCCTGATCCATTTAGAATGGATGACTCACTGGCAGCACCCGCCATTATGGTAGGAGGAGATAGGGCAACCTATCTGTTCAACCAGAGAAGTCATGAGAACACGTGACTGTGCTTTAAAAACTGATGCTATAAATGTTTTAATAGTGGCTGTAAGATTTTGCCCAGTGGGGAAAATACATTAAAATCTCTCAGGGATACAAGACTGGATCACCCAGGGAGATGAAGGTGTCAGAAGGAAGCTTGGGCAATCTACTTCTGTAGTGATACTGCCTCGGAAACCAGCCTCCCAAACCTCAGATCCCTTGTTGTTGTTGTTATGTGCCGTTGAGTCAAACCCGACTCATAGCGACCCATCCTTGGGTTTCCGAGGCAGTATCAGTACGGAAGTAGGATTGCCCAACCTTCCTTCCGAGGAGTGGCTGGTGGGTTTGAACCACCAGCCAACTGGGTAGCAGGCAAGTATCTTAGCTACTATGCTACCAGAGCTCCCTTACGGACTTAAATTGCTGTGGCAAGGAGGCTGATCAGAGCAGTTAGAGCCCGGCCAATTGGCACCATGATGGCAGCGGTAGAGGTGACCATAGTCACGCTGTAGTTTACATGTCCAGCAGGAACACGTACCTGCTACTTCCAGATCTGTGCTGAGGTTTGACTGATGTGTGAGGACTTCTGTGAATCTCAAGGTCTAATACTCTAGCCTCACCTCCATGTTCTCATCGGCACAGCCCCCTTACCCTACACACCCAATAGCAAGTAATCAAACCGTTCTGCATGTCTCCATCCCCACTCCCTTCACCGGACTTGATCCGGATTCAAATGTGGTCCTTTTGACTCTGAAACTTCTTCCTTAAACATGTGGCTGAGGAAGAAAAGCTAGACACCAGGGTGGATGTCAGCCTAAAGAGAGAAAGGTCCACATTTACAGGCAGTCCCCAGAGTTACGAATGTCTGATTTACAGACAACTCCTACTTGCCCATTAGCCAGTTCTGCCATGGCCAATGGAGGGAAACGGCAACAGACCTGAAGTTTTATGATTCAGCATTAGGCACGGAATGCATGGTACCCAGAACGGGCAAAATTACAGGTTGAAGCCCTGGAATGGGAGACTCAGAAGCGGCTGAGTGAGCCCTTTCAGGAATCTGATGGGAGAGATTTGGATTATTGGCAGGACCTAGGAGAGTGACACACATTCAAAGCAGCACAGTTGGCCGCCATTTTTGAGCAGGGCAGCGCTGCTTTAAACTGTGCTCACAATCTGCGGGTGAGAACTTTGGTGGCTATGTGCCATTTACTTCTGCCCGTTTTCTGTGAGAAGTTGAGATTAAGTTTCTAGCAAGCCTTTGACTGGGAATTTTTTACCCCTCTAGCTATCTTCCCAGTTCATTGTAACTTTAAAAATTCAGGTCTGTTCTGGTGAAGCTTCCTCAGATGAATGAACTGGGCAGAACCAGTTCCAAAGTCTGACAAATTCTTACAAGACAGTGAGGAAGGGATCTTGTTGGAACCCAGGGACTGCCTGGAGTGGGGAGGAGGAGGAGCTGGGGCAGTTGCCGATGGTTGGGAGAAAGGGAGAAACTCTTTAAGAGCAGGTCAGCAGTGCCTGGGGGCTCAACACTGTGGAGGGCTTTTACTGAGGGGGCTCACTACTCTCAGACATTTAAAAACCCAAAAAACAAACTCACTGCATCAGGTTGGTGGTGGTGGTGGGAGTCAATACTGACTCACAGTGACACTGTAGGACAGAGTGGGTTTCCAAGTGGGTTTCCAAGCCTGTCAATCTTTACAGAAACAGACTGCTGTATCTTTTGCCCATGGACTGGCTGGTAGATTCAAACCTCAGACCTTTGGGTTAGCACCCAAGCACTTAACCCCCCATGCCACCAGAGTGGCTTCTCTCAGACATTAATGTCTGTATTTTACAGACAGAAAATAAGCCTCACAGAGAGCCTTAAGGAAACTTCCCCAGGGCCCTCAGCTACTACAAAGGGGAGCTGGGAACTGGGCCTCCTTTTGTCTGAGACCAAGTCTGAGGACTTTCTGCTGTACCACACTGGCCCTCTGTGCACAGTAGCTGAATAAATATTACAGCAGAGGCTGTTAGCCTTTCTTGGAACATCTAATGAAAGATGTGGATGCTCTCCCCAGAAAGCTACACATGTGAAATAGAACATTTTGTGTACTCTTCACAGAGTTCCCAAACCCAACATCCATCCAGTGGTCTAGGACCACCTCAACCCCGAGTTAGCTGTGGACACATAATGCCATGTCAACTTTCTTGTGTCTTTTGTTACATGAGTTCCAAATCTACCTAGGACTAAATATGAACAAAGAATGTCAAAGTGGGAAGGAACTGGCAGAGGCAGTGTGGGGCTGGGCTTCAGCACCTGACTCTGACAGGAGCTCAGGACACTGCCTTGCTCTGCAGTGAGATCAGAACTAAGCCCCTAAAATGTGAGTGCTCACCAGGGAAGATCACACTTAACTGTTGGCAACTTCCTAGATGGACTCAGAACTTCTCATCGGGAATTGTATTTATGGCCTGTAGCACATTCCCAAAGCTTCTCCTTGTATACAGGAAGCAGACCACATCCCTGAAGTGGCCACTAAGCTGCTCACAGCAGATTCCCCCATGGAGTTGATTACCAGTCTCATCATGGGGAATAACTATATGCAGCTGCCCAGCCACTCAAAGCAAGCCCAGACAAGTTGACACACAGCCTTAACTACCACAATTACACCCCTTATCAACCTGGCAGCTGTACAGATCTCCTTCACGGGGTGGGTCCAGTCCTATAGTTCATCTGAGTGGCGACCTCTCTCCCTTGGCCTGGCAGGCCCTGTTCCTCTACCACTTGGGCATGGCAACCCTGCCCCTTCACTTTTGGGCAGCAGCTATGGCTCTATCCCACTGGCCCACACGAGTGAGCAGCCCCATGCTCCAGAACCAAGTTGGTGAAGGACTCTGAAATATGGGGGCTGTGGTGGTCCCCCCCACCCCGAGGCCATGGTCCTACCCTTTGAGGCTGAGGCGGCTCTGCTTTCCGTCTCCTTGGTCTTTCAGCTTCTACCTTTCAATACTCGAAGGTAATCCACTCCGCCAGGAATCCTTCAGCCCAGAAGACACTCAGCTGTCTCACTGGTAAGGCTGTCCAGTGCCAGTCTCAGCTCTGCTGCTCCATCGTCTCGGTGCAGGGATCTCCAGTCAAGGGCACACTCCACTTCTGTTTCCACATTTTAGTTATCTGTCAAAGTAGCACCCCACTCTCTCAGTACCGTATTTTATTTTAGTAACTTCATGCTGCTCTAACAGAAAATACCACAAATGGGTGGCTTTAACAAGCAGTTTATCTTCTTACAGTTTTGGAGGATATAAGTCCGAGCTCATAAAGTGCCAGTTCTGGGGGCTGGGTGAAAGCCCCTTGACCTTGGGCTTCAGCTCTGCCTCTTGTACCCAGACCACTGGAGCTGCAGGCTTTTCTTCCCTCAGGCAGTTGCTGAGGCTGACAAACCCAAGGCCAACAAGTGAAAAGCCACAGTCCCGCTATTACCAAACCACACGGCAAGCCATTGATTCAAGTCCATTAAGAGTCCCAAGATCACCAGACAGCACGGCAGGCTGCAGAATGATGACTTGCCCACAGGCAGGATCCACGTGTGCCAAAAGCTGTAGCCCAGTCTCAAAGCTTCTCCTTATAAACGGGAAGCAGACCACATCCCTAATTCTGCTACTCAGCTGCTTGTGGCAGAGTCCACCATGAAGCTGATTGCCAGTCTCATCACGAGGAATAACTACCTCCAGCTGCCCAGCCACTCAACCAGGCCCAGCCAAGCTGACACACAAACTTAACTACCACAGCTAGTCATCAGTAGAAAACCATGACTAGGGCTTTATTTACTTAAGGTTAACAGTCTAGAAAAGACAAGGTTGGTAAGCAAATAAAGGGACTGTATCCTAATGCATATTTCATAAAACATCTTTGGACCTCCATTGGAAGGCCTCAGAAAACTTGTCATGGAATCTTTTTTATTGGTAGGGGCAGCATCAAGGAATGACAGAAACCCAATTCTGAGTACTTACATGAAAAGGGGGACTTAATGGAAGAATGCAAGGAGGCACCCAGACCACAAGCTGGGCAACCGAGCTGCATGAAAGGCCTGAAGCTGGGCTCAGAGATGAGAAGGGCCTAGGGCTTGGAATGCAGCTAGAATTACCTATTTTTCTCCGTTCTTCTCCATTTACCAGTTTTATTCTCTGAAACACCCCTATATAAATGGGGAGACAGGCTGGGGCAGCGAGAGAACCACCACCTCACAGCTCCCCCAGCCCCAGGATGGATGTCCTGGGGAAGAACCTTTTTGCCCTGGTGCTGCCTCAGTGACAAGGGATGGCCACCCTGACGAGCTCTGCTTTGTTATCAGGAGGAGGGCAGGGCAGGTATTGTGGGGCAAGACAACACCCATTAGAAGACGGACTCCATGGACCCTCCACCTTCCTGTTCCCTTTACTGAAACCTACGCTCCTTAGATGTGAAGATGGTGAGACACTGGCTCACTTACTTTGAACACGTCGTCAGAAGGGACCGATCATTAGAAAAGGCTGTCATGTTTGATAAAGCACGGGCTTAGTCAAAATGAGGGAAACCCTCAATGAGATGGATTGACACCATTGCCACAACAACGGACTCAAACACACCAATGACAGCAACGTTTTATTCATTACCAGTCAAAGCTGACTCCTTGACAACTCACAACAATTCCCTAACTAGCTGAAGAGAGGATTTTCCCATCAGATTCTCCCTTGCTTTGCAGCCTTCTCCTTCACAACTTAGGTGATGGTGAATGCAGGTTGCTGTTGGAAGATTCAGGCAGTTCAGTGAAGACTAAATGACAATCTAGCCAGTTATTGTAGTTTGACATTTAGACTGCTCCTTTTGGAATTCGGTAGCTATGGTGACAGAGGTCTCCTATGTGGTTAAGTTTACTACTATATCCTGCTCAGGGAGCTGTGTCAGAGGTCACAGGTGTGCACACCTAACATAGCATCTCCCTGAGACCTGAAGGCCACCTCTGCTGTCTCCAAATTCCTGGGACTAGTCTCAGGGCTCACTTAGTTCACTGTCCTCCTTTATAGATGAGAAGATTACAGAGATGCGCGGTGACTTCTGCCACTCAGACTCTTCCCCAGGAAACTGTAACCTCATTTCAATCCTTAGAGAAAATACATCTCTACAGATATTTTATCAAATCCCTTCCACTAAATGTGTTCTGGTTGTCTTAACGTTTTCCAAGTTCAGGCAGTTTGCACTTATCAAAAATTTCTAAGCTCTCAACAAATGACAGAGATTTAAAAAGGAATGCCCAGGTGAAAATGACAGTTCAAAAACAGTAAGAAACAGTTTAATAGAAATAAACAGTTCAAAATAGTGAATTTAACTTAGGTATTAAAAGACCCAATTTAATTAATTCTTAAAAACTTTACGTTTCCTGGAAATTCTATCAGTTAGGGACTCATTTATACTGAGCAACCAAGCTTAAAAGTCTGTTGTCACCTTGTTCTTGTTCATGCAGTCTAATTTTTTTAGATACATAAAACTGGTAAGATAACCTCACACTGTACTTAGCCAGCTACCTGAGTATCAACCCAGTTTTTATCCTCCCCAAGTAACTTTGTCCAGCTACTTGACTCCCAAGAGATGTTAACTGATGTGTTCTTTGGTCATGGTTTTCTTTCAAAAGTTTTAATTCTTACACATTAGCTCACTCATGCTTCACTCACTTCAAAAACATGTATTTGCCTGATTGTTAGAAAGCTCTATTCAATTTGTTCTCCAGGAACGTGAACTTTGCAGGGATGAGTCATAAAATAATCTGCAAAATGCCCAAATTGCTTGCTTCCCTCCTTAACGCAGTGTTGGTTTCAGCAACATAACACAACATTTATTATTTATTTATTTATTTTACTAAGGCACAGGACGTATAGAAATACTGAGGTACAAAATGCAAATTTCTGCATAAGATCCTAAAAATACTCATTTTGGAAAATGAAAGTGAACAGCATCTTTCAGAATATTCAGCTTTTAGCTTGTTTTTTCTTTTGGACCAGTTCAACCAGCAACTTGTATCTAGCGATACAGTCCTCCTGTAGGAAGGAAAAAAGAGAGGTGAAAACAATGACTCTACAAGTCAGTTTGAGTTTACATATCAGCTGCTTCTTGCAATAAGCCTACTGTATGGCCAGTTTGTGAACTTGGGCCCCATGCTAATGTAGGAGTCTGTGTCCATTTACTCTGAATGCTGGCTCTGTCCCAGAACCTGTCTTTTCTAGGACAGTCCGGTTGGCAGACCTGGCGAGACAGGTACAAGGAGGCCTGTCTGTCTCCACTCTTGAAACTCCTGCCCAAAGGAGGGGTTGCTAATCAAGGGGGTGAGGGACCCAGAGTAGCTGTGTGTGAGGAATATCACATTGTGATTATGAATGTCAATTTGTTAAATATAATTTTAACCTTTTACTTTGTCGTTTAGGAGAAACCAAAATTCTTGAGGCCTGGCACCATAATATCATCAGTATCATTCTGGGTTGCCTTTCCCTAAGGAGCTGCTGAGACCTTCTTGTGGGGTCATGACAGCCCAGCCCCCACAGGACACTGGCATAGAGTGTGCTGGGACTCTGCTCTGCTCTCCCAGATGATACCATGGGACTCCTTCCTACCTCGTCAGGGATCCTGATGATAGCTGTAGCTGTCACCCCTTAGGGTGTGAATCATTACTGTAGCAGAGATGGGATGACAGTGAGGAGGGGTTGGGCCTCACTACACTCATGGTTTATCACAAGATATTTTCCAAAACCCATTCTGCTTCTATTAACAACAACAACAACAAAACACAACAACAAAAAAACAAGCCTTCACTAAACCTGGTACAAACTCAGGGAGATAGCTTGGGGGGCGGGAGTGCATGGGAGGGAAAAACACAGGGAACTATGGGGAGGACTACGAGGAGGAAGGGAAGAGAGCAGTTACACTGTGGGGAATTGCAGTCAATGTCATGAAACAAAATGTATATGAAAAGCTATATGGAAAATGAATTTGCTCTGTAAACTTCCACCCAAATTACGATAAAAATCTAAATAAACAAATAAATAAGACCTAGTGCAAACTGAGTTCTGGCAGATGACTTTATCAGCTGCCTTGGATAGAGAACGGATATTCCTTCTCTTTCCCGGATTTTACCTTAGTACTATGAGACAGTATCTCCTAACAGATGCCTTTTCTGTATGTGGCACTAATTTAAAAATATAAATATAAATCAAGGCCTTTCTGTAACAGGTGTGCTACCACTACCTAACTGCACAGGACACGAAGGAGAGCACAGCCGTCCACCTGGAGGGACACCGTGCTGGCCCAGCTCTCAACAACAGGCCTGCAAGGGAATGCCCTGCTCCTCAGGCGAAGGCTCCCCTGTTAGCCTGGCCCCATGGCAGGTGAGCCAGCAGGCAGCCTCTGCTGGACCTGGTTCCAAAGCCAAGGCTTAAGGGGAACACCTGCGGAATAATGAAAGCCTTTCTACTTTCTAGCTGAAAACAGGAAGGTTCTCAAACCCCAAGGCGATGAGTTTCTGGGTGTTCTATCCTCGGGAATCCACAGTTCCAGTTCCCTCAGTTTAAGCCAATGTCAATTCATCACACATGGAAACGCCGGGTCCTGACAGACGCCGGAGGAATCTGGGGGAAGTAAGGACTTCTGGCACTCCAGTTGGAGAGGCTGAGCAAATCTCTGCTTCCAATAGATCAACTGCTAGTGGTTTATTTTTCTCCTGAGGAAACTCTGAACGTCATCATTTTAAAGTAGGTGATGGATAACTAGACCTGTACACGCAGGGACATGCATGGCCACGGGCTCCATTTTCCAACACAGAATTTCAATAAAAAAAAAGTAAATGAACATCAATGTGCTCAGAGGCTAGAGTGACAGGCAGAGCCGCCAGGAAGGATTGGTTCTTTTGATTTATCAGAGTGTCCCTGGTGCCTCAGACTAAGAGCACCACTACAAGGAAAAAGGCCCCCTGAGACTGTGTGCCAAAAGGTCGAAGTTGAAAAGATCACTCCTGGAGCTCTACAGCTCCAAAATACTAGATCACAAGGCGGAGACCAGAGGTGGGGGCGGGCCTTCCACAGGGCACACCCATCTTCACTCCTCTTGGATTTTATTTGAAAACTAGCTGAATATGTATTTTAACAGATACTAAGAGAGAGAAACATGGAGAAAAGCCAATTATAAACAGCCAAGGTTACAGAGGGTAAGCAGAATCCTAAATGTCAATCTCACATGACCCCACATAAAAGAACACGGTCCCGGAGCCTCTGATCAACTAAGTGTTGTCTTGGAGAGAAAATGAACGTACACCACAGAACTGGGGACCATCATGATAACATCCTCAACCACACAGAGCTCCTCAGTGAGACTGGTTGTTACTAAGCTACGAACCAAGAAACCAAACGCACTGCCGTCCAGTCAGTTTCAACTCACAGCGACCCCTCCTTGGGTTTCTGAGGTGGTATCACTATGGAAGTAGACTGCCCAATCTTCCTTCTGAGGAGTGGGTGGTCGGTTTGAACTGCCAGCCTTCTGGTTAGCAGTCAGATGCCTTAGGCACTATGCCACCAGAGCTCCTACTAAGCTACAGGGGCTTATGATTTTATGAAAAATCTCCCCACTATGGATAAAGGGAGCCTCCCTATGTTAGAGGCCCTGATGACCGAGGTGACCCACGCTGCCTCTCCTGGTGATCATGCTGCTGAATCATGCTTGTGCCCAGGCCTCTCTCCGATGGCCACCCCAAGTGCCTCCACAAGGCTGGCTGAGTTGCTGAGGGTGAAGTCTGTGTTCTACAAGTAGAATTATCTCTGAGAAGAACTAAGAGGTCTGTACAATGACTAATTATATAAGCACTTGCATTAATCTACTCAGAGCACAGAATCACATGCTGAAAGGAGAAACATACTGGAAGGGAACTGGTAGGAGATCACGTAGAAAGATTAGATAGAAAAATACAAATAAGATGAAAGGAAAACTAGGTAGCACTGGCTGCAGCCACTTCCATGGTATTCTAAAACCTGTGCAGGGGCCACTTTCTCTTTCCTCTTTACCCACCTTACTCTTAGATGGGACACATTTGGCTATTTTGTCCCAGCGGTCAGAGGATCCCTTTGGATACTGCTGTAATGCTAATTCCAGGAGTTTCTGTTGATTCTGAGACCATGGCTCCTCTGCAGCACGAGTTCTCTCTTTTTTCTGGTTCTCTTCATCACTGGATTCATTTTGTTCTGACAAATCAAAGTCCTTCTGCCTCTTTGCTCTGAACTTCTCCTCTGGCTCCACCTTTGTTATTGTCTCAAGCAATCTGGCTGGCTTCCGCCTCCGAGACCGACTCTCTGTGATTCCAGCTCCATTCTGATCTCCTGCACCCTCCTCCAGTTCCTCCTGCTCCTCTTCCTCCACTCTTCCCTCTGCATCTTCTCGCTGGGTGATGATGTCATCTGGCAAGGCTGTGGAGGTCTTCATGGGTTTGGAATTCTGAGTTGTTGACTTGAGCTCAGCAAGTCTAACCATTCCTATGGAAAAGGATCACACCACATAGATGGTTAATTCAAGTGACAATAATAGCAGCTGTCTACCACACATCAGATCGTGTGCTAGGCATTTTGCATAACTTACTTAATTTGTAGACTATTCTAGAAAGACAGGTTAACATTACTCTAACTTTGCAGATGAGGAAAGTTAAGTCTCAGCATGCAGCAGATTTGGAATTTGAACTGAGTTCTGTCTGATTGTAAGTCATTGTCTTTTTCACTACTCCAGGAATAATGGGTATACACAGAATCATGTTGTGATCAAAGAATAATGCAAAGTTTTTTTTTTTTTCAAAGATCTTTTTAAGAAGAAATAACCTGCTACTTATTAGGTAAGGAAGAATCTCTTCACAATCCAGAGTTGTTATTATTCCATTACCAAAACAAAAAAAACCAAAAAACCAAACTCAGTGCAGTTGAGTCAGATCTGACTCACAGCAATCCCTCCTGGGGCTCCTGAGGCGGTATCACTACGGGAGTAGACCACCCAATGAAAATAAAGCTGTCAATGTGAACTTACTACACTGCCTTCGGCAGGCAGATGTACAAGTAAATCATACTAGTAGCAATTACAAGAATCTTTAAATGTGAAAAGGAAAATTTTGTTAAAATGTTTAAACCTTTTCATAAGACAGATAACATTAATATCCTCTGTCATCAATAAGAGGACAAAGAACACAGACAATTCCAAAGGGAAGAAATACAAATAGTTAATAAATATTAGAAAAAAATGCAAATTAAAGCAATGAATTATCCATTTTTGATTATTAAGTTGGCAAAAGTTAGAAAGTACAGCAATACCCAGTACTGAGCAGCAAGATGCAGAGGGAGGGGGAGATGCATGCATGGGTAGGGGGGACAGACCCTGGTCCAGTCAAATGCTCTGTGATGCTAGTAAGCAGCTGAAACACCATCGAGGAACTCAAATCTTTATTTAAATTTAATTACTTTAAAATTAAATTTGACTTTAAATAGCTATAAGTGGTTAGTGGCTACTATATTGTACAGCACAGGTCTAGCCATTCTGGAGGACAATCTGTCAAATGTAGGTAAGACCTTAAAACTATTTACCTGTGATTCTAGAATTCTACTTACAGAAGGTTGTTAGGGATTGAACTTGTTCTCCCCAAAATATATGTTGGAATCCTGACCACTGTACCTATGGAGGCAACCCTTTTTGGAAATAGAGCTTTCTTTTTGCTATGTTAATAAGGCCATACTAATGCAGGGTGTGGGAGCTTTGGTAGCATAGTGCCTAAGGCACTTGACTGCTAACCAGGAGCCTGGCGGTTCAAACTCACCAGCCACTCCCTGGAAGGAAGATGGGGCAATCTACTTACGTAGTGATACTGCCTTGGAAACCCAAGGAGGGGTCCAACTCTATGGCAAACAACAACAACAACAATGCAGGGTGTGTCTTAACCCTAATCACATCTGAGTTATAAAAAGAGCATATTAGACACAAAATCTAAAAGGGGTGGGGAAGGGGGAAGGTATTAGACAGATGCCATATGAGGATTACCAAAGAATATTCAGGGCTACGGACAGAGTCAAGACCCTGAGTTCGACCTTTAGCCTCCAGAATTGAGAAATTAAATTTCTGTTGTTTAAAGCCACACACCTGTATTTATGTTATAGCAGACAGAAGTTATCCTAAGGAAATAATTACAGATCTATGCTAAGATTTACCTATTGAGTCTTAGCTCTTAATTTTTTAAGTGATGTTTTCTCCTTTTTTACTAGCTTTATAAAAATTAAATCCTGCACACGATAAAGAATTAAGATTACAAATGGAATATAATGAAACATATATAACATATAAAGCCCTCTCAGTCTGGGTTCCCAGTGCCCTTCCTCAGAAGCAAGAATGAATCGCAGTGTCTATGTGTGTTTACTTCTAGAAATATAGAGTATTTTCCTCCCTTTTTTTATATTACTGGGAGGACACTATTTGGAATCTATTCTGTTTTAGCACATGCAGATTCACATTCTCTTTAGTGGCTGTATAATAATCCATTGAGTGGACATAGCATAGCTTATTTAGCCCCTTACAATTGGTTATTTAGGTTGTTCCTAGTCTTCTGCTATTACAAATAAGGAGCATTTTTATAAGCATGATCTCCACACTTTTTTGATTATACAACTCTCTGTATATATACTTATTTATGAATTATAACCAAGTACCACTCTGCTAATATATTATTTAATTATAAAACACATATAAAAAAGATATTCAAAATCAACTCAATATCCTAAAAAATAATTTTGTTCTACTTGGTAAAGGAAATAAAACATTGTTATTCTCATAAAAATATCAGTAACAGTAATATTAAAAACAATGAGACTGAAAATACTTCAGTATTGTTTAATACTGGTTGAAACACTGAATTAAAGGGCCAGGTCAAAAGTCAAGTTTATTCTGACCCTTAATTTTTTTATTTTGTATTGTGATTTGAATGAAAGTTTACAAAGCAAACTCACTTTACATACAGCAGTTCACATACACTTAGTCTCATGACATTGACTACAATTTCCCACAATGCAACAGCTCCCCTCCCACTTCCTCTCCATAGTTTCCTCTTCCCTGTGTCCTTTCCTCTCATGCACTGCTGCCCGAGCTGTCTCCCTGTGCATACACAGCCCTTCTATTCTCCCATGATTGATCTCTCCAAGGAGTGTATCTAGCTAATGTAAATGTTCAGCTCATATGATTATTCTGGCCCTTAATTTTTAATGGCCATCACAGCTGAAAAGCTACCTTATAAAGACAGATATATCCACATATAGTGCCCCGTTGACTGTGCTCACTAGACTTTGATATGCCTAAGGCAATTGACTGCTAACCAGAAGGCTGGGGGTTCAAACCCACCAGCCACTCCTCGGAAGAAAGGCTGGGCAATCTACTTCCATAATGATAGCGCCCTGGAAACCCAAGGAAGGGTCACTATAAGTCGGGTCCGACTCGACAGCACACAACCACCACCTCCACCACCACCAATTACAAACAGTTTTCATAAAAATCTCTTAACCAATCAGTTATTCTTGCAAACTAAGTGGAAGATGTTAACACTTATATTTTAACAATTTTCATTTTGTTTGAAAGATGTTTAAACAGGTTAAAAGGTTATTTTCAAAATTTTTAAATCTTCAGAAATAAGTTTGTGTTATGTTAGCCACAAAAATAACACTTCATAATAGAAAATACTTTCAAACATCTCTTTTGAAAATGTTGTTCTATCACATAAGTATCTTTTAAAAACAGGTGCTTCACATTCATTGTGAAGATGTCATCTATATTTTGAAAACACAGATTTTGTTTTTAATATCTGCTATCAAGTTTGGAACTGTTTTTTGGAAGAAACATGCTAACAATGATTTTGAAATTAAATGACTCTTTTAAGTACTTTGTCAAAATACCAAGAAGCCTCTGTATAACATAAAACATTCTCCTGGTTACTCTCCATCTTATTAGACAGTGTCACTGCAACTTGAAGGTTATCACTAAATCCATGCAACTGGGCATTCTGCTGCACTATGCTGAAAGTGAAAGAATGAGTGACAGGCCACTGCCAATCTGTCAGCCTTGTAGAATCCTGCTGTGCCCTCAGGAAGCCCTGGGTGCCACATGGAACACATAGCCCTGTGATGCATGGGCATGAAGAGGGTGTTGCCAGAAATGTTTATTAAATATTAGAAAGTGTAATTCCTTTCTCATTATTTAAAGATTAAAAAACAAAACAGTATTAGTCCTAATATAGTCTTCCTATATTCTAAAGGATCATCCTGCGCACCCCACTGTGGAACCACTGCTTCATAACAATAAAAAAAATTAAAACAACCAAAATGTCCAACAATAGGGATTTGTAAGACTAATAGATAAATAGGTATCTGCCATTAAGTTGACTTTGTCTGACTCATGGCAATCTAATGTACAACAGAATGAAATGCTGTCCAGTTCTACTTTATCCTCATAATTGCTGGCATGTTCAAGTCCACTGTTGCAAATAAACTAAGGGGCCTCTATATTACAGGGTGTTACAAAGAGCTCTGATGGTGCAATGATCAAGCACTTGCCTGCTAACCCAAAGGTTGGTGGTTTGAACCCACCAGCCACTCTGTGAAAGAGAAGACATGGTGATCTACTCCTGTAAAGACTGCACCTTAAGAAACCCTATAGGGCAGTTCTGCCCTGCCCCATAGGCTCGCTATGAGTCAGCACTGACTAGATGGCACACAACACCAACAACTTGCAGACGTTAGAATGATGACATAGATGAGTATATGGAGTAAAAAAATTACTGTTTTGTGGTAGCATAGCTATATATATATATATATATATATATATATATATATATATATGTTATTGTTGTTGTTTGCCCTCAAGTCAGACCAGACTCTTAACAACCCCTCCTTGGGTTTCCAAGGCGGTATGTCTATGAAAGTAGATTGCCCAGTTTGCCTTCTGAAGAGTGGCTGGTGGGTTTGAACCACCAGCATTCTGGTTAGTAGTCAAGTGCCTTAGGCACTACACTACCAGAGCTCCTATATATATAGACCTAGATGTACTGGAGAGAGCTGAAGACTTTGGATGTGGCCAAATACAGACCAGTTTTGCTTTTTTCAGCTTCATCTGTAAATGAGTCATCAACACTGTGGGGTCTACTCTCTGCTTGAAGTTGCTGCCACTGCCACCGTGATGCCCCGTTTCACAGTAAAGGGCAAACATACCTCCTTCCAAGTCACAAGTGTCACCTCAGAGATATTCTTACATGTTAAACTACCTATTTCCTGTTCTCTTCACAACACTTTTTCCTATCCCCACCAATGCTTTAATGAGATAAATGTCTGTTCCTTACTCTAAACCTTTTCAAGAATGCATTTTTGGAGAATGTCTTGGAGGTAGTTTCTTTCTTTCACATAATATCTCCATGTTGCCTCCACGGCCAGACAAATAACTATTCGTAGTAAAGGAATCTGGGAATGTTCTACCGCCCACAGCTGGAGTACTCGGAGTGGAACCCATTCTAGGGATGGCTTTTTGAGATCTCAGGGTTTGCTGGCCTGTTTCCTGGCTGTTCATCTGCATTCTCTCCCTGGGACTTGTATTTGAGTTAGGTGGGAAGGTTTGGGAGGCATTTCCTTACTTCATGATAGCAATCTAAGAGTATGGAGATGCCAATGAAATTTCAGTTATTCCTGGAGGAAATGAAATACCAAAGTGTTTTTTTGTTGTTGTTGTTGTTGTTGAACATTTTACTATGCTTTAGGTGAAAATGTACATAGAAAATTAGTTTTTCAATCAACAATTCATATACACATTGTTCTGTGACACTAGTTGCAATCCCCACAAAGTGCCAGCACTCTCCACACTGTGCTCCTGTTTCTATCATCTGGTTTCCCTGTCCCTGCCTGCCTTCTCTTCTTTGGTTCTGGGCAAATGTTGCCCTTTTGGTTTCATATAGTTGACTGCTTGAACAGCACACTCTTCACTGGTACTATTGTTTAAAGACTTGTCTATTATTTGGCTGAGAGGTGGCCTCTGAGAGTGTCTTGAGCTTCAAGTTAGAAGATGATCTGAGGGTTATATTCTTTGGGGTTCCTGAAGTCTATTTGAGACTAGTAATTCTAGTCTTTTTTTTTTTTTAAAAAAATTTGAATTTTGTTCTACATTTTCACCCACTCTTATCAGGACCTTTTACTGTGGACCCGGTCAGCATGGATGGCAGTGGTAGCCTGGCACCAAGTTCTTCTGGTCTCAGGTTTGCAGGAGGCTATGGTTCCTGTGGACTATTAGTCCTTTGGATGAATTACTTCTTTGAGTTTTCAGTTTTTTTCATTCTCCTTTGCTTCAGGTGGGAAGAGACCAATAGTTGCTTCTTAGGGGGCTACTCTCAAGCTTTTAAGAACCCTGAAGCTATTCATCAGACTAGGATGTTGAACATTATTTTATATTTTATAAACTGTGCTTTGCCACTTGACCTACATGTCCCCTGAGCCTATGGTCCTGAGCCTTCAAGTGCAGTAGTTCAGTCCTACTGCCTGAGTAGTTTCTGTAAATGTGACACCTGTGTGCTCCATTATATACATGAGCATGCATTCAACATTTATAAATACTTATGTAGAAACATTCACAATCATACCAATATATGTACACAAGTATACTCCCATACAACCTCCCTCACCTATATGTATTATCTACTCACAAATGATTGTTTATTACTGTTATTGTAGTATTTCTTTTGTATGTGTAAATTCTTTCTAAAACATATTCAGAGATGTAGCTCATTATTAAACTAAGTTAACTATTTTATATTGTTGCTACTTTTTCATATAAATAGTATTCATTTTTTTTTTTCAAAATCTTTCCCTTTACCCCAGTTAATATTTACTCTCCTCTAGTTGCGGTTTATCCTCCTTTCCCACTCACCCATGGTAACCATCAAAGAATATTTCTTTGTGAAATCCTTTTCTTGACTTTTCACGATAATGGTCTCATACAATATTTGTCCTTTTGTGACTGACTAATTTCACTCAGCATAAATGGCCTCTAAGTTTATCCATGTTCTGAGATGTTTCAAAGATTCATCATTGTTCTTTAACATTGCATAGTATTCCATTGTTTGCATGTACCATAGTTTGTTGATCTATTCCTTCATTGATGGGCATTTAGGTTTTTTACATCTTTTTGCTATCGTGACTAATGCTGTGGTGAACATGGGTATGCATATATCTTTGTGTGACAGCTTTTATTTCTCTAGCATATACACCTAATAGTGAGATTAGTAGATCATGTGGTATTTCTATTTCCTGCTTTTTAAGGAAGCACCAGTTTTCCACAGTGCTACACTTTACCAGCAGTGTATGAGGGTTTCAGTCTCTCCACACCCTTGCCAGCATTCCTGTTTTCTGCTTTTTTGAACTTTGCTATTAGTGCTGGAGGAACTCTGGTAGTGTAGTGCATAAGGCACTTGACTGCTAACCAGAAGCTGGTGGTTCAAACCCACCCGCCACTCCTTGGAAGGAAGGGATGGGCAATATACTTCTATAGGGATACTGCCTCGGCAACCCAAAGAAGGGTCATTATGCATCAGGTCTGACTCCACGGTACATAACCACAACAACAACATTAGTGCTGGGGTAAGATGATTAACTCTTTGTTCTGATGTGCCTCTCTCTAATAGCTAGTAAGTGTGAGCATTTCTTCATGCGTTTGTTAGCTACCCGAATGTCTTCTTTGATGAAATGTTGGTTCATGTACTCAACTTTTTAAGTGGATTATTTGTCTTTTTGTTTAGGTTGTTGAAGTTTTCTATAAATTTTAAAGATTAGCCCTTGTCCAATATGTCATTGCCTAAATTTTTTTCCCAGTCTGTGGGTTCTCTTTTCACTACTTTGGTGAAATCTTTTGATATGTGTGTCTTATTTTAGGAGGTCTCATCCATCTGTTTTGTCTTCTGGTGTTTGTGCTTTTTTAGTTATACCCAGTAGTGTACTTATGCTCTGAATTAGGGCCACTAAGTATGTTCTTGTTTTTCCTTTGTTGATCTTTATGGTTTTAGGTTTTATGTCAGGTCTTGGATCCAACTTGAGTTTGTCTTTGTATATGGTGTGAGATATGGGTCTCATTTCATTTTTCTGCAAATTGATATCAAGGTTCACCAGCACTGTATATGGAAGAGACTCTCTCTTCCTCAGTTAATGAGTTTTGGCCCTTTGTCAAAGACCAGCTCTCCATAGGTGGATGGATTTACTTCTGGGTTCTCAATTCTGTTCCATCGGTCTGTGTGTCTGCCATTGTACCAGTAGGAGGCTGTTTTAACTACTGTGGCAGTTATTGCAGGTTTTAAGATTAGGGAGTGTGAGGTCTCCTACTTTGTTGTTGTTAGGTGCCATTGAATTGGCTCCGACTCACAGCGACCCCACGCACAACAGAACAAAACACTGCCTGGTCCAGCACCAGCCTCACAATCCTTGCTATACCTGAGCCCATCGTTGCAGCCACTGGGTCAGTCCATCTCACTGAGGGTCTTCCTCTTTTTCACTGACCCTGTACTTTACCAACCATGATATCCTTCTGCAGAAATTGGTCCCATCTGACAACATGATCAAAGTAGGTGAGACGAAGTCTGGGCATTCTTGCTTACAAGGAGCTTCCTTGTACTTCTTTCAGGATAGATTTGTTCCTTCTTCTGGCAGTCCACAATATTTTCAGTATTCCTTGCCACCACCACAATTCAAAGGCATCAGCTCTTCTTCAGTCTTCGTTATTCACTGTCCAGATTTCACATGCATATGAAGTGACTGAAAAATACCTTGGCTTGGGTTGGGCACACCCATGTCTTCCAAGTTACATCTTTGCTCTTTAACACTTTAAAAAGGTCTTTTGCAGCAGATTTGCCCAGTGCAGTATGACATTTGATTTTCTGCCTGCTGCTTTTATGGCTGTTGACTGTGGATCCAAATAAAATGAAATCCTTGATAATTTTTCCTCTATTTCTTCTTCTTTAGTAGTACTTTACTTATCTGGGGTCTCTTCCCTTTATGTTCTGGTTACCTAGTGCTGCTCTGACAGGAATATACCACAAATGGGATGGCCTTAACAAACAGGAGTTCATTCTCTCACAGTTTGGAGGCTTTAAGTCCAAGTTCAAAGTGCCAGGATCTAGGGGCTGGGTGAAAGCCCCTCAGCCTTGGCTTCAGCTCTGCCTCCTGCTCCTGGCCCACTGAGGCTAGAGGCTCTTCTTCACTCAGACAGCTGCTGGCTGCTAAGGCTGCCAAACCCAAGGTTGACAACTAGAAAGGCACAGTCCCAATGTTACCAAACCATACAGCAGGCCATTAACTCAAGTCCACTGTAAGTCCCAAGGTCAGCAGAGCATGGCAGGCTGCTGAACAATGACACAGCTACATACAGGGTCCAAGCGTGCCATAATCTAGAGACCATTCCAAAACTGCTTCTTATATATGGGAAGCAAACCACATACCCAAAGCAGCTGCTCAGCTGCTTGTGGTAGATCCCACCATGGAGTTGATTGCCAGTCTCAGCTGCCCAGCCACTCAACCAGGCTCAAACAAGTTGACACACAAACATAACCACCACACCATGTAAAGTCTGTGATTAGGTTTTCCATCTCTTTAAAGAAAGATGATGGAATGTGGATCGAGATTGCATTGTATCTGTAGATTACTTTGGGTAGTTGTTGCAGTATTATATACAGCATTTACTAAAATTGCCCTTTATTCTTGCATATGTCTCATTGTCTTCCTTTACCTGTTTCAACTTCCCCTATATTGTGTACTGTTCTTCCCTTCACCAGAATTAGCACTTGTCTATTATCTAGTCAGAGATTGCCTCTCTCTCTCCCCTGCCACCCCTGCTAACCATCAAAGAATACTTTTTTCTGTGTGTAAACCTATTCTTGACTTTTTATAACAGTCATTTCATACAATATTTGTCTTTTGTGATTGACTTATTTCACTCAGTATGTCTTCCAGATTCATCCATGTTGTGAGATGTTTCATGGACTCATCATTATTCTTTATCACTGTGTAGTATTCCATTGTATGTATTTACTAGTTTGTTTATCCATACATCTGCTGGTGGACATTTAGGTTTTTCTTATAGTTAATTAAGCTCATTAGATACATCCTTGTGGCACTTGTGGCATGTGTAGAGCTGGATTCCCTTAGTTGTTGTAATGCAATGCCTTTTAGGGATATTACCAGAATAATTCATTGGAGAAAACCAATACACCATTGCAATTAAAGTAGTTATTGTAAAAAGGTATTTCTATTTAAGGAACTGCTTTAGATCAGTGTATTAAGGTGGGTGCTAACTCACCTGGGGAGCAGGTAACTGAGTCCTTCAGTTGCTTAGCTTTACTTGTCACCTGTTTCAAAACATGAAAGCAAAAAGAAAAAAAAAAAAAAGAAAAAACAACTTTAAGTTACTGAGCTTAAACTAAAATTTTAAATTCAGATCCTTTCAGATGGTCTTTTCCATGTATCTAAGGTGGTTTGAGGAGCTCTTGTGGTGCTGCGGTTAGTGTTGGTGATTCAAATCCACCAGCCACTCTGGGAGAAAGATGAGGCAGTTCTGCTCTGTCGTATAGGGTCACTATGAGTTGGAATCAACCCCATGGCAGTGAGATTGGTTTTTTTGATGGGAAGAGTGACCTATTTCACTTAAGATCTATGTGAATTAACAGTGTTCATTGAATCTTAGACCTAGAAAACAAAAAAAAAAAACCAAAAACCAAAAAACAAACTTACTGCTGTTAAGTTGATTTCAACCCCCCTCTGGGTTTCTGAGGCGATATCTCCACAGAACTAGATTGCCAGTCTTCCTTCTGAGGAGTGGCTTGTGGGTTTGAACCACCAGCTTTCTGGTTAGCAGTCAAATGCCTTAGGCATTATGCCACCAGACCTCCTAGAGGGACCCTCAATTATCAATCCATTTATTTAGCCAACAATGAAACAGAGGCCTACAGAAATTAAAATAACTTGCTCCAAATTACCCATCCGATCAGTGGCAGAGTCAGAACAAGCCTCAGATCTCCTGAGCACTTCTAGTTCAATAAGCGTTCCTTTATACGAGGCTGCCTTTTAAAATATACTAATTTCAAAATCACTAAGCAAAAAGAAAAATAACCTTTTTCTAAAAAGTTAGAATTCACGGAAAGTGAGTATCTTCTTCACTTGTGAATATCATATCACTTGTGAATATCGTATCACTGAATCATAATCAGTGGGGAAAATGACATGCTAATGATGTTCTAATATAAATGCTTATTATTCTTTATATGCTAGAAAGAAACCCTAAAAGCATACTGGATTGATACAAAGGAACAGGGCCGAAGGACCAAAGGACTATGGCACATTTACAAATATATGGATCCAAAACCAAAACCAAAACCAAACCCACCCACTGACAAAGAGTCAATTGCAACTCATAGCAACCCCCACTGGGTTTCCGAGGCACGGAAGTAGATTGCCTGGTCTTCCTTCCACAGAGTAGCTGGTGGTTTTGAACCTTCAGCCTTCTGGTTAGCAGTCTAATGCCTTAGGCACTGCACCACCAGAGCTCCTTATATGGATCCAAAGAAGTAAGTAATTTTGTTTGGTGGTAATTATTTCTTTTCCTTTATGCAAATAGCATTGTATTTTATGTTTCATTCTACAGCACACTTTATTTTCATTTAACAATGTCTCAGAGATATATATATATATTTTTCTTTTCATTAAGATATTTACACATGGTAGAATATACTGATTTTAGACATACAATTTGATGAACTTTAATAAATAAAGGAAAACTGATAAACAACATTCCAATAAATTATAGAACATTATTCCGGAAAGTTCTCCTAGTTCCTAACTGAAGCCTCTACCCCAAAATAGAAAACCACTATTCTGATTTCTATTATGTATATTTTAAAACTTGGGGTCAAAATAAATGTTTTTTCAAATGGATAGTTAACTGCCTCAACACATTTATCAAACAATCTACCCTTTTCTCATTTAAAATGTTAACTTCATTAAAATTAAATTTCACTGTATATAAGCGCTATTTTTCTATACTTTATATTCTGTCCCATTAATTCATGTATATTCCTGAATCAACATTTCAGTGATTTAGTACAATTTCAAAATGAAATGTCAGAAAGCATGATTATTAAGAGCTTAGAGTTAGGCAGATCTGGTTTTCAATCTTGGTTTCACCTCTTATTAGCTGGGTAATGAAGCAATTTTCTATCCTTCTTCTGTTCACGTACTATCCTCTGTAATCGTTGGGTAATATTACTTGCCTCTTAGGGATGTTTGAAGTTTGAAACAAGCTTTTAGCTTGATACCGAGCAGATAGTAAAAACTCAGTAACTACTTGTTTCTCATTCACACAAAGCGCAGAATTAGAGAAAACATGTAAAGCTCTTCAGGAACACTTCAATACTGTTTTCTACCTTCCTCTTTGCTACAGATGACCTTGCTTGCTATTCTACCTAAAAATCTTTGAAGACATTTAACATGAGTTACTAAGTTTCCAAATTTCCCAATTCAAAATTTGATAGCATTACCACATATTACTCCCTTCTTTGATCCCAATTCAAAGAAAGAAACGATGTTCCTTCTTCTTGAGGCTAACATGCTACTTGAACCATACTCTATCAATTCATTTCCTTCGCTTTTATCTTCAACTTCATTTCCTTCGCTTTTATCTTCAACTTCTTTCTATCCATTAGATACTTCACATAAACCTTTAAACTTAGCTACAGTGGTCTCTACTGTAAAAGACAATTGTCCCTTGATCTCATCTTTTCTTTTACAGTGGCTTTCATGAGTGTATCGCCTGATTTTTCTTCTCTTTCTCTGAATGTTCCTTCATTAGCCCATCCTATAGGCTCCTGACTCTTGCTCCCAAATATAAGTGCTCATTAACATTTGGTCCTTGCCATTCATATGTTCTATTCATTTTCTCCTTCACTATTTCATCTCATCTATTCAACAATACCTTAGAAAATAAATTATTAACTTATATCCCTGGCCCTGACCTCTGCCATAGAATGCCAGTCTCACAGAAACTGACCACATAACAGTGGATCATCAGATTTGAAAGGAACGTCATCTATATAGTAATAAGCTTACTGTGTACCAGGTACATATAAATATAAATAAGATTCATATAAGTAAGATTTACATGAGATTTGTATGTGTGTGTTTACATATTCCTCACAGTAACCATATTAGGTAAGTATATAATTATTATTCCCATTTTACAAAAACTGAGGCCTAGAGAAAATAAATAATATATCCAAGGATAAAAGGCTAGTGAGTAGCAGGACCCAGGCAAGTTTGGCCGTAAAACCTTTGCTTTCAACCACTATATAATACTGCCTTTCTAATCCAAGTCTCCCATTTTATAGATGAAGAAATAGGCCAAGAGAAGTTGAGCTAGTTATTGGGAAAGCCAGGTATGGTTTCTTGATGGCTCGGTCCAGTACTCTTTTTGCTATACTACATGGCTTTCCTCTCTACCAGCCACTGTATCTCTTATTTAGAACTCCTTTAAATAAAGGAGCTTCTAGCTCCTCAAGCTAAACAAACTCCAAACTACACTCATTCACTTTCCTCCCAAAACAACTCTGGTTTTCTTTCCTTTTCTCCTTTTGTTCCCCCCTTCCTTTTCTTAATATAGTGGGAGCTCTGGTGGCGCAGTGCCTAAGGCACCTGACTGCTAACCAGAAGGCTGGCAGTTCAAACCCAGCAGCCACTCCTCAAAAGGAAGGTTGGGCAATCTATTTCTGTAGTGATAGCACCTGGGAAACCCAAGGAGGGGTTGCTATGAGTCAGATCTGACTCGATGGCAGTGAGGTTTTTTTGTTTTTGTTTTTGTTTTTCAGTAGTACTACTATCATCCCTGTCACTTAGGCTCAAAACCTAAGAGTCAACTTTCCAACTTTTCTCTCCTTCTCCAGTCAGCTGCCAAGTTCTTGACAATATCACAAAATCATTACCATCTGTTCCATCTTCACTCAGACCTCCACCACCTGTCATATGAATGACAACCAGGCCTCACCTGGTTGAACTAAATAGCAGTCTTCTAACTAGTCTTCAACTTAAGGCATCTGACTGCTAACCAAAAGGCTGGCAGTTCAAACTCACCAGCCACTCCTCAGAAGGAAGATTGGGCAATATACTTCTGTAGAGATACCACCTCAGAAACCCAAGGAGGATTATCTATGAGTCAGATCTGACTCGACAGCAGTGAGTTTTTTTTTTTTTTTTGATAGAATAATATCCCCAAGGCAGAGCTGTGATCAAATACCTTTGATGCTCTTCATTGACTAGATAATAAAGTGTTCAATTCTTACCCTGTCAGGCAAGGAAATCCACCAGCCTTTATTCTCTTTCCTCTATGTATCCTTTAGTTCAGCAGAACTAAATAATTAATGCATCCTCTATCCAGTCAGAGATTCTCTATCCTGTACTTTTGCCCAGTATTAACAATGTCTAAAATAACTTTGCTTTCTTCATCAAAATTCTCCTTAAATATCTGTCCAGAGCCAAACCATTTTTCAAGGTACCCTCAAGGGTAACCTTCTTGGGAGATTTCCTTGATGCCCATCACCAGTACTACCGATTCTGGTTATAATTAATCTCTCTTCTCTATCAATTTCTATTGCATTTTTTAAAATTCATTTTTTTTTTTTTGCCTTATCATACAATAAAAAGTACCCCCTTTCTATTATGGTGTACAGCTCCATGAATTTGTAACACATTCATACATTCATGTACCACAATCAGGATCATTTTTTATTTAACAAAATACTTCGAAGATTATTCCAGAGTAGTACCGGAAGCTCTAACAATTCACAAACCATATAATTCAGCCATTTACAGTGTACAATTCAGTGGTTGTAGGTATATTCACAGATACATGCAACTATCACCATGGTCAGTTTTGGAACATTTCATCATCTCAACAAACATACAAACAAACAAACCTCGTGTCCTTAAGCTATCATCCCCTATAACCCTATGACACTGTACACCCAGTCCTATCAATCACTAACCTACCTTCTGTCTCCCTACAGCTCCTTACTCTAGACTTGCATAGGAATGGATCATATAATATGAAGACTTCTGTGACTGGCTTCTTTTATTTAGCATCATGTATTCAAGCTTCATCCAAGTTGTAATATATATCAGTACTTCATTCCTTTTTATAGTGGAATAACATTACATTGTATGGATATATTATATTTTATTTACCCTTTTATCTACTGATAGCTATCTAGGTTGTTTCTGTCTTTTCACTATTATGAACAATACTATAAACATTAGTGTACAAGTTTTTCTATTAACCTTTAAAAATTATATATATATATAATATAAATTGCCATTTTAAAGTCTACAATTCAGTATATTAATTACATTCACAATGTGGGCAACTATCATCACTATCTATTTCCAAAATGCTGTATCGCCCCATACAGAAACTCTATTCATTAAGCAATAAATCCCCATTCTTCTATCTTCCCAGCCCCTGGTAATCTCTAATCTATTTTCTGTCTCTATGAATTTGCCTATTCTATATATTTGATATAGGTAGAATCAAAACAATATTTATCCTTTTCATGTACAAGTTTTTATGTTGACATATGTTTTCATTTCTCTTGGGTATATATCAAAAGTCGAATTGTTGGACCATATGGTAACAAATTGAAGAGGGATGGCAGTGCATTCATTGTGAAAAAGAACATTTCAAGATCTATTCTGAAGTACAGTACTGTCAATGATAAAATAATATCTATATGCCTACAAGGAAGACAAGTGTATACTACTATTATTCAAATTTATTACCAATCACTGAAGCCAAAGATGAAGAAATTACCAACTTCTGCAGTTTGAAACTGACCAAATATGCAATCAAGATGTAATATTACTGGTGATTGGAACATGAAAATTGGAAACAAAGAAGAATCACCAGTAGTTGGAAAATACAGTCTTGGTGGTAGAAATAATGCTGGAGACAGAATTTCAGGAGGTAGTGTATGATCAAGAACTATCAAGATGGCACTAAAGGAAGAAGTCGAAGCAGCATTCAACGCATGGTGAAAAACAAGGCTCCAGGAATAGAAAGAATAACAAATGACATGTTTCAACAAACAGATACAACACCAGAAGCATTCACTCATTTATGCCAAGAAATCTGGAAGACCTTCTACCTGGCCAACCAACTGTAAGAGATCCATATTTATGTCCATTACATAAAAAAGGTGATTCAATACAATGAAGAAATTATCAAAAAGTATCATTAATATCATATCCAAGTAAAATTTTGTGAAACATAATTTAAAAATGGTTGCAGCAGTACATAGACATGGAACTACCAGAAATTCAAGCTCGATCCGGAAGAGGCCGTGGGTCACGGGACGTCACTGCTGCTGTCAGAGGGTTCACGGCTGATAGCAACGAATACCAGGAACAGTTTTACCTGTGTTTCATCAACTATGCAAAGGCATTCCAAACAGTTAATTGTGCTAATGAGGAATCTGTACACACACACCAAGAGGTAGTCGTTTGAACACAAGGGGATACTGCATGGTTAAAATAGAGAAGAGAGTGTGTCAGGGCTGTATCCTTTCACCATACTTATGCAATCTGTATGCTGAGCAAATAATCCAAGAAGCTGGACTATCTGAAGAACATGGCATTTTTAGGATTGGAGGAAGACTCATTAACAACCTGCGATATGCAGATGACACAACCTTCCTTGCTGAAAGTGAAGATGACTTGAAGCACTTAAAGACTACAGTCTGCAGTATGGATTACATTTCAACTTAAAGAAAATGAAAATCCTCACAACTGGACCAGTAAGCAGCATCATGATAACTGGAGAAAAGACTGATGTTGCCAAAGATTTTATATTACTTGGATCCACAAGCAACACCCATGGAAGCACCAGTCAAGAAATCAGATGATGTATTGCACTGGGCAAATCTGTTGCAAAAGACCTCTTTAAAGTGCTGAAGAGCAAAGATGTCTCTTTGAAGACTAAGGCACATACCTAACCTAAGCCATGGTATTTTCAATTGCCTCATATGCATGTGTGGTAGTTAAGGTTATATATCAACTTGGCTGGGCCTGGTTGAGTGGCTGGGCAGCTGGATGTAGTTATTCCCCGTGGTGAGATTGGTAATTAACTCCATGGTAGAATCTACTGGAGCAGCTGAATAGCTGCTTTAGAGATATGAGCAGCTTCTAGTATGTAAAAAGCAACTTTGAGGAAGGTCTCCTGCTTTTTGGCATATAGCCAAGTCATTGTTTAACAGCCTGCCATCTCCTGCTGATCTTGGGACTTCTGGACTTGAATTAGTGACCTGCCCTGTTGTTTGGTAACATCGAGAATGCCTTTTCACTTGTCAACCTGGGTTTGTCAGCCTCAGCAGCCAGCAGCTGCCTGAGTGAAGAAAAGCCTCTAGGCTTCAGTGGGCCAGGAGCAAGAGGCAGAGCTGAAGCCCAAGGTCGAGGGGCTTTCATCCAGCCTCTAGAGCCTGGCTGCCACTTTGAACTCAAACTTCAAGCCTCCAAAACTGCAAGTTTTGTTAAAACTCCTGTTTGTTAAAGCCATCCCATGTGTGGTATATTACTGTCAGAGAAGCATGAGGTAACCAAGACAGCATGTGAAAGCTGGACAATCAGTAATGACGGAAGAAGAGTTGATGCTTTTGAGTTGTGGTACAGGGAAAGAAGAGTGAAAGCACCACAGACCGCCAGAAGAAGAAATCTGTCCAAGACAAAGTGCAGCCAGAATGCTCCTTGGAAGCGAGAATGGCTAGACTTTGTCTCATCTACTTTGGTCATATTTTCAGAAGGCACTATTCCCTTGCGAGGGATATCATGCTTGGTAAAGTGAAGGGTCAGCAAAAAAGAAGATGACCCTCAATGAGATGGATCGACACAGTGGCTGCAATGACGGGCTCAAGTATGGCAAGGATTGTGGGGATGGTGTACAACTAGGCAGTGTTTCATTCTGTTGTCCATAGGGTTGCTATGAGTCAGAGCTGACTTGATGGCACGTAAGAACAACAACGACTAATGATGTGGAGTATATTTTCATATGCTCATTGGCCATCTGTATATGTTTCATGTGCACCTTGCTGATTTATAATGTTGTTCATTTTCTGTATAGTCTTCTATCAATTATTGAAAATGGGGTATTAAAGCCCACTATTATTGTTAAAACACCTCTTTCTCCTTTCTTTTGTATTAAGTTTTGCTTCATTTATTTTGATGGTCTGCTACGAGGCGCATATATGTTTATTTTATCTTCATGATGGATTGACTTTTTTTTTTTTTTTTAAACCATTATAAAGTGTCCCTCTTCATCTCTAGTAACTTCTCTTGTTTAAAGTTTTGTCTGGAATTAGCATAGCCTTTCTAGGTTTCTTATGGTTGCTGTTTACATGATACATTTTTCCATCCTTATAAGTTCAATCTATTTGTATCTTTGAAATTAAACTGTGTTTCCTGTAGGCAGCATATAGTTGGATTGCAATTTTTTTGTTGTTTTGTTTTATACAGTCTGACGATCTCTACCTTTTGATCACATCACTTAATCCTTTCACATTTAATGTTATTATTGATATAGTTGGATTTATGTCTGCCATTTTACTTTTTGTTCTCTACATGTCTTATATCATTTTTCTTCATCTCTTCTTCCTTTCCTGGTATCTTTTTCATTAAGTGAATTATTTGCCAATGTGGCATTGTAATTTAATGATTTTTCTCACTATACTTTTTGAGATTTTTTTAGTGGTTTCTCTAGGGTTTACTACATACCTACCCACTGCCATTGAATTGGATCTGACTCACAATGACCCCTCCTTGGGTTTTTGAGGCGATATCACTATGGACTTAGACTGCCCAACCTTCCAGCTTTAGATTTATACCAGGTTAATTCCAGTGGCATACAGTAATGTCACCCTTTTATAAGCTTATTATCTTCTACCTCTTTTTGTGGTATTATTGCTATATATACTACATCTGGTAGTGTAGTGCCTAAGGCACTTGACTGCTAACCAGAAGGCTGGCAGTTCAAACCCACCAGCCACTCCTTGGAAAGAAGGTTGGGCAATCTACTTCCGTAGTGATACTGCCTCGGAAACCCAAGGAGGGGTCGCTATGAGTCAGGTCCGACTTGATGGCACATAACAACAACAACAACAACATACTACATCTATTAATGTTACAAAATATTATATTTTGCTTACGGTGAAAGTTGACACAGCAATTATACTCCATTTAACAATTTCTACAAAAATTAGTCTGTGATATTGGCAACATTTTTCACCATGTCATCACTCTCATTCCATTCTGGTTGTACCATTTCTAGTACTCTAATATCTTTTTGGGAGCTCTGGTGGTGTAGTGCCTAAGGCATCTGAGTGTTAACCAGAAGGCTGGAGGTCCAAACCTACTAGCCACTCCTCAGAAGATTGGGCAATCTACTTCTATAGAGATACTGCCTTGAAAACCCAAGGAGGGGTTGCTATGAGTCAGAAATGAATGGATGGCAGTGAGTGAGTTTCTTTTTACCTTCTTATCTTTGCTTTAGAGTAAATTCTGACCAAAACCAAAACCAAACTCACTGCTGTCAACTCGGATCTGACTCATAGTGACCCCTCCTTGGGTTTCCGAGGTGGTATTACTATGGAAGTAGATTGCCCAACCTTCCTTCCAGTTGGTCCCTTATAGATGATTTTTAAAAGGAGCTCACTACTCACAGTGATATTCTTTTTTTTATGAGCCAATATGTCATTTAGCTAAATAGTGACTTGAAGGGATAATTCTGGTTTCAGGTTTAAAGCATATCTCAAGGTGATAGTCTTGGGGAGTCCTGTAGTTTCAACCAGTCCAGTAAGTTTGGACATTTTAAGAATTTGAGTTCTGTTCCACATTTTTCTCCCCTTCTATGAGGATCCATCTATTATAGTCTTGACCAGAATGATAGGTAGTAATAGCCAAGTGCCATCTAGTACTTCTGATCTGAAGGCAGATGAGGGTGTGGTTCATGAAGACTATTGTTGTTGTTGTTGTTATGTGCCGTCAAGTCGGACCCGACTCATAGCGTCCCCTCGTTGGGTTTCCGAGGCAGTATCACTACGGAAGTAGATTGCCCATCTTCCTTCTGAGAAGTGTCTGGAGACTATTAGTCCCCAACAATACATTATTATAATTATTACTCTACCATAAACAGTCATTTCCTTAGCTTCACTTCTACCATCTCCTTTGTGCTGTTACTGGCTCATACATTACACATGTTTTATATTCCTGTATGTTATAGTCCCAACAATACATTACATACCTGTGATGGTTAATTTTATGTGTCAACTTGGTTAGGCTATATTTCTTTGTTGTTTAGTTTGGTTGTTGTTATGGAGTACTTCCATGCAATTAAATTAGTTAGTCTGGGTAGAGCTGATTATCTTCCATAATGTAATCAATCAATCAGCTGAAGTCTTATCAGTGTAAGGTGCATCTTAAATCTAATTTTTTTTTTAAATCTAATCATTTCTGAATTATAAAAAGACCAGAATAGATACAGAGATACAAACAAAGTAGAAGACAGACAACACATGAGGATAGTCTATTAGCAAAGGAACATCGAAGATTACCAGTTGTTGTCAGTCAGGTGCCATCAAGTTGGCTCTGACTCATAGCAACCCTATGTACTACAGAATGAAATACTGCCCAGTTCTGTGGTAGCCTCACGATCTTTGGTATACCTGAGCCCATCATTGAAGCCACTGTGCCAATCCATCTGGTTAAGGGCCTTCCCCTTCTTCGCTGACTCTCCACTTTACCGAGCATGATATCCTTCTCCAGGGAATGGTCCCTTCTGACAACATGACCAAAGTAGGTGAGAAGAAGTCTGGCTAGTCTCACTTCCAAAGAGCATTCTAGCTGAACTTTTTCCAGGACAGATTTGTTCGTTCTTTGGGAAGTCCATCGTACTTCCAGTATTCTTCGCCAGCACCACAACTCAAAAGCATCAACTCTTCTTTTGTCTTCCTTGTTCATTGTCCAGCTCTTACAAGCATATGAGGTGAATGAAAATACCATGGCTTGGGTTAGATTACCAGTACACACCAGAAAACAGGACAGAAGTTCAGTAAGGAAATCAACACAGCCTTGATAACTGTGAGATGAATTTCTGTTCCTAAAAACCAACCACCTGTGGTCTTTCTGTTATAGGAGCTAAATTAGGTAAGTAAGAAAATACCTATAATTTTACGACTGACTTAAAACCAGTTAGAAAGGAGAAAAATACTATCTTTTATATGCATAGCTACCATTACTGGTGCTCTTTGTTTTTTCATGTAGATTCCAATTACCATCTTCAGGGGTCACTTGCTTTGATCCTGAAGAATTTGCTTTAGTATTTCCTCAAAGTCAGGTCTGCTAGCAACAAATTCCCTCCATTTATGTTTATCTGGAAAAATTTTTATTTAATCTGTATTTTGGAAGGCAGCTATGCTTACCACCATACCGCCAGCATGTTCACCTGCATAAGAATACCGGATTCTTATTTAATAGTTCTTTTGGTTTTTATTTTTTGAGTACTTTTAATATGTTATCTCACCACTTTCTGGTCTCTATTTTTTCTGCTAAGAAGTCAACTGTAACCTAGTTGGGATTACTGTCTAAGTGACGAATCATTTTTATCTTGCTGTTTTTAAGATTTTCTCTTTATCTCTGACTTCTAGTATTTTTACTATGATGTGTCTATTTATGGATGTCTTTGCATTTATTCTAGTTGGATTTGTTGAGCTTCCTGGATATGTAGGTTATTTTTAAAATAAATTGGGGAATTTTCAACCATTATTTTTTTCAATTTTTGTTTTTTCTATTTCTTTTTCTCTTCTCTCTTTCTGTTTTTCTCAATACACATTTCTCTGAGGCTCTGTTCATTTTTCTTCTTTTTTCTCTCCTTAAATTTGTATGATCTCTACTGATCTTTCTTGAAGTTTGATAATGCAGTCTTATGGCAGTTCAAATCTGCTGTTGAGGATCTCTAGTGAATTCTAAATTTCACCTATCATTTTCATCTCCAGAATTTGGATTTGGTTGGTTCATTTATTCATTAATTTATTGTGTGTTATAGTGTTGAGGAGGAGCTCTGGTAGCATAGTGGTTAAAGCACTTGACTGCTAACCAGAAGGCTGGCGGTTCAAACCCATCAGCCACTCCTCGGAAGGAAGGTTGGGCAATCCTACTTCCGTAGCGATACTGCCTCGGAAACCCAAGGAGGGGTCGCTATGAGTCCGGGCCGACTCGACGGCACATAACAACAACAACATAGTGTTGAGGCAGCATTTTTCTCCTAAGGAAACCTCAGTTTTTGCTTTAAAACCTGCAACTGATTTAGTGATACCCACTCACATTATCAAGGGTAATCTCCTTTGCTTAAAATAAACTGACGCTAGTTGTTAACCACACCTACAAAATACCTTCAAAGCAATACCTATATTAGTGTTTGATTAAATAACTTGCCACATTGACAAATGAAAATAACTATCACAGGTATAATGGTAGGTTCTTTGCATAATGGTATCATTTAATTCTTACAATAGCTCTGTGAAACAGAATTACTGTCCTTTTTATAAAATTAGAGCACCTGAGGCAGAATGAATTTATGAAATAAATTCAACATCATTGTACTAATAAATAGAAAAGTCAAAAGTTGAACCCAGGTATGTCTGGCTTCTTTGTACTTTCCATGAAATAAACTATTTTGCGTATTTAAAGATTCTGCTTCTGAATGGTATAACAATTAATAAGACAATCTCTGCCTATAAGAAGCCTGTATTTCACTAAAACAGATATGATATGTACATTAATAATGATTTCTATAGAAAGACAGAAAAGGTCATGGAATAATTGATGGATTGAAAAATTTAATATCAACTTGATGGAGAAATAAAAAAAAAGCCCTTCATAAAGAAGTTACATTTGAAGGATAAGTAGGATTGAAAAAAGTAAAGATGAAAGGCAGAAGATATACTAGAGGAAGGGATCTGCTTGAGAAGTACAGGGTTGGAAACTCTAAGCAGTGAGTAGTTTGGTTAAAGTGAAGGGTATCAAGAGAACTTCTGATTAAATGGTTGAAATCATTTGTGGCCTAGTTTGAAAAAAAGGCTAACAAGTCTGTATTTCATTCATTATGCTTTTTAGAATCAATGGAAATGATATATGCTTTTAGAAGATTAATTTCAGAGAAATATTTAGAATAGACTGGAAAAAGAAGAATTTTAAAATGGGAACAGTTGTTAGGAGGCCATTATAATGGTCTAGAACACAGGTAATAAGAGCATGAACTAGTGTGTGGTAACAGAAAGAAGAAAACAAATATAAGAGATGTATTACAAACACAGTCTACTGAATGCAAACTGTTGTTGTTGTTGTTATTTGCCGTCGAGTCAGCCCCGACTCATAGCAACACCCCTCCTTGGGTTTCCGAGGCAGTATCACTACGGAAGTAGGATTGCCCAACCTTCCTTCCGAGGAGTGGCTGGTGGGTTTGAACCACCAGCCTTCTGGTTAGCAGTCAAGTGCCTTAGGCACTATGCTACCAGAGCTCCTGAATGCAAACTAGCCTTCCCTATATAACCAGTCAACCTGCTGAGACAATGTAAATTTCAGTTTATGTAAGTCAGTTTGAACTATTAATATTTCTTCGGATCTATTTCTAAAATGTCATATAACCTCAGAGATAGTCTATATCACATTCTGGTATGTCCACCACATACGGTAAACTACTGTTATAATCTGAGTCTTCAACTCTTCAATGCCAAACACTGAAACTGATAAGATGTCACTACTGTGACAAAGGTATCTTGGAGCCATATCTTTTTTTCCCACTTAAATGGCAACTTAAAACTTATGTTTACTATATAGAAGCAAAATACAACTGGTTAACTTTCTAGTTCCATGTAATCCAATTATTAAATAATATTTTAGCCTCTTGGTCAAGTCTGATGTCTCCTGATGCCATAGATGGTTATATAACAATGATAATTTCAAGATATCCTTTTTCCTTTACAATTTTTATCACTAATGTCCATCTCAGGAGGAAGTATGTACATGACAGATGATGGCAAAATATTTGTATTGAAAAACTTGGCATCCTCAATTGGTCATTTATGACTTTAGGAAGGTTAAGGCTTCCCAAGGTGTCTCTGAGAATGACTCAGTGAGCAGGTCATTACTAAATCTATTTCTCTCCTCTAGCACTGGAAGCTAATCTATTCTTGAAATGTTTGGTGTTATTTTCTCACATGATCCACACTGAAATTTTCCAGCTACTCATCCTGCTTTCATGTCACGTGCAATTACAGAAGACATGGTCTTTGATTTTCATGTAGGCTTGTCACAGACTGTATTTAGGACTTCCATCTTGGGAGAATGGTCTTACATAGATGAGGCTGCTCTTCCTCTTCAGTATCTGAGCAACTAATATTGTCGGCTACCTGCCTGGGTAGGCTTTCGGCAACTCTGTATCCACATGTGTATTAGCATTCACATGAGTTACATAATTGTGGGGAAAGCTGTTTCACCATGTTCTGATTCTAAGTAGAAAACACTCTATAGCCCCTCTTCTTACCATAGTTATGCGTAACTTTATCTTTAAAATTCTCATGAAATAGAGACCCTTCAATCTAATCTGGAACACATGGGTTAAAGTAGAAAGAATGAAAAAAAATCTAAGATAGGTTTTATTTCTTCTGGTGAAAATGCTCATGAAAGTATAAAAAATTAAATAAGCAAAACAAAAATCATATTCCATATAATAGAACTAGATCAGTGGATAGTAACCTGGTGGCAACTTTCTGATCAATATAAAAGGAAGAATTTCCCAAGCTACATGAAATATATGCTCATATTCTTGACATTCCCAGATAATTCAGAAAATAAATGCTGACTACTAGTAATAATCTCAAGTTACATTTTTCAAATTCTAGCTGACTTGATGATATTTTTAAGTATTAGTATAATAACATAAACTATGCCACTGTGAAGTTCAATTTTTTCATCAGGGCTTCAAACTGTTTCATTCCAGTTCAACCCCTACTAAGAATTTGCACTTCTACTCTAGACACACTGAGTCAGAAACTACATTTTTTTTTTTTAATTAGGATTTTTAATTAGGATTTGGGTGAAGATTTACAGAGTAAATTCACTTTTCATACAGCAGTTCACATATACTTTGTCTC
>NW_006921622.1:10101553-10106347 GCF_000298275.1 Orycteropus afer afer
ATTATCTTCTGTGTCTGTGTTAATTGGTTTCCCTTTTCTTTGTTGAAGAGGGTCTGTGCAATCCTTCTGCCTAGTCCGCCATCTTGCCCCGCCTCCAGAAACTACATTTTAACAAGATCCCCAGGTGATTCTTACACGGCTAGTCTGCATTCAGTAGACTGTATTTATAATATATCTCATATAGTTGTTTTCTTGTAAAAACCACCTGGGAATCTTGTTAAAGTATAGACTCTGATTCAGTATATCTGGAGTAGAAGTGAAAATTCTCAGCAAGGGGACGAACCAGAATGAACCAGTTTGAAGCTCTGGTTTTCATTCACTTGTATTTTCTTTTGGTCAACTTTCTATTTGAATTTAGCATTCATTACATTCAAGAACTACTGTGGCTTCCAAATACAAAGTGTACTCTGTTACCTGAACATTAAATAAACCACTTCAAAAATGTTTCCAATTGGTAGAAAGCAGTGTTGTTCATTCTTATTATTTCTCCAATGTCTTTAAACTTTTCTCTGGATTCTGTCTGGACAGAAAAACACAAGAGATAATAGTGTTCATCTTAATCATGAAAAAGAGGGTCTACCATTAACTGACTGACTAACTCTGTATCTGTAACTAACGTGGACAACCATTTATTTGGAGAAAATACTTTTGCCAACATACAATACAGTAGTTTTGCAAATATTGTTAGTCCAGTTTGATATTGTAACAACCTAATATATATTTATCCATCTTCCTCTCTATTCAATGGTTTCCCAATATTTTTTGGCTCCTGTTCCAACTTGAGATCTGGCCTTGGCTTTCTTTTCCATCCTCATCTTAGGTGTTTTCCCTCTGGACTCTGCACTCCCAAACTGGAACATTTGGAGTTCTCTTCATATATCCTCGTCCCTTGCATTTGCTGTTCCTTTCCTTATCTCCCATAAGTGTGACACAGAAGACTAAGCAATTAATTTCATCTGTGGAGCAGAGCAGTCTGAAAGGTCACAGCCTTGAAAACCCTATGGAATAGTTCTACTCTTCACACGTGGGGTCACCGTGAATCAGAATCAGTCATTCTTAACTGCTACTGGTGTTGCTAGTGACAGCAACTAGCAACACCAGTAGCAGTTAAGAATGACTTTTTCCAAGAAGTTATGCTTATGTTTTGAAGTTATATTTTCAAAGTACTCTAACTTTTCTATATTCCTATATATATATATATATATATATTTTTTTTTTGTTTGATGTCACATGCTAAACCTTTTTTTTTTCCCTCCAAAATCCCTCTAGGGACAAAACCCATTTCTCCCCTACATATACTGATTGGGGTATGGGATGAGAAGTAAGATGTATGAGAATGAAAGTCATAGAAAGGGAAAGGAGTACTCTACAGTATTTACTTTTGTTCTTCAATATCAAGCATAATAATGAAGTGGTAATCTGCCAATATTAAGTGTCTGCATAGACGTTTCCTATCACAACCAACCAACTGCGTCTTCTTAAGGACAAGATTACTCTACAACATTCATTTATTGCTAGTTTAGGACAACAGCGCCAGGAAACCATTTTAAGTTGGCATTAACATTTACTAGCATTGTGGTATCTTTAAGCTATATATAACTAAAGAAGGAGCCAGCAAATAATTCAAGGAAATAAAATAAATCCCTACCATAAAGTATGATGATATTATCAACCACTAATTATACTGTGAGTTAAACCAGTTCTTTTATGAATAAGATCACCCACAGTATTCAGAGTGCATGTGATTCTAACTAGTAAATCAGATCAAGCTTTTAAAGTAGATACTATCCTCTTGGTAAGATATGTGGGTTTCAAGGAGTGAATACAAATGACAAACTCAGTATAAAGTAATACAGGACACTTAATTGATATAATCTTAAATGGAAGGTATATAAATAAAAGGTTTCATGTAATCTGCAAGGATGGTTTGCTTTAAATGAAGAAGATGAACAAAGTGTTTCATTACAACTAATCAGACATCAAGTATTTCTGTAGTTCAAATATTCAAAAGAGCACCTGCAAGAGCAACTTAGGAGCACAGCAGCATTAACTGACTAGTCTGTTGGGACATTAAAGACCATGCTCTCAAATGTATCCCTTTGGCTCAGCATCTCAGGAATCCAAGAAACTGCATTTGGAAGAAATTATCTCATCAAACTACAACAAACATCATAATAGTGCTGCCATATACGCAGGGTTCAAAATCAAAATTTTGCTAAACCAAGAGGGCAATGTGGCCTAAATAACAGTCAAATCATCTGAGTTCTAGACCAAGACTTCCATTAACTAGTTCTATGGCCTTAGACCACCTTTTAATCCTTTCTAGAACTCACATCTTCAATAAAAGAAAGCAACTGTAACAGTGATTTCCAACTGTGAACAGTTCATATTAGCAGTACTTTCATAGTGTGATCTCATTTCATCCTGCAACTTCCCTGGGAAATTGTTATCATAGATGAAAATACTGAACCTCCAAGTGACTTGGGGACCTGCCTAAGGTAGGTCCATCCAGAGCTCATCATAACTGGTAGACTCAGGATATTAAAACTAGGTTGTCTTTTAAATCCTATTCTCTTTTCACTTCTTTTGTCTAAAAAACAAAATGACTGCATTAATGATTTATTTCTAGTTCAAATACTCCTTGGTTTACTAGATGTGACATTAATGAAGTATCTTTCAATTCGATTCAATTACCAAATATTTATTAAGTTTTTACTTAGTTCATCACTGTATATATACACTGGGGCATATATAAGATACAGTCTTATGTCCAGCCCCTCCCCCCTCAAGGAACTTCAAATCTGGTTATTTTCTTGTAAGCTCATTCAAGAGATTTCAAGTTAATTAGGACTATGTTTATAAGAAAGAAAACAATTGTCTATTACTCAAAAAACAGTCTTTCACTTATAAGTCAATATTGGCTAAACAAAGGAAATAGCAATCCAAAACAGTTTTGAATACTGGCAGCTTGGAAGTCTGGCCTCACCTCTCAAGAAGAAGGCTAATTCTACACCAATCTAGGCGAGTTACTACCGATCACCTACACAGTGACTTTAGTAAAAACTTAAGCCCTTTGTACTTGAATTTCTCCAATGTGTATCAGATATTTGTGCCTGTGATATCTGTCACCCTATTGATTGCAAGGTTAAAAGGATACAACAGACTAAGTGCATATTTTGTTCCTCTCTCTCAGTTATTCTGTTTGCTCTTCCTTAAGCTGTGTCCTTTGTGGAAGAAGACAACTGAACCAGAAAAAAGGAGAACACTCTCTGGTTAAGAGCCTGGAAGTAGCTATATTCTTTTGCTACACATTCAAGTTAGCTCTCAACATACTTTTATAGGATAATGTAGACAGGCAAAAATATTAATAGGTGGTTCTAGAATTCTGGGAAATAAAGTTGTGTTTTTTGTAGGAATAGTCTCTCAAATGTTTGAAGAGAAGGTTGAATGCCCCCAGTTGCACTCCTTGGCACAGGTGTCAGCTGCCATCTAGACTTCAGAGGAAAGGGCAAACTACTTAGTAAAGCAGATGAAAGAATTTGGAGCAGAGGTTGAGGGTTAATCCTAAAGAAAGGATGTGACGGAACACAAAACACAGGGGAGGAGAAAAAAAGCCAGTAAAGGGGTAAAAGTATAAAAGGGAAAAGCAACTGTAGGTAGCATGACCAAGATGGGCACTGGATACAGCAATGTCTTGTATGAAATTTTAGGCTGCTTATTACAGGGTGTGCTTATATTTTCCCTACAAAATCACTAGGAATGTTGATCACTGTGTAAGTGTCAGGTTCAATTTTACCTATATCCACACCTGCTCACTAATTCTTTTCATGATTGGATTCTTTTTAAGGAATTCAATATAACGCCATACAAAAAGGGCACACTAGGATGCAGGTACTGGAAGGAAGAAGAGTACAAATGATAGATATCTGAAGGATTTTCAAATTCTTTCAGGCTGTGAAATTATTGGTAGTCTTAGCTAATTACTCCCAGATCACTGAAAGGCAAGAGAAGATTCATCTGACACCTGAGTTACAACAGTATGACAAAGATAGGGCAAAAACAGTAATTCCACATTGTATGCTAAGCTGTTTACTATGTACATTCAGCACATCATCTAACATTTGTGTTTCTCCAGATTTCTTACCTATAAGAATCTGAAAATTCATTCCAGATCTAATAATGAAGTTTTAATTTTAAGATGGGCACTTCACTTATCAGATTGCCTTGCATCTTTATCCAAATCTCATTTGACAGACCCACCAGCCACTCCTCGGAAGGAAGATGGGGCAATCTACTTCTGTAGTCATACTGCCTCGGACCCCAAGGAGGGGTCGCTATGAGTTGGGTCCGACTTGATGGCACATAACAACAACAAAAAATACAGAAAAACAAGGGAAACACAATTCTGTATTAGTGCTAGAAAAATTTCTTGGAACTGGGTTGCAGATAAAAACGGATTGAAGAAACTACAGATTATGCCTCTCTGCTCACAATTTAATGTAAGAAAGGTAGAAGCTTGGTTGAAAGGGGTTGAACTTCCTAAAAGAATTCTGGTAAATCTTTAAACTTGAAATAATAACTCAAAGCAATAGGAGCTGGGATCAAGAGTGGGTAGGTGGTAGGGTTACTTGTTGTTGTTAAGTGCCGTCGAGTCATTTCCGACTCATAGCGACCCCATGCACAGCAGAACGAAACACTGCCCTATCCCGCGCCAGCCCCACAATCCCTGCTATACTCGAGCCCATCATCACAGCCACCGTATCAATCCATCTCCTTGAAGGCCTCCCCCTCTTT
>NW_006921622.1:10107677-10109116 GCF_000298275.1 Orycteropus afer afer
TTGAACCGCCAGCCTTCTGGTTAGCAGTCAAGTGCCTTAGCCACTATGCTACCAGAGCTCCCAGTAGGGTTACTAGTGGAGGTAAACTCTGAAGGTCTTGGAGTGCTCCAGTAGTGCCCTGCACACAGAATGACAGGCTACCGGATTTGTCTCTGGTCTTCTTTCAGATGTGCACTAAGATAATTGGAAGAAAGATATAGATGTAGTCAAGTTAGAAAACAAAGTGATGCATTGCCCTGAGAATTAGAGGGTAACCACAAAAAAATTAAGAAGAAAACAATCCCTAATATTAACTCTACCCATTAGATAACTTACAGAATTTTCACTAACCTACTTGGTAATTCTTTGCCCATTCTCTATTGGCAACTGTGGCTCTGACGTGACATAGGGACAGCTGAACTCACATAAGCAGAGGATAGATAAGAAGTAGGAGTCCTGGTGGTTCAATGGTAAAACACCTGGTTTCTAACCAAAAGGCTGACTGTTCAAACCCACTAGTAGCTCTGTGGGAGAAATGATCTGGCAATCTTTCCTGTAAAGATTACAATCTAGGAAACCTTATGGGGCAGTTCTACCCTGTTACATAGGGTCACTATTAGTCAGAATCAACTTGATGGCACACAACAGCAGTAACAAAGCTGCAGAGCAGTTGGTAAGGAGCAAATCTTAACCTGCTGGTGAAAATAATGCTCTCTGGTTTCTGTACTCAGAGGCTAAAAAGGAAACTTCTTAGCAAAGTTATAATTCTCTCTGTCTTCCTTGTAAAGTCAGCCATTTAGAAATCAAACCAGAGAAAATAATCAGGTGAGAGAAGAAAAAATATATATACTTTTTTTTAAACCTTTGTCTGTGACAAAAAATCAAATGCAAACCCAAACAATCTTTGAGAAAATCTATTCAAAACCCCTGACACTGTCCTCTCTGTACACAGAAACTATTTTTTAGACATATGAAAAGATCAGTGCAAAAGAAAAGCACCAAAGAAAAAAAGAAAAAACAGAAAATGAGATAGTCTTATCCTATAGTATAGGAAAAAACTTATAAAATTTTTCAATTTTCCTCAAAAGGTTGTGGTTGGGGGCAAAAGAATATGCACATAGGTGCTAAAGTATAACCCCACAAATTATTGACAATAATTTAACCAAGTAATCAAAATTAAGGGGCTCTAGTGGCAGTGTAGGAGCTCTGGTAGCTTAGTCCCTAAGGCACCTGACTGCTAACCAGAAGGCTGGAAGTTCAAACCCACCAGCCATCCTTGGAAGGAAGATGGGGCAATCTACTTCCATAGTGATACTGCCTCGGAAACCCAAGGAGGGGTCGCTATGAGTCGGGTCCGACTTGATGGCACATAACAACAACAATAACAACAGGATTAGAAACATGGATCCAGAGACATCAATTGACCTATGAGGATAACTACAAACCAAAAAGAGGGAAAA
>NW_006921622.1:10109216-10109906 GCF_000298275.1 Orycteropus afer afer
GAAGGAAGATGGGGCAATCTACTTCCATAGTGATACTGCCTCGGAAACCCAAGGAGGGGTCGCTATGAGTCGGGTCCGACTTGATGGCACATAACAACAACAACAACAACAGTGGCACTGTGGTTAAGGCTTTGGGCTGCTGCTAACCAAAAGGTTGGTGGTTGCTGTGGGTAAGAATCGACTTGAAGGCAATGGGTAATCAAAGTTAGTATCAGCAACAGAGGGACAATGGGACTTTATGCCCTGCTGAATGTGAAACAATCTCTCTCACTGGCTAGTCAGGACATATAATTCAATTAGTCTTCAGATTCCAAGAAAGTAGAGACAAGTGAAGGAATCTGCCAATGGTTAGACCTTAAGCATCAGAGAAAATCTGTAATTGCCTAAATTTTCAACCTTGGTAATATTACAGAGAAAACAATAAAAGGGAATCATAGGGATGGATTATGATGATAAATTCTGGTCCACTATTAGCTGGGAAATATCACAAACAATCATGGGAATTAATTAACTATCACACTTCACATTACATCACATATGCAACAACACTACCTATAAAGTATTCTTGCAAAATATATTCTGTAAACTATGAGAGAGATCTAGAAGCATGATTTGGATCTATCACATAGTTTACAGGAAATACAACAGGTAGAGAAATATAACAGGTTATGAAATATTCTTTAATAAATC
>NW_006921622.1:10110101-10132875 GCF_000298275.1 Orycteropus afer afer
GCAATCTATTTCTGTAGTGATACTGCCTTGGAAACCCAAGGAGGGGTCGCTATGAGTCAGGTCCGACTCGACGGCACGTAACAACAACAATGTTCATTAGTAATTACCAGGGGTAGGAGAGCGGGGAGAAGGAGAAGTAGTCCCTATGTAGTAGTCACTTTTTGTTAATAGTAATGGAAGAAGTGGCACCAAATTTGGGTGAGGTTTGCACAGCTTGACTAATGTAATTGATGTCAATAAACTATATATAGGGAAAAGGAATGGATGAGCAAATGCTAGATTGTACATGGATTTACAACAACTACAGTTAAAAAGAGGGGGAGGGCTACAGATGCTGATACTAATTAGATACAACTAATCACTTCAAGGGATGACTTCTTTTAGTTTAGGGGCTTAGAGCCATGGTCTGGTGGGGCAATCCAGTCAACTGGCATAATATAGTTCTTAAAGTTTATGTTCTACCTCCCAGTATGGTGAATAGTGTCTGGGGTCTTAAAAGTTTATAAGTGGCCATCTAAGATACAACTATTGGTCTTTATTTGAAATGAACAAAAAAAGGAAACCCAAGAATCAGAGAAGGAACTGGACTACAGAACTAATTGTTTCCATGAGCCACTACCTATTTCACTCTGAGACCAGAAAAACTAGATGGTGCCTGGCTACCAGTACTGAAAATTCAGATCAGGCACACAATGGATAAATCCTGGTAAAATGGAAATAAATGTAGAAGAGTACCTCAAATTCTTAAAGAATACAAATTTATTGGGCTCACTGAGGCTGGAGGAGTCTCTGAGACTAAGACCCTGAGTTGTTCTTCAAATTTGAATTGAAACTATCCACTAATGTCACCTTGAAACTAAGTAACAATTTAGCTCAAAGAATAAAGACAGTCACTCTTCACTATTACATATACATACACACATACATACATATATATACATATACATACATACTGTTGTTGTTATGTGCCGTTGAGTTGGACACGACTCATAGCAACCCCTCCTTGGGTTTCTGAGACAGTATCACTACATAAGTAGATTGCCCAACCTTCCTTCCGAGGAGCGGCTGGTGGGTTTGAACCACCAGCCTTCTGGTTAGCAGTTAAATGCCTTAAGCACTATGCTACCAGAGCTCATATGTGTATGTATATATATATGTTGTTGTTGTGTGCCATCGAGTTGGTCCTGACTCATAACGACCCCTCCTTGGGTTTCCGAGGCAGTGTCACTACAGAAGTAGATTGCCCAACCTTCCTTCCGAGGAGTGGCTGGTGGGTTTGAACCACCAGCCTTCTGGTTAGCAGTTAAGTGCCTTAGCCACTATGTTACCAGAGCTTCTGTGTATGTATATATATATATATATATATATATATAAAATAATTATCTATATAAGACCAGAGGATCAACAGCTATTTTAAAGCACATATTAGAAGGCTGAGGAGCAGAGAGTTAAGTAAATGGAAATGAAACAGCTAGAACAGAAATAACAAGAATGATGATACAGTGGGAAGGTGAATAGGACTACACCAAGAAATATATACAGGTTTGACAAAGGATGTCTCTACCTACATACTTATAGAATATAGTACAGCATACAGGAGGAAAAGTTATGAAAACTTTTAGCCATAATCAAATACCCTGAGGGAAGGAGTCACTGGGCATGGGGCTCAGGAGCATAGTCTCAAGGGGCACTAAGGTCACTTGGCATGACATAATCCACAAAGACAATGTTCTACATCCTACTTTGTAGTGACTGGGGCTTTAAAAGCTTTTAAGTGGCCATGTAAGGTACAACTATTGGTCTCTCCCTGTCTGAAGTAAAGAAGAGTAAAGAAACTCTAAGATGCAAGGAAACAATCCAAAGGACTAACGGACTATGTGAACCCTAGCCACCATGACCCTGAGACCAGAAGAACTAAATGGTGTCTGATTATCACTGGTGATTGCTGTGAAAGGGATTACAATAGGAGGTCCCAGATAAGAGTGAGAGAAAAATGTGGAACAAAATGCAAAATCATAAAAAAAAAAAAAAAAGATCAAGCTTATTGGTCTAATCAACACTGGTGGAACCCCCAAGACCCTTTAGACACCCTTCAAAGCAGGAACTGAACTTAATCCCCGTGGCTCAACTTTAAGCCAAGTGACAGACAGGACTATAAGATGAACAATAGTACCAGGAACATATGCATTCATTAGAATAATCAACCATGTGAAATCAAGAGCAGCATTTGCCCAGGGATAAAGCTCAGAAGGCAGGAAGGATAGGAACGAATAACCAAGGGAATTGGTAAACACAGGAAGGAAGTGAGAAGAGTGCTGTTACACTGTGGGGATTGCAATCAGTGTCACGAATCAAAGTGTGTATGAATTGATGAATGGGAAACCAATTTGCTCCGTAAACTTTCACCCAAATCACATTAAAAAAAAAAAAAAGAAGAAGAATGTTGATAAAATGTCAATAATATAACCAATATTCTGATCATTATGTCTATAAACTGTGGAATGGAATGGATTTCACTATGTATAATGCCACCAAAAAAATTAAATATTAAAAACAAATAGAGCCTAGATTCTTCAAAAAGTTAGTATCATGGAAAAGGGAGGCTTTTTTTTTTTAATAATTAAAACAGTAATGAAGCCTAATAACCAAATACAACAATTCTTGAACTTTGACTGGATCCTGGTTTGAAAAACAAAATGGCTATAAAGACATTTTGGGAACAACTGGGAAAATGGAATACTGACTGAACATTAGATGATTTTATGAAATTTTTTATTTCCTTAGATATGACACTGGCATTGTGATTATGTAATAAGAATGTCTTTATTCTCCAGAGATAGATGCTAAGGTATCTAGAGCTATAATGTAGAGATGTCTTCAGTATACCTTCAGATCATTCACCAAAAATACGATGATAGGAAAGTAGGTAAAATTAATGTTTAATTTAGGTTGAAGGCATACAGGTAAATTTATAACTGTATTTCTTTCAAGTTTTCCATTTTTATATATTTGAAAAATCTTTAGATAAAAAGTTGCAGACAGTTCAAATTCTAATTTGTATTCTCAATGAGAAAAAAAAAAAAAGCATAGTCCTTTTCATCAGAAAGGAACAAGCCACTATCAGGAAAAAAACTTAAATGGAAAATATGATTATATTGTATATATGTATCAATAAGCTGTTATATTTATGGCCAGTTTTTTTTTTTTTTTTTTGAGTAAGATATCAAGACAATTCAATGCGGGAACATCTGTCTACAAATGTTGCTAGGAAAAGTGGGATATACATAAACAACAGAACTTGACCTGTACCTCACATCAAACACAAAAATCAACTCAAAATGGATCACAGGCCAGTTTTTTTTTTTTTTTTTGAGTAAGATATCAAGACAATTCAATGCGGGAACATCTGTCTACAAATGTTGCTAGGAAAAGTGGGATATACATAAACAACAGAACTTGACCTGTACCTCACATCAAACACAAAAATCAACTCAAAATGGATCACAGACCTTAGTTCTAATCTATACTCACTGCCTTTGAGTCAATTTAGACTCGTATCGACTCCCATTGGGTTTCCAAGGCTGTAAATCTTTATGGAGACAGACTGCCTTACCTTTCTCCTGTGGAGCAGCTGCTCAGTTTGAACTACCGACTCTCTGGTTAGTAGCAAAATGCCTTACCCACTATGCCACCAGAGCTCTTTAGCTTTATATTATAAAACTTTTAAAAGAAAACATAGGAGAAAATCCTTGTGACTTTGGGATACACAAATAGTTCTTAGCAATGACACTGAAAGGCATAATCCATCAGCAAGAAAAACTGATAAAATGGACTTCATGAAAAGTAGAATTTTAATGCTTCCTAGTGGGTCAGGTATTTGGCTGCTAAGCAGATGGTTGGTGGTTCAAACCAGCTGCTACATGGCAGGAAGATGAGGCAGTCTATCTCCATAAAGATTTACAGTCTTGGAAACCCAATGGGAGTCACTATGAGTCTGAACTGACTCAATGGCAGGGGTATAATTTTGAGCTAAGGTTTGTGATCCATTTTGAGTTGATTTTTTTGTGTTTGATGTGAAGTAAAGGTCAAGTTATTATTATTTTTTTTTTTTAAATTGTGATTTGGGTCAAAGTTTACAAAGCAAATTCACTTTCCACACAGAGTTCACATACACTTTGTCTCATGACCTTGACTATAATTTACCACAAATGCAACAGCTCCCCTCCTACTTCTTCCCCATAGTTACCTCTTCCCTGTGTCCTTCCCTCCATGCATTCCTGCCCCCTGAGCTATGTTCCTGTGCATATACAGCCCTTCCATTCTTCCATGATTTTTTTTCCAAGGAGTGTATCTACCTCGTGTAAATGTTCACCTCATATGCCTGACTTTTGTTTGGTTGGAAGCCACAGGTGTGGGTTCAATTCCAGACCTGAAGAGCAGCTAGGGGCCATAGTCTCCATGGTTCCACCAGGCTCTATCAGACCAGCAAACTCGGTTAATTTTTTTTTTTTTTCCCAAATGATTTAGAGTTTTGTTCCACACTGTTCTCCCTCTCTATACAAGATCTCCTACATAGATTCCCCCTCTGAGTGGTTGACAGCAGTAGCCAGGCACCATCTAGTTCTTCTGGTCTCATAATCATTTATAGATTACATGGTGTGCCAGTCACTTGGACTGTTTCCATGAATCTCTGGTCTTCTTCATTCTTCTCTGCTCTGGATGAGAGACTCATCGTTGCATCTAGATGGCAACTTGCAAGCTTTTAAGATCCCAGTCACTACTCGCTCAAGCAGGAGGTGGAACGATGTTTTGTGCAGTGTTATGCCAATTGATCTTGATGTTCCCTGTGACTACAGTCCCAAGCCCACAGGTTCAACGACTCATCCCCTCTGGGTAGCTTGCTGTGCCCAAGAAGTGACTACAACCTTGTCCCTTGTCAGCTCTACTATACACCTGGGAATTCTTACAGAATATATCAATATACTTGTAGAAACATTGTCTGCCAACCCTATACATGGTCTTCGGCACACTACCTACTGCACAGACATACCTAATAGTTGAGCCTGTCTACCCATCTATCCACTCGTTTATCCATGTTTGCCTTCACTGGCAACACAGTACTTATGTGCAAAAGGGTTCATTTTTGTTGTCTGTACTTCCCAAGTACCTCTCTATGTCTTCCTCTTCCTCAATGCCACCATGTTGTTCACTCACACATTGTACATTGCCCTTCTCTTCACCCAAATCAATACTTGTTTTTATCTCTACCTATCTAACAGTGTTCCCTCCCCTCCCCTCCCACCCCTGATAACCAACAAAGAAAATTTCCTTCCATGTATAAACCTTTCCTTGACTTCTTACAATAACAGACTAATACAATATTTGTCTTTCTGTGATTGACTTATTTCATGCAGCATAATGTCCTCCAAGTTCATCCATGTTATGCGGTGTTTTGCAGATTCTACATTATCTTTAGGGTTGCATAGTACTCCATTGTGTGTATGTACTGTAGTTTGGTTATCCATTATTCAGTTGATGGACACCTAGGTTGTTTCCATATTTTGGCTACTGTAAAGTGCTGCGATGAATATGGGTCTGCATATGTCTGTTCTTGTCCTGGCTCTTACTTCTTTAGGATATATACTTAGTAATGGAATGGCTGGGTAAAATGGTAATTCTAATTCCACTAGTTCTGTTTTTTGTTTATAAAAAATCAACTCAAAATGGACTGTTGGCGTAGTGCCTAAGGCATCTGACTGCTAACCAAAAGGTTGGTGGTTCAAACCCACCAGTCACTCTGCAGAAGGAAGACTGGACAATCTACTTCTATAAAGATTTACTGCCTCCAAAACCCAAAGGAAGTTGCTATGAGTTGGAAGGGACTTGATGGCAGTGAGTTTTTCTTTTCTTTTTTTTCTTAAGACATCATTAAGAAAATGAGTAGATAAGCCACAGCCTGGGAGATTATATTTGCAAATCACGTATCTGATAAATGACTTGAATCCTTAATATATTTACAAAAACTCTTACAACGTAATAATTAGAAGAAAAACAACCAAATTAAAATATGGACAAATGATATTAACAGATATTTCACCAAATAAGGCATTACCCCATTGCTATTAAGTTGCTTCTGACTCATAGTGACCCTATAGGACAGGGCAGAACTGCCCTATAGGGTTTCTAAGGCTGTAAATCTTTACAGAAGCAGACTGCCCCAATCTCTCCCGCAGAGCAGCTGGTGGGTATAGCAATGGCTAACCAGCACATAAATAAATATTCAATATATATTCAGTACCATTAGTTATTGGTGCAAATTTGCTACTACTAAGAGAGAAGGAGGGAGCTCTGGTAGCATAGTGGCTAAGACACTTGCCTGCTAACCAGACGTCTGGCGGTTCAAACCCACCAGCCACTCCTCGGAAGGAAGGTTGGGCAATCCTACTTCCGTAGTGATAACTGCCTTGGAAACCCAAGGAGGGGTCGCTATGAGTCGGGGCCGACTCGACGGCACATAACAACAACAACAACAAGAGAGAAGGAGCCCTGGTGGCACAGTGGTTAAGCACTCGGCTGCAAACTGAAGTCAAAAGTTTGAACCCATCAGCAGCTCTATGGAATAAAGATGTGGCAATCTGCTTCTGCAAAAATTACAGCCTTGCAAACCCTAAGGGACAGTTGTACTCTGCCCTTTAGGATCACTATTAGTTGGAATCAATTTTAAGGCTTTTTTTTTTTTTAATTTTTTTTTAGATGAGCTACAACAGTACTTCAATTAAAATGGTTATAATTAAAAAGATAATCAAGAATTGGTGAGGTTATGGAGAAATGGGAACCCTCATGTATTGTTAGTAAGAATGTAAATAGTACAGTATTTTGATAAACAATTTGGCAACATTTTTTAAAATGCATTTTATTGAAATATAAACTATGTACAGTGAAATGCACAAAACTAAAGTGACATGGGTCAACGCAATTTTGTTTTTTTTTTTTTGCAGTGTTTCTTCCCCTCCCCTTCCACCCCTGGCAAACAACAAAGAAAGTTTCCCTCCATATATAAACCTTTCCTTGACTCTCCACAACAATGAATTAATATTTTATTTGCCCTTCTGTGATTGACTTATTTCACTCAGCATAATGTCCTCCAAGATTATCCACATAATGCAGTGTTTTGCAGACTTTACATTATTCTCTAGTGCTGCATAGCATTCTACTGTGTGTATGTACCATAGTTTGTCATTCCTTCTTCCTCTGATGGGCATGTAGGTTGTTTCCATCTTTTTGCAATTGTGAAAAATCCTGTGATGAACATAAGTATTTATGTTTTTGTTCCTGTCCTGGCTCTCACCTCTCTAGGATATATCCTACTAATGGGATTGCTGGGTCAAATGGTATCTCCAATTCCAGCTTTCTGAGGAATTGCCATATTGCTTTCCAGTGTTTCTATCACTTCACAGTCCCAACAGCAGTGTATTAAGTGTTCCAATCTCTCCACATCCCCACCAGCATTAGTTATTTTCTGTCTCGTTGAACCTTGCCATCAGTGCTGGGGTGAGATGATATCTCATTGTTGTTTTGATTTGCATCTCTCGGATGGCCAATGATTGTGAGTGTCTCTTCATATATTAGCTAGCCACCTGAATATCCTCCTTGGTAAAGTGTCTATTCATGTCTTCTACCCATTTTTCAACTGGATTGCTAATCTCTTTGCTGCTGAGGTGCTGAAGTTTTCTATAAATCTTAGAGATAAATCCCATGTCAGATATGTAATTATCGGCAAATATATATTTGTTGCTGTCATTTTTGTTATGTGCTTTTTCGTGGTGTCAATTTCCTTGTTCCATATAATTTTCTATGCTGAGCTCGTTTTGTTTATGAATTGTGTTATCACTTCCTTCATTGCTGTTGTTTTAGTATTTGTTAAATATTTGCGCTGGTCCTCTTTTCTTTTCTATTTTGATGTGAAGGTTTATCAATTTTCTTTGAGGTTACCCTGTGATTTCTTCCCAAGTTTACAACAGTCCGTTCTATCTTGTAGTTGTCTTGACTTCCCTACCATCTAGAAGTTCTGTAATGACACGGTTTTTTCCCCTCTTTTTGGTTTGTAGTTGTCCTCATTTGTCAATTGATGTCTCTGGTTCCCTGTTTACAATTTTGTAGGCTTATTTACTTTGGATACTTCCAGAGCTGAGTTGATTACTGGGTTATATCATCATGTGCGTTAACGGTCAGTTGTTGTTGGCTGTTGTTGCTTCTCTGTCCAAAGGGCTCCCTTTAGTATCTCTTTTAAGGTTTGTCTGGTTTTAACAAATTCTCTTATTTTCTGCTTATCTGGAAATCTCCTAATTTCACCATCATATTTAGGGGACAATCTTGCTGGGTACATAATTCTTGGTTGGAAATTTTTCTCTTTCAGAGTTTTATATATACCATCTCACTGTCTTCTCACCTGCATGGTTTCTGCTGAGAAATCTGAGCTTAGTCTTATTGCCCCTTGTAGATAAATTCATTTTTCCCATGCTGCTGTCATGATTCTTTCTTCATCTTTGGTTTTGGTGAGTTTGATGATATGTCTTGGTGATTTTCTTTTGGGATCTATACCGTTTGGGGTTCGTTGGACTTCTTGAATGGGTATATTCTCATCTTTCATCATATCAGGAAAATTCTCTTCCAATCTTCGACAATTTTCTTTGTGGCTTTATTTGTCTCTTCCTGTTCTGGAATTCTGGAATTCCAATTACACATAGGTTATTCCTTTTGATAGTATCCCACATGAACCTTCTTTATTTTGTCTCGATCTTTTTTCTGATTGATCCCTTTCCAAAGAAGTGTTCAGGTATTTGCCTTCAATCTCTCCAATTCTGTCTTCCATTGATTCAATTCTACTCCTTTGCCTATTCAATGTCTTATCTATTTCTGAAAATTTAGCATTAATCTTCTGGATTTCTATGTGTAGATTTTGTATCATTTCTAATTTTTCATTGATTCTGTCATTTTGTTCTTATATTATCTTTTGAAATTGTTCTAGTGTTTTCTCTGTGTTTTCCTTGATGTGTCTCTCAATTTGTTGAAGATACCTAAATATAATTCTCTTGAATTCCTTATCAGGGAGTTCCAATGCTGCATCTTCTCAGGGATGTGTTTTGGGTCTGTATCCTGGTCCCTTGTTTCTCCTGCTTTATCTTGCTTCTTTGTGTGGACTGTGATGCTCTGTTGTCTCCAAGGCATTGTGACATTTTTGGTTTATATTTAATATGGGAGCTCTGGTAGCATAGTGGCTAAGACACTTGCCTGCTAACCAGACGGCTGGCGGTTCAAACCCACCAGCCACTCCTCGGAAGGAAGGTTGGGCAATCCTACTTCCGTAGTGATACTGCCTCGGAAACCCAAGGAGGGGTCGCTATGAGTCGGGGCCGACTCGACGGCACATAACAACAACAACAACAATTTAATATGGTATGTTGGAGTGACTTGTCCATGATTTTCGTTCTGTTTTGTATGTTATCTACACAGGTACGGTACTGTGCTGTGCTCCTCTACTCACTAATTGACAGCACTTATACACTCACCACCTGTCTCCTTTCCTGTTGTCAGCCTCTTGTATGTCCCTGCTGACCTTGGTAAACAGAGCCTATTCCTAGGTTCTGTTTTTGTTCAGGTTTTCCAGTAGTTGGTACCTAATCCACTTCTGTATAGTTCCTTTCAAAGCTCAGCTCAGGGCTCGAGGATTATCTTCTCTATCTCTATCAATTGGTTTCTCTTTTCTTTGTTGAAGAGGGTCTGTGTCGCTTGTCTGCCTATTCCTCCATCTTACTGGTAGTCAATTTGGCAACTTTCTTAAAAAGTTAATCATACACTTAAACATACAAGCTAGCAATTCCACTGTTTTTTCAGGAGTCTACCCAAAAGAAATGAAAGCATGTGTTCATACAAGGACTTGTATGTGAATGTTCATGGCAGCATTATTCATAATAGCCAGAAAGTGGTAATAATCCAAATGATAACAACTGGATAATTGATAAACAAAACACAGCACTTCATTACAATTTAAAAAAAAAAAGCCTTAGAATCAATTCCAACTGCTAGTGACCCTAAAGGGCAGAGTACAACTGTCCCTTAGGGTTTTCCAAGGCTGTAATTCAACAATGTATAGAAATGAACTATTGATACATGGTGCAATATGGATGAACTTCAAACATCTCTTGCTAAGTGAAAGAGGCCAAATGTAAAATACCTATGTTTTGTATATGTTGTGCACCTAATACTACTATTTGCAAAACTTTTTCTTTACCTCAAACAGAAATTCTGTACCTGTTTAGTTAAAAAAAAACCTTAACTCTTCCTTCTTCTTCACCCCTGGTAACCTCTAATCTACTATCTGTCTTTATAAGTTTGCCAATTCTAGATATTTTATAGAAGTGCTATCGCACAATATTTGTCTTTTGTGTCTGACATTTCACTTAGCATGTTTTCAAGGTCATCCATGCAATGCCATGTATTAGAACTTTACTCCTTTTTATGGATGATTAATATTCCATTGTATGACTATACCACATTGTGTTTGTCCTTTCATCTGTTGATGACTACTTGGGCTGTTTCTACCTTTTGCCTACTATGAATAATGCCACTATTAACACTTGTGTAGAAGTATCCGTTTGAGTCACCACTTTCAATTCTTATAGGTGCATACCTAGGAGTGGAATTGCTGGATCATATGCTAAGTCTATGTTTAACTTTTTGAGGAATCATCAAACTGTTGTCCACAGCAGCTGTAACATTTTACATTCCCACCAGCAATTTCTCCACATTCTCACCAATACTTGTTATTTTTCCTTTTTTTACTTGTGATTACAGCCATCCTTGTGGATGTATAGCATATCATTGTGTTTTTCTTTTTTTAATATTTTATTGTGTTTGTGGAGAAAATTTATATAGCAAATTAAGTTCTCATTTACAATTTTTATACATCTTATTTAGTGACATTGTTACACTTTTCACAATGTATCAGCATTCTCATTATTTCCATTCTGGTTTTCTATTTCCATTAATCTAGCTTCCTTACCCACCTTCTTACCCTTACCTTCTCATCTTTGGTTCCGATAAATACTGACTTTTAGGTCTCATTTAGGAGTCCTGATGGTGTAGTAGGTAAAGCACTTGGCTGTTGACCGAAAGGTCACAAGTTTAAACAGAAATGCTATGAGGCAGTTCTACTCTGTACTACTGGATCAAAGTCAGTATTATTTAATAGAGCATAGAACTCACTAGTGATATTATTTATGAGCCACTCTGTCTTTTGGCTAATAGGTGACCACTGGGAGTGTTTGAATTCTAATTTTAAAGGGTATCCCCGGGTGTTTGTCTCAGGGGTTCCTCTAGTCTCTGCAAGTCCAGTTAAGTTTGGCCTTTTTAGGAATCTGAGTTATGTTCTACATCTTTCTCCCATTTTATCTGGGATCATCTATTGTCTTCCTGGTTGGAACCATCAGAAGTGGTAGCCAGACACCATCTAGTTTTTTTGTCTGTGGTTTAAATTTGCATTTCCCTGATGACTAATGATGTGGAACATCTTTTCATGTGCTCTTTGGCCATTTCTATATCTTCCTTGGAGAAACATCCATTCAGTTTCTCTGTCCATTTTTTAATTAGGCTATTGGTCTTTTTTGTTGTTGAGTTGCATGAGTTTGTTTTATGTTCTGGATATTAAATCCTCATCAGATATAGGATGTGCAGAAATTTTCTTCCATTCTGTAGGTTTCTTTGTGATTTATGCAATGTTTCATGAATTCTATTCTCGTATAGTAAATATATAGTATATGATTATGTCCTGTTTGTGATTTTGCTCAATATTGAGTTAGAAATTTCAGTATCGACTGGAAATATACAAACCTCTGGACTAGAAATTGTATAATATATAGCAAAATTCCAACTAGGCCAATGGCTACATTAAGCAATTAATTATATATTTTTATCTGATGGACATCAAAGGTCCTACTATCTCAAAACAACTCTCTGCTTCCTTTTTCCTTCAAATAGATAATCCAGTTGCCTGAAATTCTTACATTAATCATTCATTTCCTTGGGATAAGAACTTTGAAAGCTCTTATTAAAATACAAGCATGTATGTATATGATGTATGTCATTTGGTAACACATTAAATTATTATAATCTATTAATATCATATTGAAAATTGGTTATTAGATTAGCTAGTGACTCATTTAGTAAGGAAAAATGGGATAAAGGACCCATTCACTTCAAAATTTTAAACATCCTTAAAAGTTGTGAGGGAAAGATAGAGTAAGGGAGGAAGGGAAGGAGAGAAATGTGAGATTAGGTTTAAATAAGAGAATTACTATTAAAAAAATTTTTGTCATCTTTACATTCTTGCACAGAGCTAGTGTGACTTTAAAAGTAAGATCAATAATATAGTTGCCAAAAAGAAATACTACATTGGGGTCTTAGAAGCTTGCAAGTGGCCATCTAACATGCAACCACTGGCTTCTCCCTGTCTGGAGCAAGGAAAAGTGAAGACTCAAGGAAACAATATTAGTCCATAGGACTAATGGATCATGCAAACTACAGCCTCCACTAGCCTGAGATCAGAAGAAGTAGATGTTGCCCTGCTCTGATAGGGATCACAATAGAAGGTCCTGGACAGAGTGGGAGAAAAACAAAAAACAAAATTCACAATCGTAAAAAAGACCAGACTTACTGGTCTGATAGAGAGTGGCAGAACCTGATACTATGGCCCTTAGATATCCTTCAAGCCTCAAACTAAACCCACCCCTAGGGATTAACTTTCAGCCAAACAATGGACAGTCCTAAAGTGAACAAACAACACCTATGAGGAACATTCTCCTCAGAACAATCAACTGTAAGAGACCAAAAGGGCAGCACTTGCTCAAAAACAAAGTTCAGAGGTAGGAAGGGGTAGGAAAGAAGGACAAACAGAAACAGGGAACCCGGTGAGGAAGTGGGAAGAGTACTGTTACACTGAGGGAATCACAATTAATGTCACAAAACAAAATGTGTATATATTGTTGAATGGGAAACTAATTTCACCCAAACCACAATAAAATGTCTGTAAATAAACTGTTGCTGTTACATGCTGTTGAGTCAGCTCCGACTCATAGACACCCTATGTACAACAGAACGAAACACTGCCCAGTCCTGCACCATCCTCGGAATCTTTGCTTTGCTTGAGCCCATCGTTGCAGCCACTGTGTCAATCCACCTCTGTGAGGGACTTCACATTCTTCGCTGACCCTCTCCTTTACCAAATATGATATCCTTCTCCAGGGAATAACCAATGTAGGTGAGATGAAGTCTGGCCATTCTCAGTTCCAAGGAGCATTCCAGCTGTACTTCTTTCAGGACAGATTTGTTTGTTCTTCTGGCAGTCCATGGTATTTTCAGTATTCTTCACCAACATCGTAATTCAAAGGCATCAACTCTTTGTCAATGATAAATCATAAAACTTATTTTCAACTGAACAATCCACTTAATCGATTATTTTTGAAACATATCATAACAACAGTATAGAAATTTCTCCCCAGTTGATAGCTTCTCTATTCTCTCTTTAGTTCTAGCCATGTAAAATAAAACTAGGAATTTTATTATTTTCTCTCTTCCTCTTTTCTCATCTGCAAGGACTTTTATCTAACTACACATCTCACTGGGGCACTAAGCTAATTATAAAAGTCTGCTTAAATCTATCCACCTGTCTTTTGTTTTGCTGCCTACCTGGGCCTTTTTCAAGCAGGCAGAAAATCTCCAATCAGTCTGCTATCACAACCAGAATGCAAGAGATTAGTGGTCACAGAGAAAAGCAGAATCAGTTTACATCTTTTCAGGCAAGATAATGACATTACTTCACAAGCAAGAAATCTGAGTGTTCCCTGACCTTAATGTAGAAAACCTGAAGCTAATAATCACATTAAAGTTGGTTTTACATGCCAGACAGTTTTTGTTTCCTCTGTTGTTTTCATAATTTGAGTGTCCTTTGTGGTTACCAAAATTATTTGCTGAAAAGCATACAGTGACACTGAAAACATTTAATCTGTAATAAAGTAGGTCATACAGTTTAGGTATATCTTAGTTAAAATATATTTTCTTGGATTTTTTAAAAAAGGTAACAGTGCTTGTATCTACCCAGATTAGAATTCAGCAATCTGTGTTAATTATGACAGTTAACACACTTAAAACTCCTTTCTTAACTGCAGAATAAAATAGACTTTTCACTAAAATCTGCCAACCCAAATAAAGAATTTGTAGATCCCACCACTGGTACCCTCCTACCCTTCTCAAAAAAAGGTCAATTGTTTCCCTAAGGAAAGACAAGTAAGCCTGCAGCTAAATTCAGTAAGGAAAACAGGTCAAAGAACAGATGTGCAAAGACAGGATAAGTGGCACAGGTGACATGGCCAGTATGCAGAGGTTCTGATTATAGCAAACTGACTTTCTTTTTCAAAATCAAGTACTTAATGACAACAAATCTAATTAACACCATCAATCAATAAGTAATATAAGTGATCTTTTAAAGTGCGGTTAACTTTTACTTACTACATGAACTGTACTAGTTGAACCCCTTTCAGCTGCTTCATTGTGACTCACAAGTCATCCCTGTGTCTTTACTAAAACATAAATTATCTGTCTTCAGACACCTGTTCTCTTTTAGAGAGTAATCTGAAGGTTTTTTTTTGTGTGTGTGCGCGCAAGTATAGTTACCAAATGAAATGTGTAATTCAGCTATGAAGATGATGCTCACAAAATGAAATTATATTGAGTCTATATAAATATAGCTGACAGAAGTAAAAGAATAAAAATTACAGTAACATTTTATGGTACCACAAAAGTTTACGTTTATCAAATGTTTATTTCCAAGGTACATTTGGTATTATGAAAATAGAACTAATACTTGGCAAGAAAACTCAAAACTTTCAAAAGTTATGTTTGCCACTTTAATAATAAAATAAAACGTATCTATTACAGACATAAGGAGCCCTGGTGGCACAGTGGTTAAAGTGCAACTCTCAACCCAAATTTTAGCAGTTTGAAACCACCAGCTGGACCACAGGTAAAAGATGTGGCAGTTTGCTTCCGTAAAGATTTACAACTTTGGAAACCCTATGGGACAGTTCTACTCCGTCCTTTAGGGCTGCCAGGAGTCGGAATCAACTAGATGGCAGTGGGTTTTGTTTTTTATTACAGATATGGAATCAGTCTCCCTTGGGTAATTCTACAGGGAAAAAAAGAAATGAAACTATGCTTTTGCCTGTACAAAGACTACTCTTATAAATTAGGTATAGATTTTTATCTATGATAGACAGCTACCCATCCCATGGATTTACTGGCTTTATTATGTATATTCTGTGCAGTTCTTAAACTTTTATCTCTCTACTCTTAAAAACACTGATAAAATTTAACCAGATTTTAATGACAACAAATTAATTAAAAATATCACTCTACTCCATTTCCTATCTACTTCTGGCCCCAGGAAAATATTAATAAAAAGTTAAAGGCGGTGCTATCTTCAATGGAGACAATAAATGAGTGAACTATTTTTTTAGGTAGTTCAAACACACCAGCTGTTCTGCAGGTAAGAAAAATGAAGCAGTTTGTTTCCATAAAGATTTATAGCCTTGGAAACCTTACGGGGCAGTAATACTCTGTCCTACAGAGTTGCTTTGAGTCAAAATCAACTTGATGGCAGTAGGTTTGGTTTTTGGTGGATTTACACTGACAGTAGCTGTGCAGTCAGAAGGTCATAGTACTTAAACTAAAACATCAATAACCACAGACTATCTTTAATTTGGTTAGATATTTACTGATAACGCACTAAACCAACCTCAGTCTCATGTTTACTGATAAGTCATTATTAATTAATCTTAAAACAAGATAATACAATGCATATCCCAGTAACATTCTTAGCTGAAGAAAAAGGTCCTTATGGTTCTTTTTTAATCATCCAAGATAACTGGTCTTTTCATGAAACAGAACAAAAATAATTTTTGTTATAAGCCACAATAACTATTTTTGCACATAATCAAATTTAATCAATAAAGCTAAAATAATGAAAAAATTTATAAAAATTCAAATAACATTCTTTTTTAAATGTAGTTTTAAAAAGACCTATATGGTAGTAGCAATAATTAATATGTACTCTAAAATTCCCAAAGCAGCTCCTACACACACACATCAAAGAAAGATAATTTGACAGCAATATTTTTTGTAAGTTTCCTTCTAAATAAAAAAGTGGAAGTTAACCATGGAAAAGAACTTTTAGCCTTTATGTAACAAGCTGCTCTTTTTTGTACCTGTCTTAATCATTTCGCAGGGTTTATCATCAATCATTATCAAACTAGGTGGTATCAAAAAAGACCCAAAGGTATACTAACAGAATTGAGGGGAATATTTGAATCTTCTTTTTCAACAACTCCTTCAAACTTTTAAATCTGTAGGATTTATTTAAATTTAATAAAGCATTTTTTTATTTAGTAAAGAATATTTGCTATTCTTTATGAACTATATCTTACTAATCATATTGATGAAAATAAAAATTTTCTCCAATTTCAATTAAAGAGTTGCTGATAATTTAGTACATGTTAGGCATTGTGCTATGTGTTTTTATAAGATTCTCTGCCCTAAGTTTCCTGAATAAAATTTGGCTCATCCACAAGTGATGAGCCAAAAACTTTCAAGTAAACACTTTGTCTTTTAAATGTTAGGTATGGTCATTCATCTCTCTATTTTTTTGTTTCTCCTGGTTCAAAAACGTGTTCAAAATGGATGGTAGGTATCAATCTTGAAATAAAAATTTGAACATTCCATTTGCAGTATAGGAATACTGCTCATTTAAAATGATCTGTATTTCAGTATTAAAAAGATCCAGTTGAAATGCAACTTCTCTAACTGATCAGTCTAAGAACTATTTTTCCACAGTTAAAGGGATCACTATAAACACAAAAACATTGTTTTTCTGTGATTAGGTTACAGTAGCCTACGTCTCTAAGCACTAGAATCCCTCACACACTGATCAGTTACAGCTGTTAATTGTGGACCAGGGGACTAGCTGACATCTGCTTCTTGCTTATTTCGTTAATGGTTCACTTCCAGGTCCTAAAAAGATTGTAGCCTTTCTCCAAAGATAATGTTGGACCCATCTATGCTGCCTTCTACAAAGTCTGCTTGTTCTGGTTTGTCACTCCTCCATACAATGCAAATCTGAGTGAACTCACATCTGTCACCGATCGACCCAACTCGTGGGCAATCTTTTCCCATCGACCTGGGGTCCCTCCTGGGAACTTAACCATACTTCTTGTCAGCTGGCTGAGGTCCTCTTCTGTCCATTCAGGTGCCTGCAAAACATTAAAAAAAAAAAAAGAAAAGAAAGAAAGATAATTGGGAAGGAAAGACATTTAACAAGCCCGTGAACCAAATCATTGGCAATATGGTTTCTGCAAAAGTCAACAATATTAAAATGCAATCTAGTAGTTTATGTAAAGTATGTGTTTCGTATTTAACATGAGAGCGCAAAGCTCTAGCAGTTTTTTCAATTTTCCTATCTATAAGAAATAAGAAAGCAGAAATGTTGCAAAATCAGGCTTCTGGAGACATTTTAAAAAAGACAATTCAGTTTTGCTTTAAAGTGAGGAACTATTCTCAAAACCTATGAAATATATTGTGTCACTGCAGCTCATAAATGCCTTATACAATAATGCTAATATAAGAGGTCTTTACAGTTTAAGAAAAAAAAATACATTTTAAAGAAAGCAGAAAACTTTACAGGTATAAATGAAAATGTGGGCAAATAAATGCACTGAATTAGAATCAGAACCAAGACAAAGATATATTTTTTTTCATGCACTCTATGTAAATAATACTCAATTTTAAAAACAATGTATTTTCAAGAAGTTTAACTTAGTAGCTCATGGTGAATGTTAGCATTTTATAAAACTTGGGAATAGAAATACAAATAGAAACCGCTGTGACCAAGACTTATACCATTAAGTCCATGCAAAATATTTTATTTTTGAGACAATGAAAATCTCCTATTTAGCTCTTATAAAGCTAAATAATGAAAGACCTTACAGATTACAAAACCTCAAAAGCAAAAATCTTAATAGGAAACATATTCTCTAATTTTACTCAGCACTGGTGAAAACCAAAAGAGAGCAATGCAAATAAAAACTATAATCAAATAACAAATGACCATGCTACAATTATTTTACACAACATTTTACCACTAAACTATCACTCACCAGAGGCAGTAACCACTCTGGTATAAAATAATACTTCAGGAGTCAGTAGAGAGATGAAGGAAGCCTACCTTATTTTCCTTTAATTAGAAAGAAAGGCAAAAGAAAGAAAAGAAAAGAAAGAAAGGAACCTTTGAGACAAATACCTTTTCTAATCACCATTTCCGATAATGAACAGGCATACATCAGGCAGTTTGCATTACAGAACCATCAGCACAGAACAACAGTCAGAGGTGAGTGACCCCAGGGACTATCTCCACAGCTACAGCAAAGCTTCTTCCTGACACTAATCCTCCCTGTCATTCTCCCACTGTGCTCTAACCACACTGACATCCGCCTGCCTCACTGCAAGCTTAACGGGGCCCTTCCTGACTTTTTACTGTCTCCCCCAATCAATGGTTCAAGCGTGCTCTTTTCACCATGTCCAAATGGCAGCTTCACTCATAATCAAAGTGCACTGCCCCTGTTAAAGGGCTTTCCGAAAGGCTCTCCCATTTGCATTCATTTGCAAAGCAAACTACTTTTATTCACTTTGTTCTGCTATCAAGAATGTTCCCTGAAGCAAATAAATTGGCATAAATACAACCTGCCACTTAAGAGTCAGTAAATAATAGCCAATAGTAGGGAGGATTTTATCAATCGTTCTACTTTGTATCCACTAAAAGCTGAAAGACTCAAACATATTCATCTGTATAGTCTATAGGATACATGCATAAATTCACATATAAAAAGAGCCTACATTGGGTATGGTCGGAATTTCTTTGATATTTAATGAATATCAGAAATCTAATTCTGCATGTCAGATGATTTAAAAATTTACACTGAGGTTTCTGTTTGTTTTAACTTTATTTAGGGGGAAAAGTATTTTTTTTTAATTCATAGTTTAAAGGAACAATGAAAAGATGTTAGTGACAGAAATGTAATTTGATTCTCAAGGAAATATTTTTATTGCTACAAGTTAAGCTTTAATACATATACCAATTGGTTTCAGAAATGCAAGAGTTAAGTTTTAAACAGAATTTAAATATAAGCTCGCAGTATAAAATCATACCATGAATAGCAAGAAGTTGAAACCGCATATACATTGTACTGAATTCATCAATACAGTATTCAAACCATATCATATTATCCATGCAATTTCACAGTAAATCAAATCATCTTATTTCTGCATTGATTATAACAAACATTTTTGGTGCAAACAAAATTGTCTAAAATGTCAAAAATATAAACATTATTTTACATACTAAACTAAAAATAATTTATATTTTAAATAAACTGGCTTTCTAAATATGCTGCATATATGAACAATGAGTATTAAAAATGAATCTGGTTTTAATTCCTTATTAATAATGAGAGTATAAAAGTATAGTGTTTCTTTTTTTTCTGGAAAGAAAACCATTTGACAAATCAAATATGTGGGCTGATAACCTGAAAAATCACCTATTGCTATGGCTAGCTTTCCTTTTACTTCATAATTACTTCATGGTCATGATTTTTATTATTAATATTAAAAAAACAAAACCTAGATCGACAATAACTAAAACCATAATCTGAAGTCTCTGAGAGAATCCTTTTAGCAAGTCATTATTCTCTCTCCTACAGCTGTAAGGCACTTTTCTGAATGCGTAATTCCTCAGCAATAGTTAGTTGTGTCTTTAGAAGCAACAGAGCCTACTGTGATCCAGCTCCTACAACAGCCATGAGGGTGGCCGTGGTGTGAATGTATTCTCCTTGTTCTAATCTGGAGCCAACTGTAGCTGTGAAAGTCAAATGAATGCATAAGCATACTGCTTTGCCACTTAAAACCATATGTGTCCAATATTACTGAAACACTGGGCCAAAAATTCATCTCTACAGTAAAGTAATGGAAGATACCACATGGTGTGGGGACAGCTGTTGTGACTACACAAGCATTCCGATTCTGCATCAGAAAAGCTCCGCTCTGGGAATAAATTTCCATACTGAATACAAAATAAAAAGTAAGCAGTTTTCAAGTTATTCAATGTATTAATGTAATAACTCCAAAATGTATCTACTAAAGTAAGAACTCATATAAAAATTTAAATAGTCCACCAAATATTGTCTTTTCAGATGGATTTGAATGTCATAAAACCACCTATGTTCCAGTTTTTGGTGCCTTGAAAAATCCGTAAACTTCTTGGGGAATAGGAGTAGAGGATGCAGGGCAAAGTACACTATATTTTAAAAGTAATCTATATGCACTTTCCCCTCCTTTTGCAACGTTAGACCATAAAATTTTATTACTAAGTAGCATGTAATTTATTTGGTATCGAAAACTTAAGTCCAAATTAAAGGAAAGTTTATCACTTATTTTTGTATTTTCATATTTTAAAATAAAAAAGCCCACACTTATTTAATAGAGAAAAATATAATAAAATTGTCTAATGATCATATTTCCCTTGAAATGCTCTGTTAATGACCATCATTTATATAATTATAAAAGTTAGTTTTGTATTCAACTATTTTTAATAGATATAGCTCGATCAGTTAAAATACTAGATATATATCTAATAATATAGATAGTAAGTATATCTAGTAACATAGGTACAGCCTAGGGAGTTTGTACTCATCTACTAAAGGTTGGCACTTCAAATGCACCCAGCAGCACTGCAGAAGAAAGGCCTGCTGCTCTGTTTCTGTAAAGATTACTGCCAATAAAAACCTAGAGACAGTTATACTCTGCAACACATGGTGTAGCAACTGACTTATCAGCAATGAGCTTTTGGGAGTTATATCTAATAATACTCTGTTACTCTCTAATTCGGGAGCTCTGGTAGCGTAGTGCCTAAGGTGCTTGACTGCTAACCAGAAGGCTGGAGGTTCAAACCCACCAGCCACTCCTCGGAAGGAAGACGGGGCAATCTACTTCTGTAGTGATACTGCCTCGGAAACCCAAGGAGGGGTCGCTATGAGTTGGGTCCGACTTGATGGCACATACAACAACAACAACAATTCTCTAATTCTATGTTCTGTATAGAATTTCTGTTTTAGAATGCGCATTTGGCTTTCAGCTATATGATTTTCCTTTCCAATTTAAAATTTGAAGAGTTAAGTGCCCTTGACAAATATGTATGTGGAAAAATGCTGTGTAAAACAGCAACAATTACAGCAAAATTTAAAACAAATCACCTCAAATATCTTTTCACTTTTAGGAAAAGAAATTCTTTTTTGAAGAAAATCCTGTAACTCATCGTAAACCATTATTCTAATGTATTTGATAATGTATCTGAATGTTGTGCCCAGAAAGGTCTCTCCATCTATGACTTAGTTACCTTGCTAAAGAAGAGGCCTTCTTTGGACCAATAATCATAAAGAGTGGTCTACGGACTGACACCAACATGCAAATGGTTTGTTACCATCTTTGACAAGATAATTATTTCCTTTTTGGAGGATGACCTTGAAAAATGGACTCAAAGATGTCTGATGCATTCCTTTCTAAATATCTCATGCCACTAAGTGTTTTGGTGATTTGTTATACAGCAACAGATAAGGAATACAGGAAGATTACTCCACGCACAGGGAACAACAAATTACGAAGAGTTTAAGGTAGGAGAATGTCTGATATATTTGAGGTACAGCAAAAAAGACCAGTGTGGCTGGAGCAAAGCAAGCAAAGGGGAGAGGAGAAGGAAATGAAACTAGAGAGATAAAGGCATTATGGAGCAAACCATATAAGATCTTACAGGCCATTGTAAAGGCTTTTGGTTCATTTACTTTGCATGACATAGAAAGGTATTTGAATTTCTTTTTCAGTGTATTTACTTTATTTGTTGAGGAGGGTTCATTTACAAAGGTATGGGTAGAGGAAGGCTACAACTGACAGTGTGGTAGTTGTACTAATAAGTACTAATAAGTAGCTTGTAGTTACTAAAACTTCTGAGATTCTTGAAGAATTGGCTTTCTTGCAAATAGACAAATGGCTCAAGATTACCATATCCAGACCATAATTGGGATTGGCATCAATTTCTAATTAAATTTGTGATAATCTACTACATTGGTCAAATGGTGAGTGATATAGGGTAAAATGGGGATGTCACAAGAATCTGCCAAGTCTTTAATAATAGGCATCAAGGGCATGAATAAAGTAAAAAGGTTACTAAAAAAATGGTAACAGAAAGAAAAGACCAAAGTGGATGTCAGAAGGGACTCTGAAACTTACTCTTCAGTGCAGAGTAGCTAAAGAAAGCAGAAAAAATGATAAAGTAAAAGGGCTGAACAGAAGATTTCAAAGGGCAGCTTGAGAAGACAAGGTAAAATATTATGATGAAATGTGCAAAGACCTGGGGTTGGCAAACAAAAGGGAAGAACATGATTGGTATTTCTCAAGCTAAAAGAACTGAAGAGAAAATTCTAAGGGCAAAAAAAATTAAATGAAGCAGGAAGCATCAAAAAGATGATGGAAGTTCCGGCAAGATGGCGGACTAGGCACAAGGACTGCAGAGACGCTCTTCAACAAAGAAAAGGGAAATCAATTAACACAGACACAGAAGATAATC
>NW_006921622.1:10136926-10146093 GCF_000298275.1 Orycteropus afer afer
AAAAAAAAAAAAAAAAAAGATGATGGAAGGAATACACGTAGCCACTTTACCAAAAAGGACTGGTTGATGGTCAATCATTTTAGGAGGTAGCATATAATCAAAAAGAACTGCTGGTACTGAAAGAAAAAGTTCAAGCTGCACTAAAGGCATTGGCAAAAAACAAAGCTGCAGGAAGAGACAAAATACCAATTGAGAGGCTTTAACAGATGACGCAAGCCTGGAAGCATATACTCATCTATGTCAAGAAGTTTACAAGGCAGTTACTAAAGATTCATATTCATAATTATTCCAAAGAAAAATGATCAAACAGAGTGTGGAAATTATTAAACAATATTACTGATACCACCTGTTAGCAAAATTCTGAAGAAAATTCAAAAATGACTGTAGCCATATATCAACAGCACGCGTAATTCCTCAGCAATAGTTAGTTGTGTCATTAGAAGTAAGTCAAAGTTCAATCCAGCAGAGGTCATGGAACATGGGATATCACTGCTGCAGTCTGACAGATCTTGTCCAAAAGCTCTTCCCTCTTGTGTCACTGAGTAGGAATCAACTCAACGGCAATGGTGAGTTTAAATAAACCACATGTTTAAAACATATATCAGATACCACTACTTTGAAAAGGAGCTCTGGTAGTGTAGTGCCTTAAGACATCTGACTGCTAACCAGAAGCCTGGGATTTCAAACCCATCCCACTCCTCGGAAGAAAGGTCGGGCAATCTACTTTCATAGTGATATTGCCTTGGAAACCCAAGGAGGGGTCGCTATGAGTCAGATCCAACGGCAGTGGGTTTAAAGAACCTCTGTGATATATTTAACCAACCCAACTTGGCAGTTTGGATAACTGGCATTTAGGGACAAGAGTATGAACTTGGAGTCTTCCTTACTAGTGGTCTTGGCATATGTGTCTTTGCCCAGATGTATCTCTGTATCTTAGATTGAATTGTATCAATCCAGCACAGGCCATGACTGACACAGGACTCATGGTAAAGACTCTCACCCAGTGACCAACTACTGGCATTGAGACAATTTAGAATTGAACTTTAACTTACTTCTAATGACACAACTAACTATTGCTGAGGAATTAGGCACTACACTACCAGAGCTCCTTTTCAAAGTAGTGGTATCTGATACATGTTTTAAACATGTGGTTTATTTAAACTCACCATTGCCATTGAGTTGATTCCTACTCAGTGACACAAGAGGGAAGAGCTTTTGGACAAGATCTATCAGACTGCAGCAGTGATATCCCATGTTCCATGACCTCTGCTGAATTGAACTTTGACTTACTTCTAATAACACAACTAACTATTGCTGAGGAATTACACATGCTGTTGATATATGGCTGCAGTCATATGGCTTAGTAGGGTGGTACAGGACCTAACAGTGTTTCGTTCCATTGTACAAAGGGTCGCTATGAGTTGGAGCCGACTTGATGGCACCTAACAATAACAACAGTCCTAAAGATGGTTCATTAGGACCCTACAAAATGCCTTTGTTGCTGTTGTTGCCATATGCTTCTGTTGAAAAAAGACCTTGATCCTCATTGTTATAGGGAAAATACCTATGATATCCTTGTGGCATAACTAAGCCGTTAATTCAACCACTGCATTGGCCTAAACCTGATGGTATTAGTCAAGGCTCTTTGGAGGAAAAAAATTATAAAGATAACCAGGGTAGAGAGGATCTCCCTTAAGTACATCCAAAAAAGAAAAAAAAAAATAAAATCTGGATACATGGAGAGAAAACAAACAAATCAAAACTGAGGTTCACAAATTGACCCATTTATGGAAATCTGAAATTCACTACAATAATTTACCTAGCCAAAATATAAATGAGAACTGTTTTGAAAATGAAAAAAGGAAAGCCACACACTATGCACAAATATTCACAACACATATCAGAAAAAAATATTTATTTTACAATTTGTTTATTTCTTCTCCCACTGATGGCCAATTAAGTTGTTGCCAGCTTTTGGTTATTACATGCTATGAATACAGCTGCTATATATATGTATGCATGTACAACTCTTTTAGGAATTATATATTTTAATTCTCCTTGGATAAATACCAAAGAGCAGAATTGATAGGTCATAGAGTTGAAGTCCCTGGTTGGCATATGTGGTTAAGTGCTTGACCATTATCGAAAAGGTTGGTGGTTTGAACCCATCCAGAGGTCCATCAGAAGATGGGCCTGGCAATCTACTTCTGAAAGGCCACAGCCTTGAATATCTTATGGAACACAATTCTACTCCACCCACATGAGGTTGCCATGAGTTGGAATCAACTTAACAGCAACTAACAACAAAAACAACAAGCAAAGTGTACATTTAACCTAGTAAGAAACTGCATACGTACTTTCCCAAAGTAGTTGCACTGATTTATGCTCTGACCAGAAACGTATGAGAGTTTTCATTGCTCTACACCCTCAACACTTGATAGTGCCAGCTGTTTTAATTTTGATCATTCTGGTTGGTTTAAAGTATATCCTATTTTGATAATAACTTGCATTTTCCTGATGATTAATGATCTTGATATCTTTACATGTATTTTTGACCAATTGAATGTCTACTTTTAAAAATGTGTGCTCATCTTTTACTTATTTGTAAACTAGGTTGTCTTTTTATTATTTAGTTGTAAGAGTACTTTGTATTTTGTGGACACAAAGATCTTTGTCAGATATATGTACTGTGAATATTTTCTTCTAGTCTGTGATTTACATTTTCATTTAAAATTCTTTAACTTTCATTTGAAAAATAGCTTTCAACTTAGAGAAAAATTGTAAAAATAATACAGTGTTCCCTTTGTATTTGTTATCCAGGTTCCTACAACATTCACATCTTATATAACCATTGTTATATAACCCTCCAAAATGGCCCCCAATGACTCTAAGGTCTTTATATTAACAACCTTGTATAGCCCCCTCCCAATGTTGTTAATATAGTCCCCTCCCAGGAGCTCTGGTAGCATAGTGCCTAAGGCACTTGACTGCTAACCAGAAGGCTGGCGGTTCAAACCCACCAGCCACTCCTCAGAAGGAAGATGGGGCAATCTACTTCTGCAGTGATATTGCCTTGGAAACCCAAGGAGGGGTCGCTATGTGTTGGGTCTGACTCGACGGCACATAACAACAACAACATAGTCCCCTCCCACAGCAGACAGGGCTGACCTGTGTAACCAATAAGATATTGTGGAAATGATGAAGTATGCTTTTTAAGGATAAGCTATAAAAAACACTGTAGCATCTGCCTTGCTCTCACTTACATCACTTGCTCTAAGGGAAGCCAACTGTCAAGTGTGAGGGCATTCAAGCTGCCCAGTAGCTAACAATGATAGGTGGAGATATTATCTCCTTTAAAATCAAAAGGCACAGGGAAGGAAGATGTCAGTGTAAACAGCTACATGCTCCAGTTTCCTAATAACAAAACTGGGGGGTTGGGTGGGGAGACACAAACAAGCAGAAACTGGTAGAATCAACAGTTTCAGAACTCTGGAAACCAATCAAATGATTACAGCATCTAAGTGAACACTCAATCAAGAAAGGTGAAATATGAACAATAGTGAAGTGTTGGTTCTGTAGCTGTCTCCACCCAACCTGTCTTGGCTTAGTATGAGCATCTTAAGACAACAACTGCTAGCACTCTCAGACAGGGATCCTGGTCTTGAAGAGGAGACAGCTGGTGCTTCTATACAGGGACCCTGGTATAGAAGCAGTCATCACTGGCCCTTCTGGATGGGGTGCTTGGTGTTACAGAAACAACAGCAGGCACTCCCAGGCAGAGAAGCTGGTCTTAAAGCAGTGACAGCAGGCACTCCCAGACGTGGAGTCTGGTCTTAAGCAGAAATAGCTGGTGCTCCTAGGCAGAGAACCTGGTGTTACTATGGTGACAGTTGGTATTCTCAGACAGGGAGCCAGGTGTTGAAGAGGATGACTATAGCCTTCAATATATGTGTGTGTGTATATATTTTTTTAAGGCAAACTTTGGGGAAAGAGAAAATTCTGATGGCTGGAGTTAGCATATTAGAAGAGTAAAATATACCAGTTTCAACAAACAAATCACAAGGTAAACAAGAAACAGGAAAGGCTGGCCCATGAAAAAGAACAAAATAAAGAGACAGCAACCATCTCCAAGGAAGGACAGATAGTGGATTTACTAGATGAAGACTTCAAAACAACAGTGTTAAATGTTCTCTAAGAACTAAAGAAAAACATGGACAAGGAACTAAAAGAAACCTGGAAAACAATACAGGAACATAACAAGAATTTCAATAAGATGTACTTTTTGTCATATAAAATGTGAATTTTTAATCATTTTCTGAAATAAAAAGATTTGACACCACTGGGCACAAATTCCCACAATCACCTGGAACTGAGCAGTTGCTGTCCCTGGAAGTAGGCATATGTGTGCCCATTTCCCATAATCCCTATTTTTTGCTTTCTTCCTGAAAACAAGTCAAATGCCAGTTGCCATTAATCAACTGACTTATACTCTTGTTTTACTTAGAGTATAATTAAGGGCTCCCGGTAAAGTTAAAAAAGGAGCTCTAGTGGTACAGTGGGTAAGGCATTTGATTGTTAACCAGAAGGTCAGTGGTTCAAACCCACCAACTGCTCCATGGGAGGAAGATGAGGCAATCTACTTCTGTAAAGATTTACAGCCTTAGAAACTCTATGGGAGTTGATATGAGTCAGACTCTATGGAAATGGGTTTGTTTTTTCAGTTTGAGTAGAGTTAAAGACAAAGTGAAATACAGGCAGTCCCCAGGTTATGAATGAGATGTCTTCCTAATTGGGTCTTGAGAGATATAAATTTTTTAAAAATATATATTTATTGCAATTTGGGTGAAAGCTTACAGAGCAAATTCATTTTCTATACAGTTCATATACATTTTGTTTCATGACATTGACTGCAATTCAATACAATGTAACAGCTTTCTTCCCACTGCCTCCCTGTAGTTATCTCTCTTTCCTGTGTCCTTTCTTCCTATGCATTCCTGCCCCCCAAAATATCTCACTGTGCAAACGAGACATAATTTTTTTTTTTAAAGAACAAAACAAAGATACTAGAAGTGAAAACTGTAATGAAAATTCACTGGAGGAGTTCAAAAGCAGATTTAAGCTGTCAATAGAAAACAAAAAAATCAATGAACCTAAAGATAGGGCAATTGAAATGATTGAATGTGAGGAGCAACAGGAATAAAGAAAAGTGAACAGTGCCTACGGGACTGTAGAACACCATAACAGGATCAATATATGCATTACGGAAGTCCTCAAAGGAGAAGCAAGAAAGCAGCATAAGGAATATTTGTAGAAATAATGGCTGAAAATGTCCCAAATTTGATGAAGGACATGAATCTATACATGTAAAAAGCTCCACAAATTCTAAGTAGGATGAATCCAAAGAGAGCCACACTGAGACACTTTATAGTCAAACTTTCGAATACCAAAGATAAAGAGAATCCCATGGCAGCAAGAAAGAAATGAAATGTCATAAGAAAGTGACCCTCACAATAAGATTATTTTTCTTGTCAGAAAACTTGGTGGTCAGAAGGCAGTGGAATGATATATTTAAAGTGCTAAACAAAAAGAAAGGTCAACCAAAAATTCTATGTCTGGCAAAGATGTCTCTTAAGAATGAGGGCAAAAGTAAGACACTTCCAGTTAAACAAAATCTGATGGAGTTCATGACAACTACACCCGCACTACAAGAGATGCTAAAGTGAGCTCTTCAGATAAAACTGAAAAGACACAACAATTAAAAAATGTAAGTAGAACAAAAAGATCTCCAATAAAGGTAGTCTCATGGGAAAATATAAGGGCCAGTTTTATATTTTTGGTTTGTAACTTTGTATTTATTTCTAACATCATTCCAAAAAACAAATACATAAAATATGATTATAACTTAATGCTATTTGGCACATAATGGACAAAAATGTAATTTATGACAACAACTCTATATAAAGGGGATAGAGTAGTATGGGAATAGAAGGGAATGAAAATGGTTCACTTAAAACTAAAAACAAATGAGGAAATGAGGGACAAAGAAGGTCTAAGAACCTTTGCAAAATAGCAAAAGTAATTATTTTCTTACTGGTAAATACCTTAAATGTAAATGGATTGAATTCTCCAATAAGACAAAGAATGGCAGAATGGATAATTTAAAGGAAAACAAACAGAAAAAAGAATCATCTCTATGACATCTGCAAAGAGGGACATCTTAGACCCATACACACGATAGGTTAAAAATGAAAGAGTGGGAAAAAAAAATATTCCATGCAAATAGTAACCAAAAGAGAGTTGTTGTTGTTGTTGTTGTTATGTGCCCTCAAGTCGGACCCAACTCATAGAGACCCTTCCTTGGGTTTCCGAGGCAGTATCACTATGGAAGTAGATTGCCCAATCTTCCTTCTGAAGAGTAACTGGTGGGTTTGAACCACCAGCCTTCTGGTTAGCAGTCAAGTGCCTTAGGCACTATGCTACCAGAGCTCCTAAAAGACCGCTAGATTGGCTATTTTGATACCAGACAAAACAGACTTTAAGACAAAATCTTTGTAAGAGACAGGGAAGGGCTTTATATAATGATAAAAGGGTCAATTCATCAAGAAAATATAACAGTTATAAACTTTTACATGCACCTAGCTTGCAAAAAGACCTCCAAAATATATGAAGCAAACACTAACAGAATTGAAGGGAGAAGCGGACTTCAACATACCACTTCCAACTATTAACAGAATATCTAGAAAGAAGATCAGTAAGGATCTAGGTTTAACAGACATAGAACATTTCACTCAACAACAGCAGAATATATATTCTTCTCTAATTCATACACATGAATCATTCTCCAGAATAATTAATATGTTATGTCACACACCAAGTCACAATAAATTTAAAAAGAATAAAATTATACAAAGTATGATTTCTCCAACCACAGAAATCAGTAAGTAAAGAAAAACTGTGAAGTTTACAAAAACGTGGGAAGCAGACAATACAATATTAAGTGGGTCAAAGGAGAAACCATAAAGAATTTAGCAAACAGAAATGAATGAAAATGGAAACACAACATATCAAAATATACAGGATGCAGAGGGAATGGCTAACCGAAAAGTTGACAATTCAAACCCACCTAGCCACTCTGCAGAAGAAAGACCTGGCAATCTGATTCCATAAAATTACAGCCTAGAAAACCCTGTGAGGCACTTCTACACTGTTATATGGAGTCACTATGAGTAAAACATTGTTGACTCAACGGCACCTAAAAAACACAACAAAGTCCTACATTGAAAAAGATCTCAAATCAATAACTAACTTTATACCATTCCAACAAAAAAACAAACAAATCTAAACTCACTGCCATCCAGTCAATTCTGACTCACTGTGACCCCTGCTGGGTTTCCGAGGCTATAAATCTTTACAGAAGTAGACTGCTTCATCTTTCTTCTGTGGAGTAGCTGGTAGGTTTGAACCACTGCCCTTCTGGTTAACAGCCAAATACCTTATCCACTACACGGAAAAGAAAAGCAAAGGCCAAAGCTACCAGAAGAAATTAAATAATAAAGATTGAAGCAGAGATAAATAAAATAGAGCAAAGAAAAATGATGAAATCAATGAAACCAAATTATTAGTTCTTTGAAAAGGTCTATAAAATCAACAAACCCTTAGTGAGACTGGCAAGAGGGAAAAAAGAAAGAGGTTGCAAACGACTAAAATGAGAAGTGAAAAAGAAGTATTAGTACCAATCTTGTAGAAATAAGAATTAAAAGACATCACTATGAACAATTACAGGCCAAAAAATTAAACAATCTAGATGAAAAGGGACAAATTTCTAGAAACACGTACAATACCTAAAGTGACTCAAGAAGAAAAACAAAGTCTCAACAGACAAGTGAAGAAACTGAGTCAGAAATTAAAAGCTTTCCAACAAAGAAAATCCAGAACCAGATGACTTCAATGGTGAATTCTACCAAGCATTTAAAGAAGAATTAACACCAACCCTGCTCAAATCTTCCAAAAAAAAGAAAGAGGGAGCAGTTCCTATCTTATTATATGAGGTTAGCATTACTCTGACACTAAAGACATAAAATCACCACAAAGGAAGAAAGCTACAAAAACATCCCTTATGAACATATATGTAAAAATCCTCAACAAAATACCAGGAAATCTAATCCAACAGCACATTACAAGGATTATACACCATGACCAAGTGGGATTTCTCTCAGGAATACAAAAGTGGTCGTCCATAAGAAAAGCAATATGTGTAATATACCACATTAGTAGAACAAAGGAAAAGAACTACGTGATCACTTCAATTGATGAAAAACAGGTATTTAACAAAATCCATCACCCTTTCAAATTAAAAATACTCAGCAACCTAAGAATACAAGAGAAATTCCTAAACAAGATACAAGGCATTAATGAAAAATTCTCAACTAAGAGGACTTTGGACAAGATGGCGGAATAGGCAGACAAGCTTACACAAGACCCTCTACAACAATGAAATGAGAAACCAATTGAAATAGATACGGAAAATAATCCTGGAACCCTGAGCTTCAAAGGGAAGGATAAAGAAGTACATTACATTAAATATCAACTAGTTGAAGAACTAGTTGTTACAGCCCCAGGGTTACAGGTGAGGAGAGACAACGCAGGGACGCCAGAGTAGCAGGCCGGAAGAACAGGAGAAGGGGATAAAAGCCTTGAACCCGGACAGAAGAGCAGTCAGCCCCAGGGTTACAGGTGAGGAGAGACAATGCAGGGACGCCCAGAGTAGCAGGTTGGAAGAGCAGGAGAAAGGGAATAAAAGCCTTGAACCAGGACAGAAGAACAATCAGCCAAAGGGATTAGGTGAGGAGGGGAAACTCAGGCCCACTCAGAGTAGCAGGCCGGAAGAGCAGGAGAAAGGGGATAAAAGCCTTGAACCCGGACAGAAGAGCAGTCAGCCCCAGGGATATAGGTGAGGAGAGACAACTTAGGGACGCCCAAAGAAGCAGGCCAGAAGAGCAGGAGAAAGGGGATAGGAAGCCAGACAGAGGAACAGTCAGCCAGGTGGGGGTGATAGGAGAGGTCTTCAACAGCAGGACAAACTTGTCTGTCAGTTTGTCCTACTGTGGTGACATGTAGACGTGAGTTTTGAGGCTGAGCCTCTGGTGTTTAAAACCCAGAGAGATGCA
>NW_006921622.1:10148365-10166092 GCF_000298275.1 Orycteropus afer afer
TACATCTCAATATAAAGAAAACAAAAATCCTCACAACTGGACCAATGAGCAGCATCACAATAAATGGAGAGAAGATTGAGGTTGTCAAAGAATTCTTTGCTTGGTTCTACAATCGATGCCAATGGAAGCAGCAGTCAGGACATTAGACGACGTGTAGCATTGGGAGAGTCAACTGCAAAGGAACTGTTTCAAGTGCTAAGGAGCAAGGATATCTCCTTGAGGACTAAGGTACGCCTGACGCAAGCTATGATATTTCCAATTGCCTTGTATGCGTGTGAGAGCTGGACAATGAATAAGGAAGATCGAAGAAGAGCTGATGCTTTTGTGGTGCTGGCAAAGAATTCTAAAAGTACCATGGACTGCTAAAAGAACTAAGAGATCTGTCCTGGAAGAAGTGCAGCCAGAATGCTCCTTGGGAGCAAGAATGGCCAGACTTTGTCTCACCTATTTTGGTCATGTTGTCAGAAGGGACCATTCCCTGGAGAAGGATGTCATGCTTGGTAGGGTAGAGGGTCCACGTAAGAGAGTCCTCAATGAAATGGATTGACACAGTGGCTGCGATGATGGGCTCAAGTATAGCAGGGATTGTGGGGCTGGCGCAGGGTCGGGCAGTGTTTCATTCTGCTGTGCATGGGGTCGCTATGAGTCAGAAAGGACTCGACGGCACTTAACAACAACAACAACATGATCCTATACATAGAAAATCCAAGAGACTCAGCAAGAAAACTACTGGAACTAATTGAAAGATTTAGCATAGTGGCAAAATACAAGACCAACACACAAAAATTAGTTGGATTCCTCCACATCAACAAAGAGATCTCTGAAAAGGAAATAAGAAAAACAGTACCATTTACAATAGCTAGCCAAAAGATAAAATACATGGGAATAAATCTTACTAGGGACACAATAGATTTATACAATGAAAAATACAAAACACTACTATAAAAAAATATAAGAGAGCTACATAAGTGGAAAAACATACAATGCTCATGGAAAGGAAGAATGAGCATTGTGAAAATGTCAATATTACCCAAGCAATCTATAGATTCAATGCAATCCCAATCCAGATTCCATCAGCATTCTCAAGGACTTGGAAAAAATCAATCACTAATTTTATATGGAAAGGAAAGAGACCTTGGATAAGCAAATCACTACAGAAAAACAAGAACACTCCTGATCGTAATACCTATGATACAGCCATGGTTGTCAAAATAGTCTGGCACTGGTACAATGAGAGACACTGACCAGTGGAAAAGAACTGAGAATCCAGAAAAATGATGTATCCAACTATGGACAGCTGATTTTTGACAAAAGGCTGAAATTCACTAAATGTGGAAGAGTCAGTGTCTTTAACAAAAGGTTAAAGGCTGGCAAAACTGGATACCCATTTGCAGAATAATGAAACGAGATCCAGACTTCACACCACACGAAAAACTAACTCAAGATAGATCAAAGACCTAAAATATAAAGTTCATCCAAGGAAAAACAGGGGCAAACTTAGGGGCCCTAAAACAGGGCATAAATAGACTATTAAGCATAACTAAAAATGCACAAACTGCAGAAGATAAACTAGATGACTGGGACCTTCTGAAAATTAATTTTTTTCTGCACATCAAAAGACTTCCCCAAAAGAGTACAAAAAGAACCTTTAGATTGGGAACAGATATTTAGCAAAGATACATCTGATAAGGAACTTATCTCTGAAATTTATAGAAAACTGTAATACCTCAACATCAAAAAGACAAATAATCCAATTTAAAAATGGGCAGAGGACATGAACAGACACTTTGCCGAAGAAGATATTTAAGCAACCAACAAACACACGAAGACGTGTTCATGATCTTTATCCGTTAACCTAAAAAAACCACAACAAACAAACTCACTGCCGTTGAGTTGGGTCATAGCGACCCCTCCTTGGGTTTCCGAGGCAGTATCACTATGGAAGTAGATTGCCCTATCTTCCTTCCGAGGAGTGGCTGGTGGGTTTGAACTGCCAGTCTTCTGGTTAGTAGTCAAATGCTGTAGGTACTACAACAAATAGCCACTGACCTCCTAATTAGCATTAGAGAAACACAAATCAAAACAATAGGATATCATCTCACTCCAGCAACAGCAAAGCTCAACAAGACAGAAAATAAATGCTGGTGAGGGTGTGGAGAAATTGGGACTCTCATACACTGCTGGTGAGACTGTAAAATGATACAACCACTGTGGAAAAATGGTATAGTTATTCCTTAAAAAGCTGGCAATAGAAATACCACTTGATCCAGCAATCTCACTACTAGGTATATGAAGTGAGAGCTGGGACATGAATAAATACATGCACACCAATGTTCATCACAGCACTATTCACAACAGAAAGAGTGGAAATAACCTAAGTGCCCATCAACAGATGAATGGATAACCAAAGTATGGTACGCTATGCAACACTTAAAAAATAATGAAGAATCTGTGAAACACCTCACAATGTGGATGAACTTGGAGGACATTATGCTAAGTGAAACAAGTCAATCACAAAGCAAATATTATACGAGTCTATTATTTTAAAAAGCCAAGAAAAGGTTTATACATGGAAGGAAACTTTCTTTGTTGGTAACCAGGGATGGCAAGGGAGAAGAGAGAAAACTGCTAGGTAAGTGACAAGTATGGATTCCAGTGAAGGGAAAGGCAATATACCAAGAATGAGTGAGAAGTACAATAACACTAAGGAAAAGGAAGACATGGAGAAATGCACAAGAGGTACAGACGACAAAGGTAAACACTTTAACATACACAATACTGAATTATCAGTAATAATTAATCTACGGGTGGATACATAGGTAGACAGGCTAAATGATCAGGTAGGTCTCAGCAAAGGAAACATATCCATGACCATATATAATTTTGGCAGATGGTATTTCTACTTATGTATTTGTAAGTGCTATAAGAGTGTCCCTATATATAATAGAGCTAACAGGGGGCAAAGTTATGATAACTTCTTAGGCACAGCCAAACACCATGAGTGAGTGAGCTGTTGGGCCCACAGGCTTTGGACCATGGTGGTGGGGGACAACAGCTTAATGGGCATAACACAGGACACAAAAACATTGTTCTATATCCTACTTTGGTGAGTAGTAACTGGGGTCTTAAAAGCTTGAGAGTGGCTATCTAAGATGTAACAATTGGTCTCTCCTCATCCAGAGCAAAGAATGAAGAAAATCAAAGATGCATGGAAACAATCAGTCCAAATGACTACTGGACCATGCAAACCTCAATTAGACAAGAAAGAAAAGCACCCATATTAGAAAGGAAAAAGGAAAACAACTATATTTGCAGATGAAAAGATCCCATACATAGAAAATCCCAAATAATTCAAAAGAAAGTTACTAGAGCTAATAAGTGAACTCAACAAAGATGCAGGCTATAAGATCAATAATAATAATAAAAATCAGTTTTGTTTCTAAACACTAGCAATGAACAATCTGAAAGGAAATCAAGAAAACAATTCCATCTACAATAGCATCTGTTATGGATTCAATTGTGTCCCCCAAAATATGTGTTACAAATCCTACCTTCTATGCCTGTGGTTATAATCCCATTTGGAAATGAGTTGTCTTTGTTATTTTAGTGAGGCAGGATTAATGTAGGATTGGATCCATCTCTTTTGAGATATAAAAGAGAGTAAAACAGGCAAGCAAGAGGAGCAGAAATGTGGTAAGATAGATGCTAAGACCCATGGAGATCTCCCAGGAACTAGGAAGCAGAAGCTGAAGAGACAAAGACCTTCCTCAGGAGCCAACAGAGAGAGAGAAAGCTTTCCCCTAAAGTCCACTCTCCGACTTCTAGTTTCCTAATTGGGAGCTCTGGTAGCATAGTGGCTAAGACACTTGCCTGCTAACCAGACGGCTGGCGGTTCAAACCCACCAGCCACTCCTAGGAAGGAAGGTTGGGCAATCCTACTTCCGTAGTGATACTGCCTCGGAAACCCAAGGAGGGGTCGCTATGAGTCGGGGCCGACTCGACGGCACATAACAACAACAATTGTTCATTAAAGCCATTCACTTGCTGTACTTCTGTTATAGCAGCACTAGATAACTAAGAGAAAACTCAAAATAATAAAATACCAAGGAATAAATTTAACCAGTGAGGAAAAAGAATTGTATACTAAAAACTGTAAAACACCACTGGGAGAAATTAAAGACCACCTAAATAAATGGAAGGATATTCTGTGCTCATGGGCATGAAGATTTAATACTGTTAATATTAGAAAAGCCAATCCTCAATTTGTGTGGAATTGTAAGTGGCCCCAAACAGCCAAAACAATCCTGAAAAAAAACAAAATAGAACTTGTTGTTGTTGTTATGTGCCGTCGAGTCAGTCCTGACTCACAGCGACCCCTCCTTGGGTTTCCGAGGCAGTATCACTACGGAAGTAGGATTGCCCACCCTTCCTTCCGAGGAGTGGCTGGTGGGTTTGAACCGCCAGCTGTCTGGTTAGCAGGCAAGTGTCTTAGCCACTATGCTACCAGAGCTCCCAAATAGAACTTATACTCCCTAATTTCAAAATGTGCTATAAAGCTACAGTAATCAAAACAGTGGAACTGGTATAAGAACAGACATATAGATCAATGAAATAGAATAGAGAGGTCAAAAATAAATGCATACATCTATGGCCAGCTGATTTTTTGTTTTTGTAACAGCTTTATTGAAATATAAATCACATACCATACAATTCTCCCCCTTTACGTTGTACGATTCAGTGGTTTTAGCATATGTACAAAATTGTGCAAACATAACTCCAGTCAACTTTAGGACTTTTTTTTTTTTTTTTTTTAAATCATCCTCCCGTTTCTTTTATACCTTATCCTTTAGCAATCCCATCTTCCCTAAGGCCTAGATAACCACTGATCTACTTTCTGTCTCTGTGTATTCTGAGCATTTCACATAAATGGAATCATACAATATGTTGCCATTTGTGTGGCTTCTCTGACTTAGAATGTTTTCAAGGTTCATCCATGTTTAGCATGCATCAGTACTTCATTCCTTTTATACTGTATTCTACAGGAGTCCTAGGGGTGCAAATGATTAATGTGCTTTCTCTGCTAACCCAAAGGTTGGAGGTTTGAGTCCACACAGAGGCTTCTTGGAAAAAAGGCCTGATGATCTACTTCCAAAAAATCAGCCATTGCAAACCCTATAGACCACAGTCCTACTCTGACATACATGGGATCACCAGGAGTAAGAGATGACTCGATGTCAACTGGTTTTTGATATTCCACTGGATGGTTATATTGTATATATTTTTAAATTTTTATTATGATATGGGTGAAAGTTTACAGAGCAAATTCACTTTGCAGTGAATTCATTATACAAAAGTCACTATACAGCTGCTGTATATGCAGCTCACATACGCTTTGTCTCAAGACACTGACTACAATTTCCCGTAATGTAACAGACAATAGCCCTTTTATTGTCCCATGACTGTTCTTTCCAAGGAGTGTATCTATCTAATGCAAATGTTCAGCTCATATACCTGTCTTTTGTTTGACTGGAATCCACAGGAGTGGGTTCAATTCCAGACCTGAAGGGCAGCTAGGGGCCATAGTCTCAGTAGTTCCATCAGACTCTATCAGACCAGCAAACCTGGTCCTTTTTTTTTTTTTAAATGATTTTGAGTTTTGTTCTACATTGTTCTCCCACTCTATCCAGGAACTCCTACAGAGATCCCCCTCTGAGTGGTTGACAGTAGTAGCTGGGCACCATCTAGTTCTTCTGGTCTCATAGTCCTATAGGCTGAGAATCACATGGTGTACCAGTTGCTTGGACTAATTGTTTCCATGTGTCCTTGGTTTTCTTCATTCTTCTTTGCTCTGGACGAGGAGAGACCCATCGTTGCATCTAGATGGCCGCTTGCAAGGTTTTAAGATCCCAGTCACTACTCGCCATGTAAGATGTGGAACAATGTTTTGGGTAGTATGTCATGCCAATTGAGCTTGCTGTCTGTCCCCTTATATTGTAATTTATTTATCCATTCATCATTTGATGCAAATTGGGTTGTTTCCACTTTTATGGTCATTAGGAATATGCTGCTATGAACATTCATGTAAAAGTTTTTCTGTGGACATGTTTTCATTTCTCTTGGTTATATACCTAGGAGTTAAACTGATGGGTCATATTGTAACTTTATGTTTCACTTTTAGAAAAACTGACGTTTTACATTCCTACCAGCAGAGTATTTGTCATTTGTGTTTTTGATTATAGCCAACCAATGTGAAGTACCATCTCATTGTGGTTTTGATTTACATTTCCCTGATGATTAATGATGTTGACCACCTTTTCACGTACTTATTGGCCATCTGTATTTTCTTTGTTGTAGTTGTTGATGTCCAGTTGTTGCTATTGACTGGCCAGTGAAAACCTTATGAACAGCAGTGAAACACTGTCTGACATATTACTTTTCTTTGTAGAAAAGTAAATTCAGTTCATTTACTCTTTTTTTTTTTTTAATATTTTGTGATTTTGAGGAAACTTTAAATAGCAAATTAGGCTCTAATGTAACAACTTCTATACAAGTTATACTTTTCACAATGTATGAGCATTCTCAATGTCTCCATTCCAGTTGTTTTGTTTCCATTAATCTAGCTTCGTTGTCTCTCCTTACCTTATCTTTGGTCGAGGACAAGTATTGACCATTAGGTCTCATTTAGATGATTGCCCAGAGGAACAGAGTACTCATGGGTGATATTATTTATGAACCACTCTGTCTTTTGGTGATACGTGATCTCTGGGAGTGGTTTGAGGTCCAAGTTTAAAGAGTATACCAGAGTGACAATTTTGGGAGTTCCTGTACCCTTTATTGGTCCCGTAAGTCTGGCTTTCTTTTTAGGAATTTGAGTTTTGTTCTATATTTTTTCCCTATTCTATCTGGGACCACTGATTGCTTCCCTGGTCAGAAAAGTCAGTAATGGTAGCTGGAAATCATCTAGTTCTTCTGGTCTCAAGGTAGGTAAGGCTGTAGTTCATGTAGACTATTACCCCTACAGACTAGTTTCTTCTTTGAGTCCTTTCTTTCCTTCTTTCTCTTTTGCTCCAGATGCATAGAGATGAATAGTTGTTACTCAGATGGCTGCTCACAGGCTTTAAAGACCCAAGATGCTACTCATTAAAATAGGACGTAGAACATTATCTTTATGAGCTATGTTATGTTAGTTTACCAAGTTGCTCGAGACTATGGTTCTAAGCCCTCATATCCAGAAACCCAATTCTACAAGGTGTTTGGTTATGTCTAGGGTATCCACAACTGTGTTCCCTATTTGCTTTATTTTATATATAAATATAGATGCAGCACACACAAACATGTATTTAACATTTGTCTACAGAAACACCTATACCTATACATGCACACCTGTATATTCATATATGCTTATTTTATAGGCATATATATCTACCTATGTAACAATACACATGTTGTGGCTGTTATTACTGCTGTTGCAAAATTGCATATGTTGTGACTTTTACCAAATTGTCCCTTATCCTTTATCTTGGTCAAGTTGTACTGATTTAACCCTTATTCAGTACAGCCTTACCAATTACCAAAACTAACAAGTGTCTAATATCTAGAAAGTGATTCCTCCTCTCTTTCTTTCATCTAAGGACCAAAAAATGTTACTTTCTGTATGCCTATTGCCTATTCTTGTCTTTTTTTTTTATAATAGTGAGATTGTACAGTATTTGTCTTTTTGTGATTGATTTTTTTCATTCTGCATTATGTCCTCCAGATTCATCCACATTATATTTGAAGAACTCATCATTATTCTTTATGGCTACATAGTATTCTACTTTGTGTATGGGTCACAATTTGGTTATTCATTTATCTGTTGTTGGGCAGCTAGGTTGTTTCCATCTTTTTGTTACTGTGAATAATAACTGTAATGAACATGCTCATGTCAGTAGTTTTAATTTTCTATTTTATATATATTCAGGAATGGGATTTTTGGCTCACAGGGTGTATTTCTAGCTTTTTGAAGAAGCGTCAACATTTTCTATAGTGGTTGAACCAATTTATAATCCCATCAGCAGTGGAGGAGGGTTTTAATCTCCTTGCAATCTCACCAGCACTTGTTTTCTTTTTTTTTTTTGACCAGTGCCATTTTTGCAGGGATGAGATGGTATGTCATCGTAGTTTTCATTTGCATCTCTCCAGTGGTTAACAGCTGTGAGCATTTTTTCATGTGTTTATTGGCTGTTTGAATGTCCTTTTTGGTGAAACGTTTGTTCATGTGCTCTGCCCATTTTTTAACTGGGTTGTGTTTTGGTTCTCTAGTGCTGTTATAACAGACATACCACAAATGTCTGGCCTCCCCCCCCCCCCCAACCAATGCATAGCTTTAATAAACAGGAATTTATTCTCTTATAGTTTAGCAAGTTAGAAGTTCTAGTTTAAAGTGCCAGCTCTAAGGGCTGCGTGAAAGCCCCTCGACCTTGGGCTTCAGCTCTGCCTCTTGTTCCCGGCCTACTGAAACTGGAGGCTTCTCTTAGCTCAGATAGCTGCTGGTTGCTGAAGCTGACAAACCCAAGGTTGACAAACAAAATGGAACAGTCCCAAAATTACCAAGCAACACAGAAGGATACTAGTTCAAGTCCAGAAACAGTCTCAAGATCAGCAGACAATATGGTAGGACACTGAGAGAAAGACGTGGCCAAATGCAGGACCCAGATGTGCCAAGAAGCTAGATATCTTCCTAAAAGCTTCTTCTTATATACTGGAGGCAGACCACATCCCTAAGGCAGCTTCTCAGCTGCTCACAGCAGATTCCACCATGAAGTTGATTACCAATCTCATCATGGGGAGTAACTATATTCAGCTGTCCAGATATTCAAAACCAGGCCCAGCCTAACCAAAACCAAAACCAAACTCACTGCCATTGAGTTGAATCCAACTCATAGTGATCCCCCTTTGAGTTTCCAAGGCAGTAAATCTTTATGGAACTAGATTGCCAAGTCTTCCTTTTGCAGAGTGGCTGATGGGTTTGAACTGCAAACCTGGTTAGTGGTCAAATGCTTTAGGCACTGTGCTACCAGAGCTCCTTAGGCCCAGCCAAGTGGACACATAATCTTAACAGGTTGCATGTCTTTTTTTTTGTTGTTGAATTAGTGAAGTTTTCTATACATTTTATCAGACATATAATTTGTAAAGATTTGTCCCCCAATCTGTAGGTTCTCTTTTTACTCCTTTGACAAGCATACGTATGTAATTTTCAGTAGGTCTCAGTTATCTAACTTGTCTTTTTCTGTCTGTGCATTTGTCGCTGTGTTTAGTAATCTATAACTCAAAATAATTAAGTCCCATAGTTTTGTCCTTATATTATATTCCAGGAACATTATAGTTTTGGCTTTAACGTTTATGTGTTTGATCCATTTTCAGTTAGTTTCTGTATATGAGGCAGATATGGATTCTGCTTCATTTTTCTCTAAATAAATATCCAGTTTTGCCAGTGGCATTTGTTAAAGAGACTGTTTGTTTCCCATTGAATGGATCTGAACATGTCAAAAATTAGCTGTTCATGTTGTTGTTGTTATGTGCCCTTGAGTTGGACCCAACTCATAGTGACCTCTCCTTGGGTTTCTGAGGCAGTGTCACTACCGAAGTAGATTGCCCAACCTTCCTTCTGAGGAGTGGCTGGTGGGTTTGAACTGCAGCTGCTCATAGATGGATGGATTTATGTTTGGGTTCTCAACTCTATTCCATTGCTCCATGTGTCTGTCACTGAACCACTGCCAGGTTGTTTTGATTACTGTGGCTGTATAGTATGTTTTGAGATTACAGAGTGTGAGGCCTCCTACTTTGTTGTTCTTTGGCTATTCAGGGTCTCCTTCCTTTCCATATAAAGTTGGTGATATGTTTTTCCATTTTGGCAAAGAAAATTATTGGAATTTGGATTGCATTATATCTATAAATCACTTTGTATAATACTGACACTTTCACAATGGTAAGTCTTCATCTTCCAATCCATGAGCATGGAATGCTTTTCCATTTATGAAAGTCATTTTCAGTTTCTTTTACTAGTGTTTTATAGTCTTCATTGTACAGGTCTTCTACAACATTGGTTAGGTTTATTCCTAGGTGTCCTTTTAGGGGCTACTGTAAATGGTATTGTTTTCTTGATTTCCTTTTTGGAGTTCTCCTTGTTAGTGTAAAGGAATCCAACTGACTTTTGTGTGTTGATCTTATACCTTGCCACTTTGGTGAATCATTCTATTAGATCCAGTAGCTTGCTTGTGGGATCTCTGGGATTTTCTTTGCTAACTGATTTTTGCGAAGTATTCCAATTCTATTCAACAGAGAAAAAGAGTCTTTTCAATAAATGGTACTGGGATAACTGGATCTCCACATGCAAAATAAGGATGTTAGACCCGTATTTCCCACCATATATGAAAATTAACTCAAAATAGATCAGTTACCTAAATATAAGAATTAAACCCCTAAAACTCTTAGAAGAATACAAGACCTTAATTTGGCAATGGATTCTTAGCTATGACAAACAACAAAAGAAAAAATAGAAATATCGGGCTTCATCAAATTAAAAAATTTAGTGTCAAAAGACTTTATCAACAACCTACAGAATGGGACAAAATATCTTGGAACTATATATCTGATAAAAGTTTAATATCCAGAATATATAAAGAATTCTTAAAACTCAACAACAACAAGACAAATAAGCCAATTAGAAAAGGGCAAAGGTTTTGAATAGATGTTTTTCCAAACAAGATCTACAAATAGCCAATAACCACAAGAAAAGATGCCATTAGTCATCAGGGAAATGCAAATCAAAACCACAAAGAGATACTACTTCACACCCACTGGGATGGTTATTACTTTAAAAAAGAATAATACAATAAAATATAAAACAGAAAATAACAAGAGTTTTAGAGAATGGAGAGAGATTAGAATTCTTGTGATAATGTATAAGAGTGTAGCCACTATGGAAAACAGTTTGGTGGTTCCTCCAAAAAGTTAAACACAGAATTACCCTATGACCCAGCAATTCCATTCCTAGATATTTGTGGTTAAGGTTATGTGCAACTTGGCTATGCCATGATTTTCAGTGGTTTAGCAGATATTATGTAATCATCCCCCACTTTGTGACCTGATGTGAGGAGGTAATAAATTGAAAGGGGAGTTTCCTTGGGGAAAGGCCTGCATCCAGTATTTATGGATGACTGGCAAAGCTCCTCCTTTCTTGATCATGTATCCAACTCCTCATCTTCTGACCTCTGCTTCTTTGGATGTGAGCCAGCAGCCTGCTGTCAGAACTGCCCATTTTGAGATTTACCGGTTCCTACAGCTCTCTGTGCTCGGCATTTCTCAAGCTGAAAAAACTGTAGAAAAAATTCAAGCCTCAAATACTGATAGCTTCTATGGCCAGAATATTGAATGATGCAGGAAACATCAAAAGAAGATGGAAAGAATACACAGTTATTGTACAAAAAAGAATTGGTCGATGTTCAACTATTTCAGAAGGTGGCATATTGCCAAAGGGGCAAGGAAGCTGCATCTTCTCACCTCCTCTAACCACACAAGAGGAGGACAGAATCACTATTACCAGTCCAAGGCTTATTCCTGTGAGGCCAGACATGCGCCACCTTCCAACCTTCTTACTAACCTTGTTACTAACCGTTCCTCCTGCGGCACCCACCACCTCTCTGCTGGTTTCAATAGTTTGCTGCAGTAGTCACACAGAACTCACAAATTATGGGGTTTATTAGGGAAGCAACAGGCTACAACTCAAGTTCAGGAATGCGCTCAGTCTCCCTCAGCTGGTCGTTGTCTCTCTCTCAGCAGTGCATGTCTCATGTCTGTCAGCTGTGTGCGTTTCTGGTCTCTCTCTCTCAGCAGCGTGTCTCTCTCACATCTCTCAACAGCACATTTCTCTCAGTAACATATCTTTCTCAGCTGGCAGTCAGAGAGACTCCTATCTCTAGGAGGCCTCTTTTTAGCCAGACAGAGGGGCCAAACTACCAATCCCAACATCAGAATTCTATATACCTGAGAGAGAGCTAAGTTCCCAGAAGACTGCTTCCTGCTGGTGCAATAGTAATATACCAGGTGGATAACTTTAACAATCAGCTACTCAGATACTCACGCAAAGCGGGAGTTACAAAGATTATGGCTAGAAAAGCCATGCCAGGTAATTTACTACACCACACATATGATAAAGAACCAAGGGTATGGGAGAAGTTGAAGCTACACTGAAGGAATTGGCAAAAAATAAGTCTCCAGGAATTGAAGGAATACCCATTGAGATGTTTCAACAAATGTATGCTGTGCTGGAGGCACTTACTCATCTAAGCCCAGAAATCAGGAAGACAGCTACCTGGCCAACTGACTGGAAGAGATCCAAGAAAGGTGATCAACAGAATTTGAAAATTATTGAACAATATCATTAGTTTCACAAGTAAGTAAAATTTTGCTGAAGATAATTCAAAAACGATTGCAGCAGTATACTGACAGGGAACTTCCAGAAATGCAAGCTGGATTTGGAAAAGAATTGCTGTTGTCAGATAGATCTTTGCTGAAAGAAAAGAATACCAGAAAGATGTTTGTGTTTTACTGACAATGCAAAAGCATTTGACTGTGTGGATTATAACAAATTATTCATAACATTGCAAAGAACAGAATTCAAGAACACTCAATTATGCTCACAAGGAACCTATACATAGTTCAGGAGGCTGTCATTCAAACAGAACAAGGGGATACATTGCATAGTCTAAAATCAGGAAGTGTTTGCATCAGTGTGGTATCCTTTCACCATACTTATACAGTCTGTATACTGAGCAACTAACCCAAGAAGCTGGGCTATATGAAGAATGCACCGTCAGGATTGAAGGAAGACTCATTAACAACCTGCAATAAGCAGATGACACAACCTTGACTTGCTGAAAGTAAAGATGACTTGAAGCACTTATTGATGAAGATTAAAGACTTCAGTCTGCAGTATGGATTACACACCAACATAAAGAACACAAAAATCCTCACAACTGGACCAGTAAGTAGCAACATGAAAAATGGAGAAAAGACTGAATCAGGGACTTCAAATTACTTGGATACACAATCAACACCCATGGAAGCAGCAGTCAAAAAATCAGACATTGTATTGCACTAGGCAAATCTGCTACAAAAGACCTCTTTCAAGTGTTAAGAAGCAAAGATGTCACTTTGAGGACTAAGGCGCACCTAACGCAAGCCATGATAGTTTCAGTTGCCTCATGTGCATATGAAAGCTGGACAATGAACAAGGAGACTTAAGAAGAGTTGATGCCTTTGAATTATGGTGAATTGGTGAAGAATACTGAAAATATCATGGACTATCAGAAGAACGAACAAATCTGTCCTGGAAGAAGGGCAACGGGAATGTTCCTGGAAGCAAGAATGGTCAGACTTCATCTCACCTACTTTGGTCATACTGTCAGAAGGGACCACTTCCTGGAAAAGGTTATCATGCTTGGTAAAGTGGAGGGTCAGCAAAAATGGTGAAGACCCTCAAAAAGATGGATTGACACAGTGGCTGCAACAATGGGCTCAAGCATACCAAGGATTGTGAACATGGCTCATGACCAGACAGTGTGTTTTGTTCTGTTGTACAGAGGGTTGCTATGAGTTGGGGCTAACTTGGTGGTACTTAACGACAAACAACAGGAACATGCTCTAGGTGGTGCAGTGGTCAAAACATTTGGCTGCTGACCAAAAGGCTGGAGGTCTGAGCCCACCAGCCACACTCCCACGGAGATGAGAAATGAGGCAGTTTGCCTCTAGAAAGATTTACAGCTTCAGAAAGGGAGATCTAGTTGCCTCTGTCCTATAGGGTTGCTATGAGTCAGAATCAACTTTATGGCAGTGGGTTTTGTAAACATCATGAAGGTGGAAAATCAGTGAATGTTACTGGTTACAATTTAACCATGCTGCATTTGACAATCACCATGATCCTCAAAAACAAAGAAAAATTCTCCAAGCTGTTGAAGGATCAATTTCACTGAAAGGTATAAAGCTACTGAAAATGTGAGAGGGCCTATATACATACACATGCTTCACTGGTTTTGCTCCTCTTGTGAATCCAGCCTAACACAGTATATAATCAAGAGACTTGAAAGCAGGAACTCTTAACATCAATGTTGACATCAATGTTAATGTTAAAGCAGGAACTCTTAACAGATATGTGTACATCAATGTTAAGAGCAGCATTATTCACAATAGCTATAAGGTAAAAACTAGTGTCCATCAACAGATCAATGGATAAACAAAATACTATATATACATACAATGAATATTATTCAGCCATAAAGAGAAATGAAATTCCTATACATGGCTGAACATAACACAACATGGTTGAACCTTGAAAACATGCTGAATGTAATAATTCATAGAAAAGGACAAATATTATATAACTGCACTTATATGAATTATCTAGAACATGCAAATGTATAGAGAAAAGTTTATTCATAGTTACCAGGCACTAGGTGAAGGAGGGAATGGGAGTTATTGTGGAAGGGGTATTCAGTTTCTGTTTTGAGTGATTTTACATCACATTTACTTTTGGAAATGGATATGGGTGGTGATAGCACAACACAGTGATAGTAATTAATGTCACAGAATTAAACATCTAAAAATGGTTAAATGGAAAACTTTTTATTGTGTGTTACAATAATTAAAAAAAAAAAAAACAAACAAAGGGGAAATATTCTTATTGCCTAGTATAATAGAGATAATGCCTGCTTCTGCAAAGGAGGGCAGCTGTGCTTAATGTCCATTATAAAAGATTTGAGTTTCTGAAGCTCAGGATTTCTCTTCGGTTACACAAATCCGCTTGTTGTGTAGGGTTTTGTCTGGTCCTCTTCACACTGCTTTGTGGTAATATGGGTTCTGAGAACAAGCAGAAAAATGCTGACATGCTGGTTATTGCTACTGCTGAGTGTAATAAACTGTCCATTGTCTCTGACTGAGGAATCTTACGTCTTTTATCAGCATCATGAAACTGTACCAGGTTAACTAGTCAGCCTCACAAATAGGGTGAAATCTCAAATCCTTCATTTTTTTAAAATCTATATCGTAATGGTTATGTTTGTATGTCAACTTGGCTAGGCCCGGTTGAGTGGCTGGGCAGCGGGATGTAGTATTCCCCATGATGAGACGTAATCAACTCCTTGGTGGAATCTACTGGGAGCAGCTGAGTAGCTGCCTTTGGGTATGTGCTCTGCTTCCTGTATATAGGCAGAAGCTTTGAGAATGGTCTCTAGCCTGTGGCATGCTTGGACCCTGCATGTAGCCGTGTGGTTGCTCAGCAGCCTGATATGCTCTGCTGACCTTGGGACTTACAATGAACTTGAATTAATGGCCTGCCGAGTGGTTTGATAACATCAGGGCTGTGCCTTTTCACTTGTCAACCTGGGGCTTCTCAGCCTCAGCAGCCAGCAGCTGTCTGAGTGAAGAAATGCCTCTAGCTCTAGTGGGCCAGGAGTAGGAGGCAGAGCTGGACCCCAAGGTTGAGGGGCTTTCACCTAGCCCCTAGAACCTGGCACTTTGAACTTGGACTTAAAGCCTGCAAATTCTAAGAATAAACTCCTGTTTGTTAAGGCCATCCCATTTGTGGTATATTTCTTGTTCGAGTGGCACTAGGTAACTAGAACATATATCTTTTCATTTTCTTAAAAACAGATGTTTCTATGGGAATTTTTGTGGTGTTTCTAATTTTAACAAAGTCCAATTTGTCAATTTTTCTCTTCTATGGTTAATGATTTGAGTGTACTAACAAATCTTTTCCCATCTTGAGCAATTCCAAATAAAAGATATCCTTTGAACTCCTTGAATACCACTGTCAAAAATCAAGTGACTCTACGTGCTTGGGTCTACTCAGGACTCTTTCTGTTACACCGATGTAGTTGTCTCTTTTCGGCTATGTGATTTCCATTACACAGATAAAGAAATTGTGCTGTTCTGCTAAATTTGTTTAAAATGTTCACTACAGAATTTTTAAAATAAAATTATTTTAAATTACAAATAAATCTTTAATATAATTACATCTTTATTCTTACTTATAACCGCCACTTGTCTGTCAGTTTGTCATACTGTGATGGCTTGTGTGTTGCTATGAGGCTGGAGGCTATGCCACCAGTATTTCAAATACCAGCAGGGTCATCCATGATGGACAGGTTTCAGTGGCGCTTCCAGATTAAGACAGACTTGGAAGAAGAAAGTGGCCATCCAATTCTCAAAGTATTGGCTAGTGAAAACTAGAAACAGAAGTGAAACACTATAATATATTACTGGAAAACTTTACGAATAGCCCTAAAACATTGTCTGACAGTGCTAGCAGATGAGCCCCTCAGGTTAGAAGGCACTCAAAATACCACTGGGGAAGAGTTGCCTATTCAGAGTAGAGCCGACTTGAATGATGTGGATGGAATAAAGCTTTTGGGACCTCCATTTGCTAATGTGGCATGACTCAAAATGAGAAGAAACAGCTGCAAACATCCACTAATTGGAATGTGGAATGTACCAAATATAAATCTAGGAAAATTGAAAGTTGCAAAAAAATTAAATGGAATGCATAAAGATCGATACCCCAGGCATTAGTTTTGATTATTCTGAATCAGAAAACCATATGATCTACTATGCCAGGAATGACAAACTGAAGAGGAATGGTGTGGCATTCATCATTACAAAAGATGTTTCAAGATCTGTCCTGAAGTACAATGCTGTCAGTGATTGGATAATATTCATACGCCTATAAGGAAGCCCACTTAATACTACTATTATTCAAACTTAACTTCTGCAGGTTGAAATGGACCAAACATGCAATCAAGATGTGATTGGAATACAAAAGTTGGAAACAAAGAAGAATAATGGGTAGTTGGAAAATATGGCTGTGTTAGGCTGGGTTCTCTAGAGAAGGAAAACCAGTCACGTTTTTATACATATATATATATGTAAAGAGAGAGAGAGAAATTTATCTTAGGAAAACAGTTCACACACTTATAGAAGGTGGCAAGTCCCAAGTTCTTGGATCAAATGTCAAGCTGGAGGCTTTTCTCGACTGACACAGATGCAGGGGCTGATGAGCTCAAAGTTGGCAGGCAGTATACCGGCTGTTGATGCTAACGAATGACGAATCCAAGATCTCCAGGCCGAATGGTGGATTGTTTGCTCAGAGACAGTTGTGGGCAGCACAACAGGATCCAGATCCACAGAAGAGTGTCTCATTTTCCCAGGATGTCCATAAATATATTGGAAGCAGGCCACACCACTACGGAAACTCCCTTGCAATGGATTAGCTGCTCAAAAAATATACATCGGTCTCATCATGGGAATAACCCACATCACTACTGCTTAAACTACTCAAAATCATGGTCTAGCCAAGTTGACACACAACTCCAACTATCACAGTCCAGCCCTTGTCAAATTGTCAGCTGTACACATCTCCTCAACCATATGTTGTTGTTAAGTGCCATCGAGTCGTTTCCAACTCATAGTGACACCATGCACAGCAGAACGAAACACTGCCCAATCCTGCACCAGCCCCACAATCCCTGCTATACTTGAGCCCATTATTGCAGCCACCATGTCAATCCATCTCGTTGAAGGCCTCCCCCTCTTTCATTGACCCTCCACCCTACCAAGCATGACATCCTTCTCCAGGGAATGGTCCCTTCTGACAACATGACCAAAATACGTGAGATGAAGTCTGGCCATTCTTGC